>NW_026652283.1:28381774-28551492 GCF_009828535.3 Hylobates moloch | reverse complement strand
TAAAGACACATGCACACGTATGTTTATTGCGGCACTATTCACAATAGCAAAGACTTGGAACCAACCCAAATGTCCAACAACAATAGACTGGATTAAGAAAATGTGGCACATATACACCATGGAATACTATGCAGCCATAAAAAATGATGAGTTCGTGTCCTTTGTAGGGACATGGATGAAACTGGAAAACATCATTCTCAGTAAACTATCGCAAGGACAAAAAACCAAACACCGCATGTTCTCACTCATAGGTGGGAATTGAACAATGAGAACTCATGGACACAGGAAGGGGAACATCACATTCCGGGTACTGTTGTGGGGTGGGGGGTGGGGGGGCGGGGACAGCATTAGGAGATATACCTAATGCTAAATGACGAGCTAATGGGTGCAGGAAATCAACATGGCACATGGATACATATGTAACAAACCTGCACATTGTGCACATGTACCCTAATACCTAAAGTATAATAAAAAAAAAAATAAATAAATAAATAAAAAATAATAATAAAAATAAAACAATTACATAGTTTTGGTAATAGCAAGAAGTACCCCAAATAGACAATAGATCCTATGATTTTTTTTTTTTTGCTAGAGATAATAACTTTAAAATCAAACTCAACCTTTTTGACAGATGCCCCACAGCATCCAATCAGCTCATATCTGGTAAATGGTTCTATTCAGCAGGTCAGTTACATAAGACTATAATTTGTAGTCAGTTAATCCTGGAAGATTTACCGCGAAGAAATTGGGACAGTCTTTGTATATTTTAGGAGACTTTCCCATGGCTGTGTTATGGGATTTTAAAGCAGGAGGGTGTTTTAAAAATATATCTTAACTAAAATAAGGTTGGCTGTGCTCTGTGGTATACACCACTGGGTCTCCTGCACCCATTTGCCAGTGTATTGAAGTAGACACACAACTGCTCTTTGCAGATGATATTGGTTCCATACAGTATCTGTCACTTTTGTGAGTGTCTCCAGGCCCACCTGGCCTTCTTTTATTTTCAAAAAGGACTCTTTACCCTGCCCTCTACCTGGCTGATATTCAAGAACATGACATGTTCCTTAGTTTGCAGCTGAGCAGATTTCCAGTACGTGTTCTCACCAGAGACTGCATCCTTGGAACTCTCCTCTATGAAATTCTCATCAAAACCCAGTTTTGAGAAATGAGATTTATAAAGAGGTTAGCCTACTGGTCTTCCTGCTATTATTTCAGTAGACCATTATTTAGGGTTTTGTGCTGTTTTCTATGCTCACTTTTATCCCAAATATCCCTATACCTTCCTTCCTCATTTCATTCATGACTCTACTCAAATATTATCATATGTGAAAGTGCTTTTATAAAGACTCATTCCAGAATAGCAACACCACCTCCTGGTTTAGATTTTTTCACAGCATTCATCATATAGCACTTACTCATTTGCCTTATTTATCCCCGCAATAAAATATAATTTACTGCTATCTGCCTAGTGACCATCACGTAATAACTGCTCAATTAAATTTGTGGCAGGAATGAATGAGCACAGACTGAAGAATGTGTAGTTCTCCCCTCTTGCAGGTGTTATAAATTTCACTCTTGTATCAAGATGTCCATATCACCAGAGATCTGGGGCATGCAAGGCACACTGTTTGGCATCCTTCATAAAATTGCTTTTAGCAGGCTGTGCCCCAGCTAATGTTCTTGTCCTGCACTGAGAAGCATTATAAGAAATATTCATGTGAATTACTCATTACAGTTATAGGTTTGGAGGTGGTAAGGCCATCACCTAGTACATCATCAGGTGATTTCTCTATGCAAACACAAGGACAAATGTCCTCTCCTGAATTATAGATTTGTTTTTCCCTAATGGATAAGCATCTTTGCTAGCTGGATCTGTGCCTCTGATGAATGGCCTTGTATACTATGCTTTTCTGTTGTGTAGTCTTACATTTACTCCTGGATTTATTATTATTTTCCCTTAGTAATTAATTTTATACGAATCTTTGTCTAGCTTTTCACATACTGCTTCAATTCCTTTGCGGAAAGAAAGGATATAGGAGTAAGAAAATAAAACATGAGTAAAGCATTCAACTAATGGTTGTTTGTTTCTTTTTCCCCCGAACTCAGCAAGGATAGAGGATAAACATGTAATTGCTCTCCCAAACAAAAATTACCCTTACCAAATAGAAATGATAACACACTCATGTATTTTGGGAATACTTTACAGATGTGAATGTGATTTATACTTACTCCTACAGTTTCATCTTCCTATGATGTCATCTTTCATGATTCCACTCATTCTCCAAGATCCGGTTCAATGTCCCTTTCCCTCAAAGAGAGTTCTTACACCTCGCCAACTTTGTTCAGCATTCCTGAAACATTTCTGGTACATACATCAATGAGAAAACTAGTCATGTATTTTCTGTATGAACATATTGAACCGCGATTTAAATCTTGTATTGATTTTTAGGTTTGCGGGCTTGTCTCCTGAGCTAAGATGATCCATTTCTGGAAGAAAAATACTATGCTTTTTGGTATATTTACTTCTCCCTCAAGAGCTTCATGTGGTTCATTGTATAAGCCAAGCACTCATTGCAGTGCAGTTTTTCCTGACTTAGTGTACTTTGGATTTCATTTACCCTTCCATGTGATGTACAGAGCATTCGATAGTGAACCTGGAGTCCTGGCTTTTAGACCTCGCTCCCCCAGTAACCAGGTTCACGGGGTACAGCAGAGGTTTGACCTCTCTGGGTCTCAGTTTCCAAAGACTAAAAAATATTCAAAATTAATTTTTCTCTTCCAGTTCCAAAATTTCATCAGTTCCTGCTACTTATCCCCTTCAATATCAACACACTACAAATCAATATTGTAATGAATGACATAAATCTCTATTATAATTAGTACTATCTTCCCAGTGCAAATAAAGTGTAAGTATTTTAAAATGGCATTTATGTCTTCAATAACACTCTGAAGTTTTAACCGAACCTTCTCAGATATTGCAAAATTGAACCTTAACCTTGGAATGATTACGATTCTAATTTGGTGAACTCCACATTGCTGAAAAGTTACTGTTTTGAGTGACCTTGAAATTGATTTCAGTTTCTTTTTGCTTTGCATTCATCTTACTATTGAAAACTTTTCAGATGGAAGTTTTTAAAAGATAAAAAATATTTTTGTCTTCATTTATGTTTAAGAAATGATAGATGTCATATTTTAGAATCAATAATATGATAGATTTAATTTTAGTGAACCTCAAAGGTAAATTGATATGAAAGTATTTATTTCACATATTTGAAGTTGTAAGTAAATCTAAAGAGAATTAGTAAGACCATAATCCTGTTCTATATCCAAAGGTGACATCCCTTGAGAATCTTTCTTATGTTAAATGTGACTCTAAAATGCTATGAGATCTGAGAAATAAATGCAAAATCAAAAAGATTTCTTCTTAAGCCTTTGGGGCAATTGATTTTAGCATCAAAGAGGTGGAATAGCCACCAGTGGGCATGACTCAGGATCAGCCACCCCTCTCTCACTTTCATGATTACATCATCATGTTTTGAATTCTGTAATAACTGGGGTATACTCCTATACCCATGTAAAGTACAGATAATCTATTAACAAAAAACCCTCTTGACCCAATATCCTTTAGAAACAAACAATTCCTTTCGTGATGCTACCACTTTGTTTATCATCCCAGCATTTCAGGTACCCACACTATATGAAATCATTGTTTACAAATTTTCATCCATCTGTCACAACTTGTGAAGTCTTTTGTCTAGCCACCTGTTCTTTTTCAGTGACACTGTCTGTCCACACATGCACCGTCCATGCTTACTGTAGATGCGTGTGCATCTCCAGTTATGGAGAGGAAAGAGGATTATAAGGACAGCAGCATGCATCAGCATTATTTTTCTTTTCTGAATTCAACCTCCTACAAAATATAGGAATCCTATATATAACACACTGCAAAGGGAATTATTCAGCATTTGCCTGAAAACTTCCAGGAAGATGCATCTTACTGTTACACAAAGAAACATATTCTATTTTTGGACCAATCAAATGATTAGAAAGCTCTGCCCTATACTTGCTTAGCTGAAATCAAGCTCCCTGTAATTTACACCTGATGGGCCCTCCTGCCCTTCTTCCACCTGCAAGCCTATTAAGTTTTTGGGCATAGCTATCACTGTTTCTCTAATTGTCTTTCCTAAACCAAATGCTCTATTTTTTAAAGTGTGTTCCGTATATACCTGTCTTTCCATACAGTTATCTTTCTGGTAAAATTGCCTTGCCTAGCCTTCAGATTATTTATTTCTCCCCTCAAAACATGGTATACAGAATCTAAAATAACTTTCAAACTGTAGTTCGGTAAGTTCAGGGAACGAAAGAACGTTTACTTGCTTGGCACTGGAATGATCTGTAATCTACCCTGAACAAATATTTTTTTGCATCCACATGACTATGGCTCAGATGGGAGATGCAGCCAACATAAATCTCTATTCTTGTTGTTGTTTTAATGTGAACTTTTGTTAGGCTATGTTGCCACCATGGTGAAATAGATCTGAGTGAAAGCATTCACATTTGGCTGTATTTTGTTTCACTTTCTTGATTTCAGCTTGAAACTTTATGTTTCCTGGGATTTCTTGATTTTTATTCTGCCCATCATTGTCTTAATTAGCTTTTCTGGCTATTTTAATTTACAAATTTGATAAGAGTGCCTTTTGAATATTTACTTAAGTCATTGATTAAAAGTATTCAATAGAGCAGCACTGATGGTAAGCTGGTGGCATATCTGTGGACCTCTATTTTAATCAAGATTTTTGGAGGCAGTTAATTCATTTAGCTATGAATTTACCTACTTTATTATCATCCAGCTCACAGTTCTTACTCTCATCTATGCTAATTACCATGAGATTTTTTTTTTGGTCTGGTTCCTTGCTGAAAGCATTTTCCTAATCTAAGCTAACAAAGTCTATCAAAATTATGGTTACTTTGGAATGACTTGTTCTTATTGCTTCTATTGATCGTATTTCCTACCCTTAGTGACCAAAAAAACCATGGATATCATAATTCCTTCTAATATTTCACCTGTGACTGAGGTGTTCATTAATCTGTCATTTCTGGGACTTACGTTTCCAATTTTAAAAAATTAGGAAAATGTTAGGTTTAAATGCTCTGAGACCTTTTCCATTAGCCATAATTATTTAATAATTGTGCTGTTCTATAACAATAGTATTACCTAGTAGTTACATAATACCTTCAAGTATCTTCTCACATTGGTTCTTATTAATATCTTCAGAAGTTCCACAGATCTTTCCGTGGAAGTATCAAGAAGACCTAGAGTAAGGCATCACCAAATCGATAGACTTGAACAAAACGAAGAAGTGAGACAGACGGATGGATACAGAGCATGGAGGTGAGCCCAGCATTGCTGGATCATAAGGTAGCTCTTTCTAAAATTTTGGGTGGAAACATCATATTATTTTCTATAATGGCTACCAATTGACATTCCCACCAACAGTGTATAACGGTTCCCTTTTGTCGACACCTTCACCAGTATTTGTTATCTCTTGTCTTTTCTGTAATAGTCATCCTAATAGGTGTCCTGTGATATCTCATTATGGTTTTGATTTGTATTTCTCCGATGATTTGTGGTGTTGAGCACCTTTTCATATACCTGTTGGCCATCTGTATGTCTTTTTTGGGAAAAATAAGTCTATCAACTCCTCTGCTTCTGTTTTTTTAAATCAGGTTATTTGTGGTATTTTGTTATTGAATTGTATGAATTCCTTATGTACTGTGGAGATACGTATATATACAAGCGTATATATGTAACCCTTTATTAGATATATGATTTTCCATTATATTTTTTCCATTACGTAGGTTGACTTCATTTTTCTTGTTTCCTAAGCTGTGCACACCTAGACCAAATTTTGCATGCACAATTCATCCTCCCTGTGTGGTAAGATACATAGAAAGAACTCTAAAGTTGACTCCACTAAGACTCCCATCTCTGCTTATTCCATTAAACACTAGTCTTAGGATTGCTGTTATGGAGGGACTTTGCAGATCTAATTAAGTCCCAAGTCTACTGGCCTTAAAATACAGAGATTATTTAGGCAAGCCAGATCTAGTCATGTGAGATCTTTTAAAGGCAGAAGAGGAAGGCAAGAGAAGTCAGAGAGATTTGAAGCATCAGAAGGATTCCAGGCACCATTGCTGGCTTGAAGATAGAGGGGCCCACATGAGAAAAAATGTGGGTGGCCCATAGAGAACAGGACCCCAGCCATAGCCACCAAGGAAATGGGGGCCTCAGCCATAGAGACACAAGGAACTAAGTTCTGCCAACAACCTGAATGAACTTATAAGCAAATTAATCCTCTGATTCTCTAAATAAGAACCCAGCCCAGCCAACATCTTGATGTTAGCCTTGTGAGACCCTAAGCACAAAACCCAGTTGAACCCAGGATTTCTAACTTATAGAACTGTGAACTAATAAATTAGTGTTGTTTTAAGCCACTGAACTTGTGCTAATTAGTTATAGTGCAATATAAAATTAATATTCTCTCTCTATATGCATATACACGTTAAACTACTTACAAATTTATAACCTATTCTATTGTCTTGTCATTATATTATATAAAATTTGCATGTCTTTTATGTTGCTACATGACCTTCATAAATACCATCTTAGTGGCTACTTAGTAGTTACCAAATTCATGTATTAGAAATTATTTAATCAGTATCTTCTTGTTGGTTATTTAGATCCCTTTCTATTTTCCATGGAAATGAATATCTTAATGTGACAACTTAAAGATGGATTTTTGATAATTAACTTAAGACAGATTCAAAAAGTAGAATTTGGGGGTTAAAAGGTAAGAGATATTTCATAGCCACTCATACTATCATATGATGGCCAAGTCAGTCTAAACTAAGTCTGAGCTGAAAGTGTCCAGGAATATGAACAGTTACTGTACCTGGAAGTATAGAGAATGCTGGACAAAATGGCATGAGATGAGCCTGGAGAAGTAGACACTTCCATTGTGTGCAAAATATAGAAAAAAAGTTGTTTTTGTTTTTCCCTTTTCATGTTCTCCTGACAGTGCTATGGTTCTGTGGCTGCTGGCTCATGTCACACTTTTTCTTGAGCTTTTATTTGATAATGTTTGGCGTTTCCTCTTTAAAGTGATATTTCCCTCTTGCTTAAATTGTCACAGTTTGGTATTGATCACACACTGCTAGCTGCAGAGAAAACCCCAGATTAGAAAAGAGCCAACATTTGCTGAGTAGGGGGGTGGAGAGAATACCAGATTAAATGATTCATTTCAGCCATATGTGAAAGATGAAGTAGAGAGCAGATACTGAATGTGAGTTTCTCAGGAAATGCCCATATTGATAACAGATGAGGGAGAGGACTGTTTTCCAGAGGAAATCGGTGAAAAGATAGAGGATGAAAGAGACTGCATATCCATTATATCTTTTGAATTAGTGGATCTTGAATAGCCTGTGTCTTAAAGAAATAATTAAAATGTCTTAATCCCCTTTGGCCTCTGTGATTGCCATTATGAGTTACTACAAATTAATGACTTAGAAAACCTGGAACTTATTCTTTCACAGTTCTAAAGGTCAGAAGTTAGAAATAAAGTTTTGGCAGGGCCATTGCCCGCTCTGGGCACTAGGAAAAATTCTTCTTTGCCTCTTCCAGCTTCTGGTGGCTCCAGGCTCTCCTCAGCTTCCTTGGCTTGTGGCCACATCACTCTACTCTCTGCGTTTGTCTTCACGCTGCCTTCTTTTTGTCTCTGTCTTCTTCTTTTTTATCTTTCGTAACGACACTTGCCATTGGATTTAGGGCTCACTTGGGTAATCCAGAATGACCTCATCCCAAATCCTTTGATCAATTACATATGCAAAGACCCTTTTTATAAATAAGGACACATTCAATGATTCCATGGATTTCAATGTGGACATATCTTTTTGGGGGACCACAATTCAACCCACTACAGTCCTTAATATACCAGAAGTGTACTACCTTAGGATATAATATATTTCAGAGAAAAAAAATGGTTCATGAGAGATAACTTATGACCTGTCATTAACTAGGGTGAAAATACTTCCAGAAAGTGGTTCAGCACATATCCATGATGGCAGGGCACTAGAACGACCTTCCACTGGTGACACCCTCAGGTTCACCTCACTTTCTATGGCTCCTTCATGAGCTTGGAATACTAGCTCCTTCCCTTCTATGCAGGAAGTATTTGTTATTCAAGAGTATCCATTAAACAGTATTTACATGTTAACACTTCTAAGTGTAGCGTTTTCTAATTTCCATGGTGTAAATACTCCTGCCCTGGCCTATTTCAATCTGCCAGTGAGACAGCCAAGTGGGAGGGGGTCCCTCCACCAGCCTGCACACTGGGGTGGAGCCTTGGGAAGTTCATGCAGTTTGCAGTGGGGAAGAACCTGGTCCCTCCTCTTCCTGTGTTGAAACCTGGGATTCAAACTGTGAGGCGGGAAGCACTCTAGCAGGGGACTCTGGCCTTGCAGAGAGTCCCTGTTTCCCCCTTTTTTTCCTTTTCATCCAATAAAATCCTGCTTTACTCACCCTTCAAACTGTCTGTGAGCCTAAATTTTCGTGGTCACGGGACAGACAGGGACCCCATATTTAGCTGAAACAAGGTAAAGTCCTGCAACACCAATAGGACATCACTGACCACAAAGTAGGGAATAGATGTGTCCAATTAGATCCAGCACAGCACTATCAGTAGACAGATTTCATTTTCATTAAATGAAAGAAGGACTACCTGAAATCAAGCTTCAGTACATAGATAATAGTATTACTTAGGATAAATGCACTGCCTATGCCAAGAACAAAGCAATAAATTGATTTTAAATATATGTCACGTATTTTCTCCCTTCAGTGATTTCTCTTCATATTTTTTAAAAATGATGTCTTAATTCCTCCTTGCAATTCAGAGTCATGAGTGAAAGGAAAGGAAGACAAATAATGAGGACATTTTCCACTAAAGCAGAATCATTAATACTGCTCTTAGGGGTATGGAACTTAGATACGTAGTTATTTGATCTTAATATGTGTGCAAATTTGAAGTGCCCTCTTAAAATTTTGGACTTCAAAATTTGCATTACTCATTGAAACCTAGCTGAGTAATGCAGTTTAGGAAGGAGGGGTGCTAGATGAAAATCTGTGCTCTCTGTGCCTATTTTAGAGCAGCAAAAAGCCAGGGGAAGTAAGATTAACTCAGGTAATAGTAATTAACTAATTAAGGCAATACTAATTAATTCAGGTAATAATAATAATTGCAGTATTGTTTATTTGTATTCTGTGTTAGGAATTTATCTTGTGAGAGAACTGATTTTAATTTTTTCAGAGAAACACTTCCCCTGAGTTTGTTCGTAAGGGTGTTTTCTGAGATATGAAGTACCTGTGAATTTTTATAAGTACATATTTATACACACATGATGGTAGGATTAGTGCTTGGGAGAAAGTGGAGAGGGGCTTGGATGAATTTTGGCTGTGCTTCCTCCCTTTCCCTTATTCCTCCCCAGGAATACAGAAGTTTCCCCAAGATTCTCCACAATCTTTCCTGTGAAATCCTGATAGGGCCGCCCCTTGTCCTGGTTATGAAATTGCATATCCTACATCTCAGGATCCCCTTCAGTCCCAGGCAAACTGGGACTGGAAGTTTTGTCACGCTAGAACCTGGTGAGGTTCCTGGAGGAAAATTCAGCAAGGATGTAGGACCGCCTTCCCAAGTCCATGGTCCCCAGGGGCTTCACTCTCCCAGCTGGCCCATGCTCAGCCTTAAGTAATTTGTGAACATTTCTGGTTTGATTTTCCTGCTGGTTTATAGGGCACCTGCCAGCTTCTTCCCCATGCTCAAGTCCTGTTTCTTCCTGTATGCATCTGGTTTTGAGTTGGTTATTTGCCCTGCAACCTCAGTTATCTGATGGGTTCAAGAAAAGCCATTAATTTGCAGTTTTCCCGGTTTTTTTCTATTTGTAAGAATGGAAGTGATGTTCTTTCCAGTTCTCTACATCTTCCAGCTGAAACTAGAAGTCATTGAAGGGTTTTAATAACTGAATCTGAAGTAAATAAACATGGATATGCATTATTGGTATTTTTAAATAATTAATATTGACATAAGTGTCCACTGTATTTATAGAGTGAATCATAGCACCTGGTTCATAGTAGTTGCTCAGTGAATATTAGTTCTTTTCCCGTTTTACCCTCTCCTCCCCTACCACACCCCCAGTGCAGATTATAGTGTTAATTTTTTAAGTTTTTCATGTATTTTCTTTGTTGTTCTCATTGAAAGAAGTAATTTAAAGAAGGCAAAGAAGTGAATTATGCTGGAATAAAAAATTGTCTAGAGCGCTCAGACTTACACAACTATGGAGTTTCTTAGCTGACACTGACAGGCGAGATTAAGAAGAAGCTGTTCTGTTGAGGTTAGATAACACTGATCAGGTCTATCTATCTAGCAAATGGCAGTAACCCAAATAACGCATCAGAAATAAAATTCAGAGGGCTTGGCAAGATGCTCAGAATGTTGACAGCCATATTGTGCCCTGGGACCATGATTTCTCTAGCTCTCCAAGTTCAGCTCAGTAAAATCAGCCCAGTTCTTACAATCATATCCCTAAAGAAAACTCTCCAGGCTGCAGGAACTAGTATTGATGATTTATTGAGCAGCAGACTTCTTTTTACATCATTTATAGAAGGTTTTATAAATCTACAATGAGGAAATGTTCCTCTATCATGATGCAGAAATTTCATTTAAATCTAGACTCAGGTACAGGGTAGACACTAGCTTTTTATAGATGAACAAACCTCCGGCATTGCTCTTTCTTTTCTTATTTAATATATATTATAGAACTACATTTACTATACCTTATAATTGATAGAATGTGCTTATACATCAGGCTATCTCTAAAATGTTCTTGTTGCTGTTTATTTAAAGCAACCCTATACGGGAAGGGATTCTCTTTGCTTTATGATCTGGGCAGAACCACATATACTCTTGAATATAATGAATACTCATAAATAATAAAAAGAAAAATTTTAGGCTTAATGCAAAAACATAACATCATTCTCATTGCCCAGTGGACTTTCAGCCTTGCAGTAAAATTCTACTTTCATTATTTTACCAACCTCGATTACACACAAAGGTTTTTATTTTCTGGTAAATTTGAAGGTTTTTTTGGTTTTCAAGATTATAAGTTGTATTTTTAATTTATTTAATATTGACCTGCCTATGAAGTTTGCTTAATTTATACTTAAAATTGTTGTATATTTCTATGTGCTGACCTGTTAGTAACACAATACAAATTAATAGTTATGCACTTTAAGAAATCAAAACCAGAAGAGTCTTCAAGGGAATTACTGGCTTAGCCCTCTTCTATTTCAATAACAGACAAACCCCTAAAGCAGCTCACTATTTATCTTGCCAACAGTATTCTTTCTCTTTGCCTTTATGTTTGTATACTTACGAAGTTCCCCTAACTGTCCCCCACCACTTACTGTGTATCTGTAGATAGACCTGTTTTTGTTACCTGCCAGTCAAACTTGCATTCTAAAATAGCACACCTGAAAAGATTACTGTACAGAAAATAAACATTCCACTTGGGAAAATTGTATGTAGGCAATTTCAGTTACCTACATACAACTCACTAGGATGCTTCTTTGGAGAAAATTATCTCGACTAGAAAAAACTGATTCTGCTTCTCCCCCTGAATCTCACTTGCCCTGAGATTTTTGTCAAGGCATTTAACCTCTTTGTTCTTTAGTTTCTGTGTCTGTAAAATGGTAATTTTTGTCTACTTATTTAGATCTTTTGCATCCCAAGAGGAATTTCAGGTAGCTAAGTGGTTTTTTAAAAAACCGTTAGGATCATATGAGATCATGCAAATGAAAGACTTCTAATCCATATACTTCTCTAGGTAAATGCAAGATGGCCTTATCCTATGGTTAAAAGTCCTATCAGAAGAAACACTAGCAAAACAAAAATGTGTGTTTTGAAAAGAAATTTTCAAGGTTCAACTGATATATACTTAGGGCAATATATCAATTAATGTGTTCAAGCTTAATTGAAACTTAATTGAAACACACCTTTGGAATTTGCTGTAGGGTGATTTTCTTTCTCCAGTACAGTTGGCCCTCCCTATACGACCTGAACTGCCTATCATGAACTGGGTGATTTCTGACCCATTCTAGATATAAAGTGGGTTGTGCATAGCACCATTCCATCATCAAATGGAAGTGGTATATATGCGATCAGGCTCGATCAGGTCCCAAAGGCACAAGTAAGTTACATGAGGAAGTGGCTCAAATGCCCATGGTCTCCACTCCTGCCACCCTGCTTTCTCCTGCCTGCACCGATGGTCTCATGGGAGAGTTCCCTATGATCAGTTGACAGAGGAAGGGAAGACTAGGGCCTGATTCACAAATGGTTCTGCATGATATGTAGGCACCACCCAAAAGTGGACAGCTGTAGCACTACCACTCCTTTCTAGGACATCCTTGAAGGACAGTGGTGAAGGGAAATCTTCCCAGTGGGCAGAAGTTCGAGCAGTGCACCTGGTTGTGCACTTTGCATGGAAGGAGAAATGGCCAGATGTGCAATTATATACCGATTCATGGGCTGTAGCCAACGGTTTGACTAGATGGTCAGGGACTTAGAAGAAGCATGATTGGAAAATCGGTGGCAAATAAATTTGAGGAAGAGGTATGTGGATGGACCTCTCTGAATGGTCAAAATCTGTGAAGATATTTGTATCCCATGTGAGTGCTCACCAATGGGTGACCTCAGCAGAGGAGGAGTTTAATAATCAGGTGGATAGGACGACCCCTTCTGTGGATACCACTCAGCCTCTTTCCCCAGCCACTCCTGTCATCTCCCAGTGGGCCCATGAACAAAGTGTCCATGTTGCCAGGGATGGAGGATACGCATGGGCTCAGCAACGTGGACTTCCACTCACCAAGGCTGACCTGGCTACAGCCACTGCTGAGTGCCCAACTTACCAGCAGCAGAGACCAACACTGAGTCCCCAATATGGCACCATTCCTCAGGGGATCAGCCAGCAACCTGGTAGCAGGTTGATGATATTGGACCTCTTCCACCATGGAAAGCACAGAGGTTTGTCCTCACTGGAATAGACATTTACTCCAGATATAGGTTTGCCTATCCTGCACACAATGTTTCTGCCGAGACTACCATCCGTGGGACTCACGGAGTACCTTATCCTCCATCATGGTATTCCACATAGCATTGCCTCTGACCAAGGCACTCACCTTATGGCTAAAGAAGTGCAGCAGTGGGCTCACGCTCATAGAATTCATTGGTCTTACCATGTTCTCCATCATCCTGAAGCAGCCAGATTGATAGAATGGTGGAATAGCCCTTTGAAGTCACGATTACAGTGCCAAGTAGGTGACAATACTTTGCAGGGCTGGGGCAAAGTTCTCCAGAAGGCCATGTATACTCTGAATCAGCATCCAATATATGATATTATTTCTCATATAGCCAGGATTCACAGGCTCAGGAATCAAGGGGTGGAAGTAGAAGTGGCACCATTCACCATCATCCCTAGTGATCCATTAGCAAAATTTTTGCTTCCTGTTTCTGTGACATTACGTTCTGCTGGCCTAGAGGTCTTAGTTCCAGAGGGAGGAATGCTGCCACCAGGAGACATAATAATGATTCCAATAAATTGAAAGTTAAGATTGCCACCTGGACACTTTGGGCTCCTCCTACTTTTAAGTCAACAGGCTAACAAGGGAGTTACGGTGTTGGCTGGGGTGATTGATCCAGATTTTCAAGATGAAATCAGTCTATTATTCCACAATAGAGGTAAGGAAGAGTACACATGGAATACAGGAGATCCATTAGGGAGTCTCTTAGTATTACCATGCCCTGTGATTAAGGTCAATGGGAAGCTTCAACAGCCCAATCCAGGCAGAACTACAAATGACACAGACCCTTCAGGAGTGAAGGTTTGGGTCACTCCACCAGGAAAAAAAGCATGACGTGTTGAGGTTCTTGCCGAAGGAAAAGGGAATACAGAATGGTTAGTAGAAGAAGGTAGTCATCAATACCAGCTATGACCACATGACCAGCTGCAGAAATGAGGACTGTAACTGTCAAGTGTATTTCCTCTCTTTTTGGCTAAAAACATGTTTGTGCATGTATACACTTGTACTAAGAAAATATATTCATTTTACTGCCTTTTCCTTTATGATGTGACATAAGATTTATTGACTTCATATTAGCATTTAAATATTGTTAACTTTATGTAATAGTATTTGGAATTGGTGTGTTTCTGGTTGCATGAAGGATAGTTGTATTACATTAGGCATAATTATGACCTTATTATTGACTTTATTTGAAGATTGTGTATGATCTCAGGAGATGTATATGGGTTCAAGTTGACAAGGGGTGGACTTTTGGTGGTTAATACTGAGTGTCATCTTGATTGGATTGAAGTATTGATCCTGGGTGTGTCTATGTGGGTGTTGCCAAAAGAGATTAATATTTGAGTCAGTGGGCTGGGGAAGGCGGATTCACCTTTAATCTGGTGAGTACAGTCTAATCAGCTGCCAGCTAATATAAAGCACGCAGAAAAACGTGAAAAGCTGAGACGGGCCTAGACTCCCAGCCTACATCTTTCTCCCATACTGGATGCTTCTTGCCCTCGAACATAGGACTCCAAGTTTTTCAGTTTGGGAACTCAGACTGGCTCTCCTTGTTCCTCAGCTTGCAGACAGCCTATTGTGGGACCTTGTGATCCTGTAAGTTAATACTTAATAAACTCCCCTTTATATATGTGTGTATATATATCCTATTAATTCTGTCCCTCTAAGAGAACTCTGACTAATGCCATTTGGGATCCATGGATTCAACCAACTGAGAATCGAAAATATTGGAAAATAAATAATATAAAGAAAACAATGCACTGTCACAACTATTTATATAGTACTTACATATATTAGAACTTATCTATAACCTAGAAATGATTTCAAGTATATGGGAGGATATGCATAGGTTATATGCAAATACTACACCATTTTATATAAGGAACTTTTTCATCCACAGATTTTGGTATCTGTGGGGGTCCTGGAACCAATTCCTTATGAATGCTGAGGCACAACTGTAGTCTATTACCAGATTCTCCTCTACTTAATAATGGAATTGCATCCAGATAAACCCATGGTGAGTCGAAAATACTCTAAGTCAAAAAATTCATTTAATGCTTGCAACACAGCAGACAGCCTAAGATTTAACCATGGGTTTAACTTATGATTTTTTTATTTTATGATGGTGAAAGTGATAAGCATTCAGTAGAAACTGTAACTCCATTTTATGTCATAAGGAGCTCTTTAACTTTTTTGTTTATGTCCTGATAAGCCCATCATAAAGTCAAAAAATTAGAGTCAAATCATCCTAAGTCAGGGACCATCTGTAATTGTCTTAACCTAAAACAAGAATGACTTGGGTAAATAACAGCCACTGATGATTTCAGAATATCATATTAACTAGAATGTTGGCCAGTAAACATATTTATTAAACTTCCACAAATAAAAAAAGATGTGAGGTTTGTTTGTTTGCATGACCAGACTCACCCTGAAGCTACCCTAGGGGCTGCCACCTACCAGTCAACTCATAAGCATACAAAAACATCACTTTGGAGTTTCTTAGGGTTTTAGAAGTTGTAAGCCAGGAAACGAGTATGAAGACCAAATATATGTTCTTTGGTGATTGACATAAATAGTGGATGGTGTGAAGTTAGACCATGGCAGGAAGAAGAAAATCAACAATTGATGGTGTAACCCACTAAAGAAGAGAGATGGTATTAATTAAAATAATTAATCATTTTTAAATTAAGGAAGCTCTGGTATTAAAACTTTACTGGCACACAATTTCCATTATTAATGGGCCGTCAATCATAGCTCAAGCAATCACATGGTCATGGTGAACCAGAGGAGACTCTACAGGTTATTGGAAGAAAACTTCATGGCCAAAGAATGTTAAAGATCCTTTTCTTCACTTTGCAAGTTGCTCAGAAACTAAACATTGCCCATTAACCTTTCCGCTAGTTGGAAGAGACCTGCTCTTTAGGTATTAACAATTTTCAAAACTTTAAGTAGTATTGATTCCCTTTCTCAAAATAAGAAATAAAACACTACAAATACTATTCTAATTAATGGATGATCAGCTTGCTGATTACAACATGGTGTTAATGAAGCTAAAATCGAAATTCATTCTTCTATATTTTATTTAAGGTTACGGTTTTCTCTATATCTCTAACAAAAGCTAGCATTTGTTTTAAATGGGATTTATATAAAAGACTGTGCATTAGCAGAAT
The DNA here is from genome assembly GCF_009828535.3 of Hylobates moloch. Classification (NCBI taxonomy): domain Eukaryota; kingdom Metazoa; phylum Chordata; class Mammalia; order Primates; family Hylobatidae; genus Hylobates; species Hylobates moloch. The sequence continues at coordinate 28,535,136 of NW_026652283.1, read as the reverse complement.
AAATCTGTCCTTATTGATGATGATGATTCCTTGAGGTACTGCTTCCATATTGGCAACTCAGTAGAGAGAGTCATTCTCATATACAGAAGGTAGTGGCATCATTTTATTTTTTACTCTTTTCTAGATATAAGCTGAAACATCATAATAAAACATAGTTTCAGTCTACAGATAGTCCTTTTCAAATTTTTAACAGCATTTAGAAATGTATTGTTTTAAGACAAGTATGAATGCCAATTTAGTGCACTACAAGTGACATGAAAACAGGTGAGATTATCTCCTTTGGGAGCAAGAACTCTATTACAACACTGACAGTATGAAGATGCTTTGCAGACTTACAGGGAGGCTGCAGCACACAGGGAACTCCTCCTGGCACTGGTGAGTGGAAGACTGCAGAAAATAAAGCTGGAAAGATGAGTACAATGTGCAATATTGGGAGGCAGTGATGAGCCTCAAAACTGGAGCCAGAATATCCATAACAGATCTATTTTATAAATATTGATGTGAAAGTAACAGCAGTATTAGATCCTTTCACCAACACCATAGACACCAAAATTGCTTTTTTAATTTCAATTTTCAGTTTCATGCATTTCCTTATCATTAAATATGCAGTCAATGAAACGCTTTTCCTACAAGGGTGCTCTTCTCTTTAAACCATATGAAGTTTTCCAGCACTGTGGCTCTGCATCATGATTTAACATAATCGACTTATTATTTAAAAGCACAAGCAATTTATCTGGGTTTTCTTGGGCATGCTTGCTTGACTAGCATGCACATGCTATGCACATGCTCTACATATGCTTGACATACATGCACATATACACATGCATGCGAATACATACTGAACTGTAAACTGTGGTACATACAGCCCTCCCTGTGAGTCACTAAATAGATGCTGACCATTTTTGTCAGGGGTGTTTTCTGAATGCTTCTATTCAGGGATGCTTTGTTTGGTAAGGTAATACCAAAATATCTGCTAAGCCAAGGTCAGAATGGTTTTGCAGGCTCTGGTTTGGCCATGATAGGTCAGACAATAGGAACTGAAAAGATGACAAACCACACTGTGAAACTGGATCACTTGAATGTTATTGCCCCTTGTCAGCAATCTACAACAAGCAGGACGACCACTGCAAGGAAGGGAAAGGCATTGTTTAAAGCTGTTTGGATTCATGGGTAGAAAGTAGTGTGTACCTAAGTGATTGTCCAATTTGCACATTTACAAGACTGAGGTATCTTTAATATCATTAGTTGACATATTTTATTTTATAAGTGCTTTTTTTCCTGGTTCCCCCTTAACTCCTTAGATTTCCATCTTAAAATGTTCTTGGCTTATGTTTGGTATAAAATTTTATGGGTTATTATTTGAATTTGTTTTCAGCTATTTTATTATGAGGAATACTCATATTTGTGTGCTTAATTGTTTGCCATGTTCTTCGTAATCTATAGCCTTGTATTTGCCTTGTAAAAGGCTTATAAAAACCCTGTGAAGCAGAGGAACCACCCTGTATATTATAGTAGCTATCATCATTATCTCCATTTTAAAAGTCACACAATCATTAAATTCATGAATTAGTTCAACAAAAACGTATTGAATGCCTGTTGTGCTAGATTATCATGGGAGGTAACAGGAATAGGGTAGGATTAACAGAACAAGGAAAAGGAGCTTCACTCGTCCTCATTGAAACTTACGGTCCAGATGGGCGGCAGATGTTAGACAATCACACCATCACTTATTAAAATTAAGACTGTACTCCATCATGACATGAAGAACGACATAGTCTCAAAGAAATTGTACACACAATGGCCCTGTGAAGGCGAGAATGGGGCCTATTTAAGCAACTGAGAATGAGGGAATAGGAACATGATGGGAGGTGCAAATATAGGGCTGAGCTATGTAGCTTGTTTATTATCCTCGGAATAGTGGAGATTGTGGTCGTTTTAAGCAGAAAAGCAACATGATCTGATTTTTGCTTTCAAGAGATCTCTGCTGGGGTGCGGTGGGTACTGGAGGCAGAATGGGCACCGGGAACTGAGAGGCACGTGGTCACGGCAAATGTCTGAGCCCAAATTGTGTTTTCTTTCAGGTGTATCACACGACCTCCATGTAAAGTGATCAGGGATATCTCGTTGTCACTCACTTGTAGATGGAAAAGTTGTGAATCTGCCAGGACCACATCATTTCTCAATGAGAAGGTCAGGAATAACGTGAGTGTTTTGATTCTCACCTCACTGCATTTACTTCACACACCGTGCCAATTAATGCATAGGAACAAGAAGTATATTTTTATTTAATCAGCTCTCAACTTGTCTCAGTTTCCAACCTCTGTGGTCACTTGATGCTGCAGACCAAAGAAAAACCAAAGAAACTTAGAGCCATATATGAATTTTTTACAAAAGGAAATCGACTAAGAGAATAGAAACTTCTTGACAAAGCTCTTGAGATATAAACAATTAGTAAAATTGAGACATTAAGTCCATGAATTAAAATTAGTACTCTATCAGCCTTAATGTAAACTGATGCAGTAAAACCTGAGATCACTGGCATGCTTGTAAAATGAAATTTCTGATTAGCAGACATAATTTACTTTTCTAAATGAGCCTGTTTTCTTTTTCAAGCTCCTACAACACCTCTGGATTATCTTCAGAATTACTACCTTTAACTTGGTATACACAGCATTCCACATTTTGTTCTCAAGCCAGCTTCTCCTCTCCCTTCTCCTCTCCCCTCCCAAGAACTCTGCTCCTGCTGAAATATTACCTAAATGGTTGTGGATATCTTCACATCTGTGTACATATGTGTCCTTGGAATAGTTTCCCCAACCTTGATCTGACTCCCACTTATCCACCAAGACACAGTTGCATCCTCCTTTCTCAGGAAGCCCTTCCTGCCCATCCCTGTTGCCAATGACCTTGCTTCTCTTATGCTTTTAAAACACTCAGTGTCTATATCAATTACTTGAAAGCCATCATATATTGCATTGTCTGTAATCTCCTAAACAGAACTGGAAGTTTCTTAAGAGAGGAAATGTTCCTTCTATGTTTACATTATCGTGGAAAGCATCTTGTAGGTTAGTATTCAACAGCATTGAAATAAGATTCATACACAGCTCACACATTAATAAGATATTTACAGATAAATATAAATGTTATAGAAACACCATGACTTTTTCCTTTTTCCTGCTAAAGCAACTAGGTTATCAAAGTTATTGAGGTCATAAGAATACACAGTTATGGCCAGGCACAGTGTCTCATGCCTGTAATCCCAGCATTTTAGGAGGCCGATGGGGGTGCCAATCACTTGAGGTCGGTAGTTCAAAACCAGCCTGGCCAATATGGTGAAACACCATCTCCACTAAAAAATACAAAAATTAGCCAGGCATGGTGGCACGTGCCTATAATTTCAGCTACTCAGGAGACTGGGGCAGGAGAATCGCTTGAACCTAGGAGACATAGGTTGCAGTGAGCCGACATCACACCACTGCACTGCAGCCTGGGCAACAGAGTGAAACTCTGTCTAAAGAAAAAAAAAAAAAAAGAATAGACAATTATATTTTGGGCAATGTTAAATTTCAAATGACTAAATTATATTACAAAATACTGAGTTACTTAAAAATGTTAGTATTATTAATAACATTATTAACAAAAAATAAGTACAGAGACGTTTGAAGAAATAGATTTGAACCTGAATTCTCAACACAGAAAATCATGACAGTCTTGAAACAGAAATTATTTGAGTACTTATTACCTGAAAAATACTTTTTTCAATAGCATATTTTTTCTTAATATTATTTTTAATCTACAAATTATAGTTGTCTACATTTATGGGGTACATCGTGATGTTTTGATATATATATTCCATATATACAATGAGAAGTAATTAAATCAAACTGATTAACATAACTATCACCTCATTCGTCATTTTTTGTGGTGAAACATTTGGAATATCTTGGTTATTTTGAGATTTGAATAGATTATTGTTGGCTATTATCACTATGCTGTGCAATAGATCTCAAAATTTATTCCTCCTGGTTGGGCGTGGTGGCTCACACCTGTAATCCTAGCACCTCAAGAGGCCGAGGTGGGTCCAGGAGTTCAAGACCGCCTGGGTCCAAGAGTTCAAGAGGTCAAGACCACCCTGGGCAACATAGTGAGGCCCTGTCTCTACAAAAAATAATAATAATTTTAAAATGGCCAGGCATGGTGACATGTACCTGTAGTCCCAGCTACTTGGAGACTGAGGTGGGAGGATTGTTTGAGCCTGGGAAGTCAAGGCTGCAGTGAGCCCTGATCACACCACTGCACTCCAGCCTGGGCACCAGAGCAAGACCCTGTCTTAAAAAAAAAAAAAAAAAGAAAGAAAATTTATTGCTTCTGTATAACTGAAATTTTGTACCCTTTGACCAACAAATCCTTGTTCCCTCCCTTCCTGCCCCCAGCCTCTGGTAACCAGCATTCTGGTCTCTACTTCTATGAGTACAAGTTTTTTAGGTTCTGCATGTAAGTGAGATTATGCAGTATTTGTCTTCCTGTGCCCAGCTTATTTCACTTAGTATAATGTCCACGTGCATCCATGTTGCAATGATAGGATTTCCTTCTTCTTTAAGGCTGAATAGTACTTCATTGCATATGTGGAGTGAGTGTGTGTGTGTGTGTGTGTGTGTGTATAAAATATTTTAACAATACCACATCTGAAACATATTTTAATAATACCACATCTAAAAAATATTTTAACACCTACCTTCCTAATTGATGTTCTATAATTAACAGCATAATTTTCTTTATACATATAAATATACATATATATACAAATAACTAAATACATTAATACATTGCTTTGAAAACAAGATAATAATTACTATATAGAGGATAAATATATAAAGAGTAGAATATTGGGCTAGTAATAATAGCTAAATTGTGCTGATCACTTACTGTGTATCAGACACTATTTTAGGACTTTTACATTTAGTCAGGCATGGTGGCTGCCTGTAGTCCCAGCTACTTGGGAGGCTGAGGTGGAAGGATCATTTGAACCCAGGAATTCAAAACCGCAGTGAGCTATGATTGCACCACTGTACTCCAGCCTGGGTGACAGAGTGAGAGCTTGACTCTAAAAATAAAACTAAATATTTGCATGCATTATTAATTTTCACAATAATCCTATAAGACATGTATTGTTGTTATCCCCATCCTAGAGATAAGTCAACTTATAGATAAGTAACTTGTCCAAGGTCACATAATAAATGGCACAACTAATATTTCAAACTAAGATTTTGTCTACTTTGCTCCCATCCTTAATAAATGTTGATTAATCAAAAGATACACACCCTGCAAGTCTATTTTAACAGTTACAGTTAAGAGAATATTTTCCCATGATTTACTTGTTTTATATAAGACAAAATTGAAGGAAGATTTTTGTTTATTTAATGCATTTTTATTTATTTAATACATCTGTTCAGTTGTACTTTGATAGTTAAAATAATAATAAACATTAACATGAATTTATTAATTTTAAGATGTATGATCTATATTTTAATTGATAGCAACTACTAACTTTTGTCTTTATTCTATTGAATTGATATGTTTATGGTGAACACCATGAAAATGGAAAATTGTTAGGGAGAATAGTTTTACTGTAAGCAGACAAAATATGTAAAGAAAATCCATATAGACATTGTACTCAATACAATACTGATTCTTTACACAAAAAGAAAAATGTAGGAAGAAGAGATGGTACACATTTTAAACCTGTGAATATCTTTCATATGGCAGGAGAAACTCATTGTGTGTTACACTAGTCTAAGCAGAAAATTTTATCTTAAAATAATGAAAGATATTCTATTAATTAAAACTCTCTGCCAGTGAAATAGGCTTTCTTAGAAAGTAATGAACATCAGGACATGGAGATATTTCAGCACAGAGTAAATAACCATGTTAGTGATATTGTTAAAGGCATGACTACATCAAGTGTTGAGCACTAGGTTAGACAACCACCCTTAGATTCTGTGGTAATAAGAAATTTTTACTACAAACTCCATTTATAATGAAAACAGTGGAAAATCCCAGTTTTCTCACAGGTCAAAGCCAGTGGGAAATGATGCACTATAATAGAAATCGCCTGAATTCCCTGCAGGCATCTTCTGCCTCTTTTCGTCCACAACGTTAGCTCTGCAGGGAAATTGCACATTTCAGTTTCATCCACTTTGCAATCAGCAACTTATGCTGTGCGTGGGACTTTGGAACATAATAGGAAACAGGTCATTTGTGACCTAGTAGTGGCTGGTTCCATGATGATGATTATTGCATTCATCATTTAAATTCTTGTGTGTGAAGACAGTGGTATTCCACAAATTTCTTGGGACCTAGTTTTGTGACATGAAAATATACGTGTTTTTAAAAGTTTATTTAGAGCTATAAAACAGTCATGGAAATAAGATCAACCACAGGCTTGGATGATCATGGGTGGGCTCCAACACATCACGGCATGAAAAATATTTTTTATATGAGCTGTGTCTTCCTGTTTTTCTCTCCTTATATCTTTCTTCTCTCAAATAATTTAATGTTCATAGGTTATCTTCTCTTTGAGTTCTTTGAAACTAAAAAAAGATTTCTAAAAAATGAAATTAGTGCAGTTTGTGCTTTGCCATGTTAAGTAGATACTGAATAGCATGAACCCCTTGTTTTGTTTTGTTTTGTTTTGAATGTGTCTGTGTAAGATAGATGCTATGATTTTACTGATCATAGAGAATTGTATGTACTTATAGATAGTATCATTAAAGATCAATCAAGGTATGTTTTCTGGGAACTAAGACTCTATTCAACCACTGGTTCTCAACTGAGGGGATTTTATTGAACATTGGCAATGTTTGGGAACTTTTTTAAAAACTATTTTTATTGAAGTACAATCAACATAGAAAAAGCTGTATATATTTAATGCATACAACTTGGTGAGTTTAGAGATAAGTATATGCCTATGAAACCATTGCCACAATCTGCAAGCTATCCCAGAAGCCTATTCAACTTCCAAAACTTTCCTTTTACCCTCTTATTATTATTAATTTTTTCTATGATAAAGATACAACATTAGATCTACCCTCATAGCAAATTTTTGAGTATACAGTACAGTGTTGTTACCTATAGACATTAAGTTATACAGTATATCTCTAGGACTTATTCATCTGTGTAACCAAAATATTGTACTCTTTGACTAGTATCTTCCCATTTCCCACTCTCCCCAACCCCTGGCCACCATTGCATTTTCTGCTTCTGGGAGTTTTATTTCAGATTCATCATGTAAGTGGAATCATGTAGTCCTGTGTTTGGCTCATTTCACTTGTCATAGTGTCCTTCATGTTCACTCATGTTGTGGTAAATGGCAGGATTTCCTTTCTTTATGGCTGAATAACATGCCATTTTATGTATATATCACAATTTCTTCATCAGTTAATCTGTTTGCGGACATTTAGGTTGCTTCTGTGTCTTGGCTACAGTGAATAATGCTGCTGTAAACATGGAGTACACACATCTCTTCAAAATCCTGAATTCAATTCCTGTGGATATATACTCAGAAGTGAGATTGCTGGATCATGTAGTAGTTTTATTTTTAATTTTTTGTGGAACCTCCATACTGTTTCCCACAGTGGCTGCAGCAATTTAGATTCCTGTCAATGGTGTCTCTTTTCTCCACATTTGTGCCAAAATGTATCTGTTGTTTTTTAAATAATAGCCATTCTAACAGATGTGAGGTAATAGTTCATGGTGGTTTTGATTTGCTTTGCATTTCCCTCATGATTACTGATGTTGAACTCCTTTTCATGTGCCTGTTATCCAGTTGTGTGTCTTCCCTGCAAAAAAAAAAAAAAGTCTGCTTAGTTGCTTTATCCATTTTTCATTGGATTTTTTATTTGAGGTTCTTTGCTTTTGAGTTATAGGATTTCTTTGTATATTTTGCATATTAATATCTTATAAAATATATGGTTTTCCATTATGTTTTTCCTATCCCATAGATTTTTTTTATCTTGATTGTTTCTTTTTTCTGTGCAGAAGCTTTTTAATTTGATGCAATCCACTTTATTTTCTTTTGTTGCCTGTGCTTTTAATATCATCCAAAAAATTATTGCCAAGGCTAATGTCAAGAAGCTTTTTTCCTGTTTTCTTCTAAGAATTTTATAGTTTCTGCTGTTATGCTTAAGTTTTAAATCCATTTTTCGTTGATTTTTGTGCATGGTGTAAGATAACCATCCAGTTTCATTCTTTTGCATGTGAATACCAATTTTCCCATATTATTTATTGAAAAGGCTAATGTTTTCCTCATTGTATATTCTTGGTATCCTTATCAAAGATTATTTGACTGTATATGTGTGTGTATTTCTGAACTCTCTATTCTGATTCATTGGTCTATACAATTGTTTTTATGCCAGTACCATATCGTTTGAATACTGTAGCTCTGTAATATATTTTGAAATCAGGGAATGTTGTGCCTCTAGCTTTGTTCTTTTTGCTCGAAATTCCTTTGGCTACTTGAGGACTTTCAGAATTCCATATAAATCTTAGGATTGGTTTTTTTGTTTCTGTAAAAGTGACATTGGGATTTTATTGAATCTGTAGATCACTTTGGGTGGTACGGACATTTTAACAATATTAATTTTTGCAGTCCATGAACATGGGATGTCTTTCAAATTATTTATGTCTGCTTTAATTTCTTTGATTACTGATACAATTTTGAAAGAACAAGTCTTTTGCCTCCTAGACCAAGTTTATTCCTAAGTAAGCTCCAAATATCAGTAGTGGCCAAGGTTGAGAAACCATGTGTTAGAACTTAGTGTGGCTCATTTTCCTCACAGCATACCTTAAATGTCAAGACTAAAGTGCTACTTCAAATAGTATGTTCCTTTTCTTTTGTATAGAATACTTTTTCTTGCTGGTAAACAAGCTTGCTTTGTTCTATAGTAAAAGCTACCCTTGATGAATCTTCTTGTTCAGAGGAACTGAAAATGAGGGGATCGTATTGGTTATACCTAATAAAAGCAAAGATTCACCACAATTCCTTCATTCATCCATTTATTCAACTGATATTTATGAAAGGTGTCTTACGTCAGATAGTCTTTGAGGTAGTGAGAATAGAGCAATAATAAAAATTCTGCCATCATGAGACTTTTATTTAGTAGAGGAGGATTTATCAATCAATACATGTGTACATACATACAGACATATGGTTAAAGGTGCATGAATGAATATTCATGAGAAGTATAGAGCAAGGAAGGGGAATAGGGGTGCTGTTCTCTGTCCTCCCCCTTCCATAGAGGTTACAGTGTAAACTACATGATCAGGGAAGGCCTGGTGAAAAGTACATTTGAGCAAAGGCCATGAGGGTGCAAGCCATATGGTAGTCTAGGGGAAGAGCATTCCGGACAAAGCAGACAGCAAGTGCAAAGGCCCTGTGTTACAGCTAAGTACCAGCCACATGGCTGAGACACAGCAAGTGACAGGAAGTGATAGAAAGTGAGTCAGAGATCACAGGGGCCAGATTGTGAATGCAAAAGCCAGGTCATATAGGACCCAGAAGGAGACTGTAGGGACTTTGACTTTTATGCCTGGTAAGTTGAAAACCTTTAGAGGACTTTGGGTAGTACTCATATGGTTCAAATGAGCTACTCTCAGGCTTCATCCCTATCATCCTCCATGCTCTGCAGCCTATAGCCACAAAATGTAGCCAATTAAATGGCAGGACAGAGATAAGGATATCACCCTTGTCCTACAGCTGTGATGAACACAGCATTCCCCTGCAGACAGGGTTTACATTGTACAGAAGCTGGGCCACTCAAAACACAACAAAACAAAACACCAAGACCAGAAAGGTGAGCCACAGTGCTGGGGAAGGAGAGGATGGCGTAGGCATTAACCTGCGGCTGGCAAGCCTTGATCGAATAGAGAACATAGTGGTGCATGTGAGCAGAACCCTCATCAGACGCAATGACTTGAACCCTGATCTTAATGATAGTAAGCCTGCAGACTAGGTGCACTGCATCTGATGTGGTCCTGCTGATGCCACTAATGGATAGAAATTAGTCTTACTTGACCTAATAGCTTACTGCTGGCACATTGTGCAACAAGCTGTCTTGCCCCAGCCCTCAGCTTTGCTCCTTCCCTGAAACCGGGTGAGACTTGGGATCAGCTGGAACTCTGGTAAGGGTACAAGAGGGAGTGCCACTCTGAGGAGAAGTGACGCCAAGAGATGAAATGAAGCTGCTGGGGTCATAGATTATTATTTGGTAATAAAAGGACGTATGTTTACGTTTTGAGATGGGGCTAAATACTAGATTAAAAATGCGATACCAACATTTTCCATGAACAACGGGTAGCATTAACCTGGCCATAGCATAAGCTATATTTTCTCTGCAAAAAATGTCCTATGACAGTAATAACATCTAGAAATTGAAAGATCAAAATTCCTTAGGGTTTAGGAAATTAAGATATTAAATGAAAGGTTATGAACCTATTTTTAATGGCTCTGGTAGTACATGATGGGGGAGAGAAAATTAAAGGGAAATTGGAGAAAGTAAGTATTGCCACACTCACCTAGGTTTTGAGCGAAGGGCCACAAGAGAGAAGCCTGGGGTGGCCACAGAAGGAGATGCCAAGGCCCCAGACTGGAGCTCACAATTCAGGGAAATTTCCAGTTGATAACCAGCTATAATAGAAACATATTTTGAAAACTCTCAATTGACTGAACAATAAGTGCAAACCTTAACAAATATCAGAAAATACATGCAGGACAAAAGCAAAAATTGATAAATGGGATCTAATTAAACTAAAGAGCTTCTGTATAGGAAAAAAACTATTAATACAGTACAACCTACATATTGCATAATACATTACAACCTACATATTAATACAGACAACCTACATAATGGGAGAAAATATTTGCAAACTACGCATCTGACAAACATCTAACATTCATAGGACTTTATTTGTCTATAAGGAACATAAACACATTTACAAGAAAAAAACACATTAAAAATGAGCAAAGGACATGAACACTTTTTAAAAGAAGACATACATGTGGCCAACAAGCATCTGAAAGGAAACTCCACATCACTGATCATTAGAGAAATGCAAATCAAAACCACAATGAGATACCATCTCACACCAGTCAGAATAGCTGTTATTAAAATGTCAAAAAATAACAAATGCTGGTGAGGTTGCAGAAAAAAAGGAATGCTTATACACTGTTGGGGGAATGTAAATTAGTCCAACTATTGTGGAAAGCAGTGGGCAATTTCTCAGGGACCCCAAAATAGGACTACCATTCGACCCAGCAATCCCATTACTGGTATATACCCATAGGAATATAAATCATTCTATTATAAAGGCACATGTGCTTGTGTGTTCATTGCAGCACTACTCACAATAGCAAAGCCACAGAATCAATGTAAATGCCCATCAATGGTAGACTGGATAAAGAAAATATGGTACATATATGTCATGGCTGCCATAAAAAAGAATGAGATTCTGTCCTTTGAAGAAACATGGATGGAGCTGGAGGCTATTATCCTTAGCAAACTAACAAAGGAACAGAAAACCAAACACAGCATATTGTCACTTACAAGTGGGAGCTAAATGATGAGAACACATGAACAGAAAGATGGGAACAACAGACACTGGGGCCTACTTGAGGCGGGGAGGAAAGAGGAGGGAGAGGATCAGGAAAAATAAACTAATGAGTACTAGGCTTAATACCTGAGTGATGAAATAATCTGTACAACAAACCCCCATGACATGGGCTTACCTATATAACAAACTTGCACATGTAGTTCTTAAGCTCAAATAAATTTTAAAAAAATACTCGTAGGACAAATTTTGGGCTTGAAAATAACTAATGAAATGCAGCAGTCTCAAGTTCTCAGTTATTCAGGATTTTGTCAATCCTCATTGATAAGAGCAATTTTAAAAGATCTTTACTATTTGTGTTTGGGCACAGAGAGAGTCTGAGGATTCCACTCAACCACATGGGGAGACTCTGTTCATTCCTCCTTTTCACCTTCTTGACAAGTGATGCTGTGAGGAACAGACACTTTACACAGTGCCTGGGTTGTAGCAACAGCAGCAGAACACTGAGTGCTCACTGTGTGTCAGGCCCTGTTCTGGCTTTTTCATCTTGTTCCTTCTCTGGAACACAGCAAGCAGTAGTAAATGGCAGTGGTTGACTCACGCAGTACTTCCACTCCAAGCAATAATGCTTAAATCTATGACTGAAATCTAAGGAGTAGCCATTTTTCATCCGTATGTGAGTTTAAGCAGAGAGTAAAGTGGAGAAAACGCATGCCTTTTGGAATAGAGAAAACCAAAAGACATGAACTCTGAGACTTTGCAGAAATTGATCCAGACGATAAGTGAACCACAGAAGGGAGAAAATAGATTTACAGCTGGAAAAGGCCTGGAGAGAGTTAGCAGTTGGGACTAATTGGCAATGAACTAGGATCAGGCAGACCCCTAACCTGAGTTAGGGGGATTAAACAAAAGAGGTGGGGTCAACAGAGGATGAGGACAGTGTGTTAAGCAGGTTAAGAGATGGACAGATGGGGCTAGAGCCCTGTACCTTTCTTTCTGCGTTAAGGTGTTCGGTAGGTATGCAAAGCCACACATCTTGCAGAACTATTATGTTCTTTTCTTTTTAGAAAACTGACATTTTCACTTAACCTAGACTCTAAAAGTTACTTGACATCAAACATTAGAATAACTCCCCACTCAATAGGTATGGAAAACGTAAACTATTTTGTCATCACTCTTACAGTTTCAGAAAATTAATTTCTTCCTCTGTTCCCTTCTCCCTCCCTTCCTCCTTTCTTCCTTCCTTCCTTCCAAGAATATGAATATCTAGCCAAGACTCTGGTTGATTAGAACATGACAAAATATGTAATAGCCCATCTGTTATTCAGAAGGTTCACCTGGTGTCCTCATACCTTTCATTAGCAGAATTGAAAAATCTGCTCTTTTGCTGTTTAACCTTGTCGTATGACTATTTTCCTTCACATTCTCCAGCTGGTAAGGTACTTAAAACTAACAATGAGTTCTTCAAGAACATGAAATGGCAAGGATAACATCATACACATAGGCAGCATTTTCTGAGTTTCCCCTGTTCCATTGTGAGAGCAGTCTGATGGATCAAAATGTAACGGTTCCCTTCCCTTCCTGTTACAAGAGGACTGGGTGTCTGCAAAATATTATTATGAGAAAATCTTGCCACTGGTTTCAGATAACAAATTAACAAAGGAAAATCTTGCCAAACTGGAATGTTAAGGAAAACAACAACTGCAGGAAATTTAAGAAAAAGATCAGACATAGCAGCACTTGTGCCCAATCCCATGAGACAAGGATGATGCCTCTATCAGAGCCAAAAGGGATGGGAGGGGCCTAATTCTGACCAATGACGAGGTTTTCTCAATCGGTGTTCAGGGTGGCATATTTTTGGACAAGTGCCCACAACTCTGTATTGAGATATTTACATTTCCATGGAAGAATATATCAAATGCAAGAAAAGACTAAGAGGGAGGAAGGGGGAAAAAGGCATTTTAGTTTGATTTATGCTTGATTTAGCTCCTGGCTTACCTTTGTATGTTGCTCTGCGTTTGTAAATGGGAGATATAACTCCACTTCTTAGTCATTTATGTCCAAAAATGCAAAAGTTGAGAGGACTATGGAGGCAGAGTCTCTACTCTTCATGGGGTGAGATATTTCAAAACTGATAAATCCTCCAAGGTAAATCATTTGGTGAAAGCTATGAAAAGGGGGTTCATGTAATTCTGCAGAACCAGAAGTAGAGTGGCTATAGTTTTTATTACACCTTTGGGATGATGTGGGGGAAAGGGATGGTATTAATTGATCCAAGGGTGTATTATTTGAACCCTGTTAAAAAGTAAACTAAATACAACTCTGATTCAAGTTTTTCCATTATTCCAATATATCAAACTCCAAATTAGAGTCCAAGTCATAGATGAATACCCTTGCCCATAGGAAATATCAAGGAGCTTGATACTGCTATTTCTTCATGAAAATATTTACAGTATATGGGTTTATGGCAAGTATCACTGGAATAGTGGTTCTCCTCTAAGGTTTCAAAAGTGCTTTAAAAGTTATAAATGTTTCTTCCCTGATATATGGTTATCTTTAAGGGGAAAATAATATAATTCTACTAAAAAGTAGTATGGTTCTAAACTGTAGCTATAGTTATATCTCTGACTTCATTCCTGATGTTTCTTTGTGCTTTCTTTGCAACTTTGTAATTATTTTGGGAGAGGACATGTACTCCTCATGAGTCTTTAGTTAAAGAACTAGCTTTGGGTTTGATCCACTCTACTGTATAATTATTTCTATTTTCAACTTCTGTTATATTTGTTTCTCATTTATTTGAGTTACCTCCATTGTTCTTCTAACTTCCTGGGTTGAACTCAGCTCATTAACTGTGGCCCCACTTAATCTCTACCACAATCAAGCTTAATTTCTCTTCCAGAAGCTTTATTATAAGGGAATGATTATTTTTTCAAATTTTATACACGAAGATGTTTATTGCAAATTGTTGATAGCAGTGAAAAGGCCTACCAATAGCAAAATTCTTCAGAATGTTTGGTATTTCACTTACTACAATTGCATGTGATCTAACATGATTAGAAAGCCCATGTGACAAAGTAGGGGAAACGTTTTTAATTGTAAAGTAGAGAATATCAAATTGTGCTTACCCTTATAAAAATAATATGTGCAAATGGCCGGGAGTGGTGGCTCATGCCTGTAATCCCAGCACTTTGGGAGGCCGAGGCGGGTGGATCACGAGGTCAGGAGATCGAGACGATCCTAGCTAACACGGTGAAACTCCATCTCTCTTAAAAATACAAAAAAATAGCTGGGCGAGGTGGCGGGCGCCTGTAGTCCCAGCTGCTCGAGAGGCTGAGGCAGGAGAATGGCGTGAACCCGGGGGGCGGAGCCTGCAGTGAGCAGAGATCGCGCCACTGCACTCCAGCCTGGGCGACAGCGAGACTCCATCTCAAAAAAAAAAAATAATATGTGCAAATGAACAAAAATTCAAAAGAATCAGAAAAAATTAAATGATTGTTTAATTACATGGATAGAAGCTTAATTTGTTTTTTTAAAACCATTTTTGTTATAAACTTTGGATGAAAAATTTTTTTTAATTTATAAATCAATTTTGTTAATATTTTATTTACTTTTATTTGGTTTTGTTTTTTATTATTTTATTTTATCTATTTATTTATTTTATTATTATACTTTAAGTTCTAGGGTACATGTGCACAACGTGCAGGTTTGTTACATATGTATACATGTGCCATGTTGGTGTACTGCACCCATTAACTCGTCATTTACATTAGGTATATCTCCTAATGCTATCCCTCCCCCCGCCCCCCACCCCACAACAGTCCCCAGTGTGTGATGTCCCCCTTCCTGAGTCCAAGTGTTCTCATTGTTCAATTCCCACCTACGAGTGAGAACATGCGATGTTTGGTTTTTTGTCCTTGCAATAGTTTGCTGAGAATGATGGTTTTCAGCTTCATCCATGTCCCTACCAAGGACATGAACTCATCCTTTTTTATGGCTGCATAGTATTCCATGGTGTATATGTGCCACATTTCCTTAATCCAGTCTATCATTGTTGGACATTTAGGTTTGTTCCAAGTCTTTGCTATTGTGAATAGTGCCACAATAAACATACATGTGCATGTGTCTTTATAGCAGCATTATTTATAATCCTTTGGGTATATGCCCAGTAATGGGATGGTTGGGTCAAATGATATTTCTAGTTCTAGATCCCTGAGGAATCACCATATTGTCTTCCACAATGGTTGAACCAGTTTATGGTCCCACCAATAGTGTAAAAGTGTTCCTATTTCTCCACATCCTCTCCAGCACCTGTTGTTTCCTGACTTTTTAATGATCACCATCTTAACTGGTGTGAGATGGTATCTCATTGTGGTTTTGATTTGCATTTCTCTGATGGCCAGTGATGATGAGCATTTTTTCATGTGTCTTTTGGCTGCATAAATGTCTTCTTTTGAGAAGTGTCTGTTCATATCCTTTGCCCACTTGTTGATGGGCTTGTTTGTTTTTTTCTTGTAAATTTGTTTGAGTTCTTCATAGATTCAGGGTATTAGCGCTTTGTCAGATGAGTAGATTGCAAAAATTTTCTCCCATTCTGTAGGTTGCCCATTCACTCTGATGGTAGTTTCTTTTGCTGTGCAGAAGCTCTTTAGTTTGATTAGATCCCATTTGTCAATTTTGGCTTTTGTTGCCATTGCTTTTGGTGTTTTAGACATGAAGTCCTTGCCCATGCCTGTGTCCTGAATGGTATTGCCTAGGTTTTCTTCTAAGGTTTTTATCGTTTTAGGTCTAACATTTAAGTCTCTAATCCATCTTGAATTAAGTTTTGTATAAGGTGTAAGGAAGGGATCCAGTTTCAGCTTTCTACATATGGCTAGCCAGTTTTCCCAGCACCATTTGTTAAATAGAGAATCCTTTCCCCATTTCTTGTTTTTGTCAGGTTTGTCAAAGATCAGATGGTTGTAGATGTGTGGTATAACTTCTGAGGGCTCTGTTCTGTTCCATTGGTCTATATCTCTGTTTTGGTACCAGTACCATGCTGTTTTGGTTACTGTAGTCTTGGAGTATAGTTTGAAGTCAGGTAGCGTGATGCCCCCAGCTTTGTTCTTTTGGCTTAGGATTGTCTTGGCAATGCAGGCTCTTTTTTGGTTCCATATGAACTTTAAAGTAGTTTTTTCCAGTTCTGTGAGGAAAGTCATTGGTAGCTTGATGGGGATGGCAGTGAATCTATAAATTACCTTGGGAAGTATGGCCATTTTCACAATATTGATTCTTCCTATCCATGAGCATGGAATGTCCTTCCATTTGTTTGTATCCTCTTTTATTTCATTGAGCAGTGGTTTGTAGTTCTCCTTGAAGAGGTCCTTCACATCCCTTGTAAGTTGGATTCCTAGGTATTTTATTCTCTTTGAAGCAATTGTGAATGGGAGTTCACTCATGATTTGGCTCTCTGTTTGTCTGTTATTGGTGTATAAGAATGCTTGTGATTTTTGCACATTGATTTTGTATCCTGAGACTTTGCTGAAGTTGCTTATCAGCTTAAGGAGATTTTGGGCTGAGAGGATGGGGTTTTCTAGATATACAAACATGTCATCTGCAAACAGGGACAATTTGACTTCCTCTTTTCCTAATTGAATACCCTTTATTTCTTTCTCCTGCCTGATTGCCCTGGCCAGAACTTCCAACACTATGTTGAATAGGAGTGGTGAGAGAGGGCATCCCTGTCTTATGCCAGTTTTCAAAGGGAACGCGTCCAGTTTTTGCCCATTCAGTATGATATTGGCTGTGGGTTTGTCATAGATAGCTCTTATTATTTTGAGATACGTCCCATCAATACCTAATTTATTGAGAGTTTTTAGCATGAATAGTTGTTGAATTTTGTCAAAGGCCTTTTCTGCATCTATTGAGATAATCATATGGTTTTTGTTGTTGGCTCTGTTTATACGCTGGATTACATTTATTGATTTGCATATGTTGAACCAGCCTCGCATCCCAGGGATGAAGCCCACGTGATCATGGTGGATAAGCTTTTTGATGTGCTGCTGAATTTGGTTTGCCAGTATTTTATTGAGGATTTTTGCATCAATGTTCATCAGGGTATTGGTCTAAAATTGTCTTTTTTGGTTGTGTCTCTGCCAGGCTTTGGTATCAGGATGATGCTGGCCTCATAAAATGAGTTAGGGAGGATTCCCTCTTTTTCTATTGATTTGAATAATTTCAGAAGGAATGGTACCAGCTCCTCCTTGTACCTCTGGTAGAATTCGGCTGTGAATCCATCAGGTCCTGGACTCTTTTTGGTTGGTAAGCTATTAATTATTGCCTCAATTTCAGATTCTGTTATTGGTCTATTCAGAGATTCAACTTCTTCCTGGTTTAGTCTTGGGAGGGTGTATGTGTCGAGGAATGTATCCATTTCTTCTAGATTTTCTAGTTTATTTGTGTAGAGGTGTTTATAGTATTCTCTGATGGTAGTTTGTATTTCTGTGGGATTGGTGGTGATATCCCCTTTATCATTTTTTATTGTGTCTATTTGATTCTTCTCTCTTTTCTTCTTTATTAGTCTTGCTAGCGGTCTATCAATTTTGTTGATCTTTTCAAAAAACCAGCTCCTGGATTCGTTGATTTTTTGAAGGGTTTTTTGTGTCTCTATCTCCCTCAGTTCTTCTCTGATCTTAGTTATTTCTTGCCTTCTGCTAGCTTTTGAATGTGTTTGCTCTTGCTTCTCTAGTTCTTTTAATTGCGATGTTAGGGTGTCAATTTTAGATCTTTCCTGCTTCCTCTTGTGGGCATTTAGTGCTATAAATTTCCTTCTACACACTGCTTTGAATGTGTCCCAGAGATTCTGGTATGTTGTGTCTTTGTTCTCGTTGGTTTCAAAGAACATCTTTATTTCTGCTTTCATTTCATTATGAACCCAGTAGTCATTCAGGAGCAGGTTGTTCAGTTTCCATGTAGTTGAGCAGTTTTGAGTGAGTTTCTTCATCCTGAGTTGTAGTTTGATTGCACTGTGGCCTGAGAGACAGTTTGTTATAATTTCTGCTCTTTAACATTTGCTGAGGAGAGCTTTACTTGCCACTATGTGGTCAAATTTGGAGTAAGTGCGGTATGGTGCTGAGAAGAATGTATATTCTGTTGATTTGGGGTGGAGAGTTCTGTAGATGTCTATTAGGTCTGCTTGTTGCAGAGTTGAGTTCAATTCCTGGATATCCTTGTTAACTTTCTGTCTCGTTGATCTGTCTAATCTTGACTGTGGGGTGTTAAAATCTCCCATTATTATTGTGTGGGAGTCTAAGTCTCTTTGTAGGTCTCTCAGGACTTGCTTTATGAATCTGGGTGCTCCTGTATTGGGTGCATACATATTTAAGACTGTTAGCTCTTCTTGTTGAATTGATCCCTTTATCATTATGTAATGGCCTTCTTTGTCTCTTTTGATCTTTGTTGGTTTAAAGTCTGTTTTTTCTGAGACTAGGATTGCAACCCCTCCCTTTTTTTGTTTTCCATTTGCTTGGTAGATCTTCCTCCATCCTTTTATTTTGAGCCTATGTGTGTCTCTGCACGTGAGATGGGTTTCCTGAATACAGCACACTGATGGGTCTTGACTCTTTATCCTATTTGCCAGTCTGTGTCTTTTAATTGGGACATTTAGCCCATTTACATTTAAGGTTAATATTGTTATGTGTGAATTTGATCCTGTCATTGTGATGTTAGCTGGTTATTTTGCTCATTAGTTGATGCAGTTTCTTCCTAGCATTGATGGTCTTTACAATTTGGCATGTTTTTGCAGTGGCTGGTACCATTTGTTCCTTTCCATGTTTAGTACTTCCTTCAGGAGCTCTTGTAGGGCAGGCCTGGTGGTAACAGAATCTCTCAGCATTTGCTTGTCTGTAAAGGATTTTATTTCTCCTTCACTGATGAAGCTTAGTTTGGCTGGATATGAAATTCTGGGTTGAAAATTCTTTCCTTTAAGAATGTTGAATATTGGTCCCCAATCTCTTCTGGCTTATAGAGTTTCTGCGAGAGATCTGCTGTTAGTCTGATGGGCTTCCCTTTGTGGGTAACCCGACCTTTCTCTCTGGCTGCCCTTAACATTTTTTCCTTCATTTCAACTTTGGTGAATCTGACAATTATGTGTCTTGGAGTTGCTCTTCTCGAGGAGTATCTGTGTGGCATTCCTTGTATTTCCTGAATTTGAATGTTGGCCTGCCTTGCTAGGTTCGGGAAGTTTTCCTGGATAATATCCTTCAGAGTGTTTTCTAACTTGGTTCCATACTCCCCATCACTTTCAGGTACACCAATCAGATGTAGATTTGGTCTTTTCACATATTCCCAGATTTCTTGGAGGCTTTGTTCGCTTCTTTTTATTCTTTTTTCTCTAACCTTCTCTTCTCACTTCATTTCATTCATTTGATCTTCCATCACTGATACCCTTTCTTCCAGTTGATCGAATCGGCTACCGAAGCTTGTGCATTCATCATGTAGTTCTCGTGCCATGGTTTTCAGCTCCATCAGGTCCTTTAAGGACTTCTCTGCATTGATTATTCTAGTTAGTAATTCGTCTAATCTTTTTTCAAGGTTTTTAACTTCTTTGCATTGGGTTCGAACTTCCTCCTTTAGCTCAGAGAAGTTTGATCATCTGAAGCCTTCTTCTCTCAACTCATCAATGTCATGCTCCATCCAGCTTTGTTCCATTGCTGGTGAGGAGCTGTGTTCCTTTGGAGGAGGAGAGGCACTCTGATTTTTAGAATTTTCAGTTTTTCTGCTCTGTTTTTTCCCCATCTTTGTGGTTTTATCTACCTTTGGTCTTTGTTGATGGTAACGTACAGATGGGGTTTTGGTGTGGATGTCCTTTCTGTTTGTTAGTTTTCCTTCTAACAGTCAGGATCCTCAGCTGCAGGTCTGTTGGAGTTCGCTGGAGGTCCACCCCAGCCCCTCTTTGCCTGGGTATCAGCAGCAGAGGCTGCAGAACAGTGAATATTGGTGAACAGCAAATGTTGCTGCCTGATTGTTCCTCTGGAAGTTTCATCTCAGAGGGGTACCCAGCTGTGTGAGGTGTCAGTCTGCCCCTACTGGGGGGTGCCTCCCAGTTAGGCTACTCAGGGGTCAGGGACCCACTTGAGGAGGCAGTCTGTCCATTCTCAGATCTCAAGCTCCATGCTGGGAGAACCACTACTCTCTTCCAAGCTGTCAGACAGGGACATTTAAGTCTGCAGAGGTTTCTGCTGCCTTCTGTTTGGCTACACCCTGCCCCCAGAGGTGGAGTCTACAGAGGCAGGCAGGCCTTCTTGAGCTGTGGTGGGCTCCACTCAGTTCGAGCTTCCCAGCTGCTTTGTTTACCTACTCAAGCCTCAGCAATGGCAGGTGCCCCTCCCCCAGCCTTGCTGCTGTGTTGCAGTTCAATCTCAGACTGCTGTGGTAGCAATGAGCAAGGCTTCATGGGCATAGGACCCTCCTAGCCAGGTGCGGGATATAATCTCCTGGTGTGCCGTTTGCTAAGACCATTGGAAAAGCACAGTATTAGGGTGGGAGTGACCCGATTTTCCAGGTGCCATTTGTGCCCCCTTCCCTTGGCTAGGAAAGGGAATTCCCTGACCCCTTGTGCTTCCCAGGTGAGGTGATGCCTTGCCCTGTTTCGGCTCACGCTTGGTGTGCTGCACCCACTGTCCGACAATCCCCAGTGAGAAGAACCCGGTACCTCAGTTGGAAATGCAGAAATCACCCATCTTCTGCATCGCTCATGCTGGGAGCTGTAGACTGGAGCTGTTCCTATTCGGCCATCTTGGACAAGAAAAAGAATAATTTTCAAATATATATGAGGTTTCTTGCCTCAAGAGGAAATGTCAGTTGTCAAGACAATTAACTGAAATAGTCTACTTTATACTTCAAAGTTGGAGTAGTGGACTATTGTTGTTCATGTGCGTGGGATTAGACAGGGAGGATAAATTGACTTTATTTTGACCTTCCTCCTTTGAGTTGGCAAGATAAACATGCAAAACAAGCAAACTATCATACCTGTAGCTAAGAATATGTGAAATAAATGCTTGGATTTGTATCAAACACTACACTTTGACAACAGCAACTATACCTCTTCATTGTTGGAGTTTCAGATGTCGGAATGGAAAAAACTAGAATGAACCCTGTGAGGGGCCTGAGAACGTGATACCTAAAACCATGTTCATTGCCCAGGAGTCATTGCTCTAAGCTCTTCCAATTCTGTGGGCTTAGCTTAAATTGCTTCTCCACAAAGCTTTATTGGAGAATCCCTTTCCAATAAATTTTTCTCCTTGGAACTGGTTGTCCTTGCTGCCTTTATGAGTAACTTGGGAAAAATCACCTGCTACCACACTCACTTGAGAATCACCATCTGTTCATTATTTATTGCTATAAAATTTGACTCTCATTCCAAGTCCTCTATTAGAATTATTTTCTTAGAAATTTTCATAATCATTCAATTCAACACTGTTTTTCTCAGACTTTGATCTCTAACTCTAATCCCTCCCAAAGCTCCCTGTAAAAGTGGTTGATTCCAGGCTGGAGAAAGGTAGGTATAAGATGGACCTGGAACAATTTGTTATGCCAGAAAGTAGAGAAATGTTCAATAAATTGATGGGAGATGTCACAAGAATAAAGGATCCAGCTTGAAGTGGCTTTCAGTGTCCAAATTTGGAACACCAAATAATTTGAACACCAAAATAATTAGGCATAGTGATATATTATAAACTATTGAAAAAATAAGAATTTATGAGTCCATACTGATGACAGAATGAGAGACAGAAAGAGAAAGGACTAGGGGAAGGAGGAACAGAAGAAGGGAGGAGGAGTAGAAGGAGGGATTCTTGCTCACAATAGACTGCCATATATCAATAGTAAATGTGGAGACAGTGCTAGAGTTGGAAAATCATTACTCTGCAACCATCATAGTAAAGCTTGGATCAGACAAGGGTTACAAATGGATGTTAAACCTATAGAAATTTGTTATAATGAGTGGACTATTTGCATAATCTTAAAGTGTCTCTCCATAGACTTCTTGTTAATTGCAAGAAAAGGAAAAAAGTAATTCTATATTGGAGATATCCAGCAGGCAGCTTGATGGATGATCAGGTTTACATCACCAATAAGGGAAAGATAGACATCATGTACCTCTCATTAAATGTGATATCCTGAGAAGACCATGGCATAAAATCACCTATATGGTTTTCTGACCAAGGGAAGATAAGTGAATATATGGATATATGTATATAATCTTTGTACACTTATGTTATTTTTGATCTGAATTGTTGAAATGTGATTATTGACTCAAATGCTTGCTAGTTTTAATTATAGTACATAGTGCCCAAATGCTCCAAAAATGTGCCGAATCAGTACATATTCAAATCATGGCACTGCTGCTTACTAGCTGTGCCAAAAATGCATTTTTTTCTTTTTTGCCTCATTTTCTTCATCTGTAGAGAGTAAGAAATCGTCTTATTCCATAAAGTTGATGTAAAGATTAAATAAGTTAGTAAATTTAAAAATATTTAGATTAGTGCCTGGCATGTAGTGAAAGACATGCAAATATTAGTTCCTGTGGCTATTATCATAAACATCATCAATGTTACCAATGTTATTCTCAATAACAGCATGTGGCCATTTCCTTACACCTTGCCATCACTGGGTTATTATTTTAAAATCAAGGTTATATCTATTTTTAGTTTTAAAAGGTAAATCTTAATGCTTATTATGAAAAATAACTTTTTCCCCAACCCTACATACTTTTTTCCTCTCTTGCAACTAAGAAGTCTCAGTTGTGTGGAGGAACACTAGCTGAAAGTTCCTGAATGGCAACCACATTCAACTCTTTCAGCTAGCTCTTTGACACTGACCTTTATATTTCTAAATAACATGCTTCTCTCCCCTCCCCGACATACATACATTGGTGCTGCCTTTCCCTCTTCCTCTGTTTGGTCCTTATATTGTGTCTACATATATTCAGTACATAGCTGAGTCATGCAGCATGCTGTGGTTACATTTCCTTAAGCATTCCACTAGTTTTATCAGGGATAGATTGTTCCCAGAGCCTTCTGTTCCCCGGCTGTCATCTTTCTTGGGTGCTCACCAAGCCTGCTGTACAGAAGTCATCCTTGGATCCTGAAATCTCCCTTTGTCATCATCTTTTTTTCTCCAGCATTCTTTTTTTTTCTTGTTTTTCAACTTTTATTTTAGAATTGGGGGTACATAGACTGGGCGCGGTGTTTCATGCCCATAATCCCAGCACTTTGGGAGGCCGAGGTGGGCGGATCATGAGGTCAGGAGATCAAGACCATCCTGGCTAACACGGTGAAACCCCGTCTCTACTAAAAATACAAAAAATTAGCCGGGCATGGTGGTGGGCGCCTGTTGTCTCAGCTACTCCTGAGGCTGAGGCAGGAGAATGACGTGAACCCGGGAGGCGGAGGTTGCAGTGAGCCGAGATCATGCCACTGCACTCCAGGCTGGGCAACAGAGTGAGACTCAGTCTCAACAACAACAACAACAACAAAATTGGGAGTACATGTGCAGGTTTATTACAAGAGAATATTCTGCGATGCTGATGTTTGGGATACTGTTGATCCCGTCCACCCAGGTAGTGAGCACAATCCCAACAGGTAGTTTTTCATCCCTTGCTCTTCCTCCCTGCTCCCTCCCTAGTAGTCTCCAGTGTCTACTGTTGCCTTCTTTATGTCCATTAGTACCCAATGTTTAGCTCCCATTTATAAGTGAGAACATGTGGTATTTGGTTTTCTGTTTCTGTGTTAATTCGCTTAGGATAATGGCCTCCAGCTGCCTTTGCCCTCATCTTTGAGATTCTCTTTGCATTTTACTTGTGTTAGATACTTTCTGTTCTGGAGTCTTTGTATTTTATTTCTTGCTTTACTCCCTTATTTTGGTGGAGTACATCCTTCAGAGGCTTAGTGGAAAACGATGAATGAAAGGTATATATTCTGAGATCCTGAGATCATTGTGTGTTGGAGAATGTCTTTTTATCTACCTTCACAATCAAATGCTATGTGGGCTACATAAAACTTCTATATGGGAAATCAACATATTTTTCCTCTGGAATTCAGAACTCCACTATCTTCTAGTTTCTAGAATTGCTTATTCTTGAGCCTTTATGTGTATATGTGATCTTTAATTTCTCCCCTCTGGAAGCTTTTAGAATCTTCTCTTTGTCCTCACAGTTCTGAAAGTTCCTAATAATATAACCTGATATGAGTCTTTTTCATCCATTATATGGATTTTCAGTAGGTATTTTCATATAGAAGTTCCATCTTCTCCAGTATTGCATATTTTTTTCCAGAATTTTCTGGATTTCTTTCACTTTTCTTCTCCTTATTCTTTCTTTATAGAATTCTTATTACTCTGATGGTAGTCCTCCTGAACAGAAGCTCTACTTTTCTATATTTTTTCTACTATTTTCCATGTCTTAATCTTCATGCTGTTGTCATTTCTGGGAGATTTCCCTCAAATTTATGTTCTAGTCATTATATTGAATGTTTTATTTTTACCAGTATATTTTCAATGTCTAAGGTTTTCTTGGCTCTTTTATGGGGATCTCTGTATGTTATCTTCTCTTCTTTTATAGATGCAATGTCTATTTCTATTTCTCTGAGGATGTAAATGATGTTTTAAGCTTTTTTTCCCTTCTGGTAACTGTCTGTTTCCTCTATGATTCTTCTGTCTGTTTTAGTCAGTGACTTTCATGTTAGAGGCTTCCTTTTCTACTGTCAATTATATCTCACAAGCCTATTTCACTCATTATTAAATATTTCAGCAAGTATTTGTTGAGCACATACTCTGTGCAGTATACTATGGGAGATAAAAAATAGAGAGCCTAATGCCAGTACTAAAGCAGTAGCTGAAGACCCGAGGAAAGATACAAGTCAGAAATAAAGCAAGTGGTTTCACAGAAATCCTCAATTGTATCATATATTTTGTTTATCAAAGACAAAGAGGAAGGGGGAAAAAAGAGGGAGAAAAAGGAGGAGGAGGAAGAACTTTATGAAAAGAAGGGGAAGATGTACAATACATTGAAGGGTACAAAGTTGCAGATAAGTAGGATGAATAAGAGTAGTAATCTAAGGTACAGCATCAGGACTGTAGTTAATAGAATTGTATATTGAAAAGTTGCTGAAAATAGATTTCAGGTGCTCCTACCACAAAAAAGGGAGGGGGTAACTGTGCAAAATGATAGATATGTTAATTCGCTTGACTGTAGTAACCATTTTGCTGTGCGTAAGTACAGATGCTCCTCACCTTAGAATGGGGCTATGCCCAGACAAACTCATCATACATTGAGAATATTATAAGTCAAAGGTGCATTTTCTAATTATGATATTTTCAATGTATGATGAGTTTATCCAGACCTAGCCCCATTATAAATCAAGGGACATACTATATATTGCTTTCAGATCATCCTAAGTCAAAAAATCGTAAGCTGTAAGTCAGGGATGCTGCATATATCAAAACGTTATGTTGTACACCTCAAATATATACCACAAGTTTTAAAGTTAAACAATAATAAAAAACTTTTTTAAAGAAGGAAAAGAAAATTTAGTGTGGTGATGTATGAAAGTGCCAAATGAGTGATCAAATACATACTACAGGAGTTGAAAGTCATGAGAAATTTATAGAAGACTAGATGATTAGGGCAAGATTAGGGAACAAGCAATGCTTAATGGAGTCTTTGAAAGACAGACAGAAATTAAGGACAGAGAATGAAAGGAAGAATATTTCAAAACATGGGAAAATACAAGATTAAATATGGATATGGAATATGCATATTTCAGGGTAGTAGATTCCAAGTTTTGGAATCACCTAGCAAGCTTTTAGGTCTCGGATGAGGACTGAAAATGTGCATTTTAAAAAATATACTTCAGGTGCTTATTAGGGAATAAGCCAAAGATGGATTCTTATAAAAGAATAAAATACAGTTGGCTTGGATAAGTTATCTGGGGCTTCTGGACTAAGGTAATCTTTATGTCACATCCAAAAGAATATTGTTGAGTGTTTTTGTTTTGTTTTTCTCTTAAGGGTGATGACCTCAGGGACTTGAGGGTATCACGAGGAATGCAATCAGGCAATTCCATGCCAGAACAGCTGCAGGGAGATAGACTCTGGAGCCAAGCATCAGAAGACTCCTTTATTAATTTTGGGACAAGCTATTGGCCTGTCCTGGTGTTGGAGTGACATTGGCTGGAAAGAAGCATGTAGGAAAAAGACATTTTAAAAATCAAGATGAATGATGGTAGAGAGGACATTGTCGAAGATGCCAAAATTTTAGACTCACTGGGAGCATGATAGAACTGGTGATAGAAATGGGGAGACAGAGCATTTTTTACATAAAATGTTAAATCTGGGTTTAGGGTGTTCTGAATTTAGGGTGAATCACCCAAACAGAAAAGTTCATTAGGCTTAGGGGAAAGTTTGACTTAAAGGAACTGATTTCAAGAGTTGTTGGTGGAGGAGTCATTGGTGATGCTACAGTTAGTCTAAGACTTTCATCAGAGAATAGGAATAAGAGATAACAGGTGCTTCCCAAAATCTTGATTTAGGAAGCACCCATAGTTAATGAAACAGCGGAAAGTTAAGTACACAGTGAGGGACCAGGAGTCAATGAACTAGGCAAACCAGAGATTTGTAATGTCTTAAATTTCCTTTGCTATCCTGCAGAGTTAATAAGCAAGTACCTGAAGTATATTTTTAATCTGCATATTTTCAGCCCTCATCCAAGACCTAAAATCTTCCTTGGTGATTCCAAAGTTTGGAATCTACTACCCTGAAATACGGATATTCCATATCCATATTTAATCTTGTATTTTCCCATGTTCTGAAATGTCCTTCCTTTTGTTCTCTGTTTTTAATTTCTGTTTGTCCTTCAAAGGCACCATTAAGCCTTGCTTGTTCCCTAATCTTGCCCATATCATCTAATCATCTACAAATTTCTCTTGGTTTTCAATTCCTATAGTATATATTCAATCACTCATTTGGCATTAACATACAATACTATACTAAGAATTCTTTTTCTTTTCTAAAAAATATTATTGTTTAATTTTAAAACTTGTGGTATATATTTAAGGTGTACAGCTTGATATTTTGAAAGGAGTACACAGAAATATGTCTCTGAAAGAGTGTCACTGCCTCGTGTTTGTAATGGTGCTGTATTTTTGTATCTTACTGCCTGAGGCATTTTCACTGTGATGTGATTACATCATTCATTATCCTCTAAGAATTGTCACTAGAGGCCAGGCACAGTGGCTTAAGCCTGTAATCCCAACACTTTGGGAGGCCTAGGTGGGTGGATCATGAGGTCAGGAGATCGAGATCATCCTGGCTAACATGGTGAAACCCAGTCTGCACTAAAACTATAAAAAAATTAGCCCGGTGTGGTGGCAGGCGCCTGTAGTCCCAGCTACTTGGGCGACTGAGGCAGGAGAATGGCCTGAACCCAGGAGGCGGAGCTTGCAGTGAGGTGAGATCATGCCACTGCACTCCAGCCTGGGTGACAGAGTGAGACTCTGTCTCAAAAAAAAAAAAAAAAATTGTCACTAGATTCTCATTTATTCCTCCTCCCTCCGTGACACCCCTCAAAACCTCACAGCTATGCAAAGTTAGGATGTGCCTTGCCGCCAGCTGCTGGTGGCACTACTCATTGAGGATCAGAGCAGGGCATTACAGAAGGTGTGTGCATTGGACAGGAATTTCCAGATGTGTCATATTTGCAAGCAGTGTGGCTGAATTTATAAACTTATTGGTACCTAAATGCTGTTTTTAAAATTGTTAGGTACCAACCCTTTAAAAAATAAGTAATTATTATTTTGATTCTTCTTTTTATTTCCTTAGGTTAACTTTGCATGACCTGTAAATGTACAACATGCTTATCGACAATATTCTTATTCGCATCATTTTTCTATCTTAAATAAAGGTAAAGGGTAAGGGTTGGGATGAGTCTTCCTGAGGGAGAGTGAATCAGTTGGAACCCACCTAAGCATCTCAGCCACAGATGAACCAAAGTCACCTTACCGGTTTTTACAAAGAGCTTGTATTCTGAAAGTAGATGAGAAAATACTCTCCATTTCTATTTGTTGGACTTTATGTGGTAGTGATTCTGGTTGAAAGTCTTTGAACTGGAGAAGTTCTTGTTTTACAGGAATTATCAATGATCACGCCTAATAAATCAATGGCAAATATTTTATGTGTAAAATATATATTTTCATAAAATATAGGGAATAAGCACCTAATTCAGTACCAAGGTTCCTCTGTTATTTTCATAGATGTAGGTATTTCTGCAGTTTCTGTACCAACCCTCCTGGAATCACATGAGAAACCTGAAACCCTTTCTGCAGTAGAGCCCATTAAGCTAATGGAAACCAACTTAGAAACTTGTTTTCCTTTTGCTCATTTTGAGTCGATTCTTTCCATAGTCGACACTGAAGTATGCCAGCAAGACGTGTTCATTTCTACTTGAGGGCGTTTTCTAGTCGTAGAAGCAGGGAAAATTTTTATTTCACGAGTTAAATAAGAGTTGTATTTGAAAAAGCCTAAATTAACTAGCAGCGTATTTCCAAAGTGAAGGGTGAGGAAAAAAAAAAAAAACCCAAGGTTTCAGAGTTATTAGGCATAGGTGCTCTAGGCCAGTCCCCAGTTGGCCAGACTTTTTATTGGTCTGTGGTTGACCCTTAAAAGCCTTCATAATTAAAAGGCTGTAAATCATTTCTGAAGGCAGAAAAAGTTAAATGAACACAGTACTTACACACATTCAGGTGTGCCCACACCTAAAAAGGGTACCAGTCTCCTTTTTTACCCAAGCTCTCCACCCACAAAAGAGATAGCTTAAAACAGCCACAACCAAAGGTGGCGCTATTTCCCTTATGGCTCTTTCATGATCCCACCCAAAGGTCTCTCCTCACTGGCAGGTATTCTTTGATTGACTGCTGCAGAACGGGCCTTGGTGAAGTGAGATGTCTTACCTTTAAATAAAGGCTGAAGTACTGATTAGTATATTGGACCAGATGATCTAATTTCTAAAACAAGATTATGTTTTGTAACTTAAAGGGATTTACTACTATTTAATAGTGATCATGACAGTCAATGAGCTTGCCAGAGATTTTATCCAGTGGAAAGGGAAAAATACCTTGTAAATACACGTTAAAAGGACATCGGAAGCTAAAATTGAAATTGCATTTTGAATGCATCTTATGAATTGCGTTTGTTTAATGTACCTTTTACAGTACTATCTAATGCAAAATTGCATGTTGTATTTCAAATCTAGTATATTATTCAACAGATATTTATTGGGTCTCTGCTCTTTGCCTAGTACTATGTTAGTACTGTTTTTGAACTAAGCAGACATTGTGCCTACCCCGAAGCTTCTTATCTATTCAGGAGTTGACATCCAGGTGCACTGCTACCTAATTTGAGAATGACTTTACTCAGGTAGTGAGGGGATTCTCCACAAATCCAGGGATCATGCATGGAAATAGAAATGGCCTTTCTAGTTGGAGAAGTCTGAGAGAGCTGATTATTTAAATAGGTGACCTTCCCTTTCTAGAGGAGACAGTAATAACTGCCGTTTTCTCCTTATTTGGAGAGGTCTATTTAAAACTGGTATTTCAACACTTGGCTAATTATTGCCAAGAAAGCCACAGAGAAGATGTAGTTGACATTTGCCATTTCGACAACCCAGAGATCTAAATCCAAAGGAAATGTATCAAAAATTCAAGAGTTAGAAATTATTCATGGCAGCAGCATCAGGAACCAAGCTGCAGAATCCAGAGAAGGCAGTATGCAAAGCAGGGCAGCATCCACTGCCCTGTGGCAATGGTGTTTGGTGGTAGCTAGGAAGGTG
Organism: Hylobates moloch; assembly: GCF_009828535.3. Taxonomy (NCBI): domain Eukaryota; kingdom Metazoa; phylum Chordata; class Mammalia; order Primates; family Hylobatidae; genus Hylobates; species Hylobates moloch. The sequence continues at coordinate 28,504,676 of NW_026652283.1, read as the reverse complement.
GTGCTGCCAGAGACACCCGGGGACACAGTTTCAGTGCTGGTTCCTGCTGTCTAGCTCTCTTATTTCTCTTATTTGCCAACCCAGTTTCCCACCTTCCTTTCAGTTCTGTGAGCAAACTGAAATCTTTCTAATAAATTCCCTTTCTTAGTGCATTAGCCAGAGTTTATTTCTGTTGCTTGAAATCAGGAAAGCTAACTGATACAAAGAACAAACTAGTACTTTGCTTCTAGACAGTGGCCCCAGATGCACTTTTATTCTATGTTCATTAACCCAATTTGTGATAAGATAGAAGCCTTTTCTTCTTTCATAGTTTTGGGGAGCAGTTTGTGATGCACTCCAAGCTTAAAGAAAATGTGGTACATATACACCATGGAATACTATGCAGCCATAAAAAAGAATGAGATCATGACCTTTGCAGCAATGTGGATGGAGCTGAAGGCCATTATCCTAAGCAAACTAACCCAGGAATAGGAGACCAAATACCACATGCTCTCACTTATAAGTGTGGAGCTAAACATTGAGTACATATGGACATAAAGAAGGGAACAGCAAACACCAGGGCCTACTTAAGAGTTGGGGGTGGGAGAAGGAGGAGGACCAAACAACTGTCTATTGGCTACTGTGCTTATTACCTGGGCAATGAAATAACTTATACGCCAAGCCCCCGCGACACACAATTTACCAATATAACAAACCTACACATGTACTCCTGAACCTAAAAGTTAAAAAAAATAAAATAAATAAATAATTTAAAAATTTGTAAAAAGAGAACAAGATCATAGCATTCACTTTCAGTTGGGCACACTGCTCATTGAAAGAGACTGGCCTATCCGACAATTTAAGAATGGCACCTGGAACCTATTGAACACCTACTATTTAATAAGCTATAGAAATGATCCCTGAGAGTATAGTCTTTGAACATCTACTATCTAAAAAGCACTTTGTTAGATATTGTGTCACATCTGCTCAATTTCTGACATCCATTGTGTAAGCTAAGCATTATTATTCCCATTTTACAGAGGCTTCAGGAAGTCAAAGTACTTACATAAAATCGTGCTACTAGTGTGTGGTGGAGAAAGATTCCAAAGTTCATTCTATTTCACTCGTTATCAGTGTATACAGAATGCAGAGAACCAATCTGCCCTAGTTCCGAAATGTATTTGTTCTGTTGGATCAGAGCTACTGCCCCCAAGTTAGTGTTTCAATTGCTGCTGAGCTGTGGTCTCAGGGAAGGAGGAGTGGGAATGGGAACTGGAAAACAGTTCTTACAACCTGCTTTTTTTAAAATTACAATTTCTGTACAGCAGGAATCATAGTGGGGGCTGGTGCATTCATCAGCCCATGAGAATCTGCTTCCTGGAACCTACATTTAGGAAAACCTCCCTATTCCACCCCTATTTCCTGGAGTATGTCTCTTTAAACAGAAGCCCAAAATGAGTTCTGGCATTTCTCTGTGCTTATCACTGCTATCACTGCTGTTTATACTTTTTTTTTTTTTTTTACAAATGACCTGCTTTAAGCGTTTCTATTCAGTGTTAATGAGCCATGCCATGGTTTAAAATATCTTACAGAATTCTGAAAGATTCAATATTTTCTTCAGTAATTTGTGGAAATGTAGTAATTTATGGGCAATATGAAGGTGTCAACATTAGTAACATATAATGAGTCAGATCATTTTGTTTTGAAAGAGGGAAGTGTCACAAAGATCATTAGAAACAGAAAATCAACAGAAAAACGATAAATTACACAGTCTATATATGACTAGTGAGATTTTCATTTCAATAAGTGAGATACGCGTGTTACCTTTCATTCTATTTGAGAACTACAGAATCGATAGCTTGCACTGCTTGAACTTGTATCACCCTTCTTAATTAGAGTCACAATACTTCTCTTACATTCTGTAATACAAAGACATACAACCCCTGAGCTGTTAATAAAAGGGTAGATATTGCCCATGCAGGACTGGAGAGGAAAAATTAGCACCAGATGTGAGGAGGAAATAGGTGATATAGATAATCTCCGAGATTTCTTCTCTCGCAAAATTCTATGCAAGGTTGAAAATGAAAAGTCCTATGATAAGTAAATTTTTCTTAAGTGATGTAACTTGCATATTTTTAAACTGTTATGCTTAAGAATAGCTATAGCATGAACTCAGTAACTTATACTCAGGTTTATGTCTATTATGATTTGATCTCAGTGACTACCTCCCCCTTTTTGTTTATTAAGCCACTTATGTTTTTAATATATGAAACTTCCTACAAGTGAGAAGGCATGACTGAATTTATAGGTTATATTTATGTGGCCATAAAGCCCTAGTTAGAACCACGGGTGATTCTCTTTTAAACATTTTTAGGCATTATCTCGAGTTAATCTTTTTTAATGTACTCATTTGTAGTAATAGATGTGCTTGTTATTTACTGTCAACTCTATTACCATAAGTGATTGCCTTTGGTAACTGCAAAAGTTTACAAATGCAGAGCAAAGACAGTTTCTCGATAGATTGGTTGAATGTGCACAGAGGACTGGCATTACTGCAAAACTGCCCCACTCCAAATCATTCAAGAGTATTGACATAACTGGACATGGCTTTCTCTTCTTTCTACTTTCAACATCTCAACATCGTATGTTTATATTCAACTTGAAACCTAATTTTCAGAAGTGTCTGGGATTAAAATAGGATGTGGATGTCCACACAAGAACATGATTGTTCATGTGACATAACAACTCAGGCTTTTGACTCTCCAGGTCTTTTGTTGAGCCGTGACTTCATTTTAGCTCTTTGGTGACACTGTTAATTTTATTCTGCCATGCACAGAACTACTAAATTAGAATAATGGATTGTGCTTTCAATTAGATTCCATATCCTCCCATACCTTAATGACTGAATAGTTGAGAAAAATGCTGTAAAGTGCAATTTTTTATTTGCACATCTATTTATTTATTGCAATTCTACTACTTTATTGCACTTCTATTTCTTTACTGCAATTCTACTTTCCTACTACATGCCTTCATAAGATTCTAAATGTGATCCCAAAGGAAAGTATTTAACTCCATGACACTATTATAGCAAACTTTAAGTTTTGAATTTTGTAATATTTGGTTACTAAACAAAAAAAAATCAAGTCGTAAGGGAAGATGTTAGTATGAATGTACTTTTATTTAATTCTCTCTTTTGAAAAGTATAGCAATGAATACATATTCCTAGACATAGAGATTCATTTATTAAGGAAGAATGTGCAAAATGAAAGTATGGATGCAAGTTTGGCCAGTACGAAATTTTGTCCTTTCCTGTGCACACGGTAAGTTGTAGGGAAGGGACTATCAGCCCTTCACTGTCAACCTCCAGCAGCCACCTTCAGATTCAGTTACCAACCCAGAGCAGAGGAAGGTGGCTTCTTGTCCCCAGAATCTTCATAAAGTGTTTTTATTGGCACATATTTCTTGTTACTCTGTAAAACTTTAGTTGGGCCTCTAAAATCTTGTTAGGTACACTCTTGTCTATTACAAAAAGTATATTTATGAGACATCATGCTCTTGTAAAGGCCATTAACACAGTTTTGATAAGCCTTCAGAGTTCATCAACACCTATTTCCCCTCAAATTTCTAATGTACTTTTGAATACTTCTTTTTTTCAGCCTTACTATGGTTTAAATGTTTTCCTCAAAGCTCACATATAGGAAAGTTGATTCTCAATGCTGTGGTGTTGGGAGGTGGGGGCTAACTGGGGTCATGGGGGCACCAACCCCATGAATAGATTAATGCTATTATCATAGGCGTGAGTTCTTCATTGTGGGAGTAGGTTCCTTATAAAAAGAATAATTCAGCTCCCCCTTGCTGTCTTTCACCCTCTTTGTCCTTCTACCATGCAATAACACAAGAAGACTTTTGCAGATGCCAGCGCCTGGATCTGGGACTTCCCAGCCACCAGAACCTTGAACCAATAAACTTCTGTTTACTATAAATTACCCAGTCTCAGGTATCCTGTTACCACAGCACAAAATGGACTGAAACAGAATATTGGTACCAGAGAAGTGCAGTGTTGCTGTAACAAATATACTTGAAAATACAGAAGTGGCTTTGGAACTGGATAATGGATAGAGGTTGGAAGAATCTGGAGGACAAACTGTAAAAAGCTTTGAATGGAATGTTCAGAGCAATTCTGGTGAGGACTCAGAAGAAAACTGTAGGAAAAGTATGGAACTTCTTAGACAACCTCTATGTGGTCATGATCAGAATGTTGGCAGAAATATGGACACTAAAGGCCATTCTAATGAGGTCTCAGCCAGAAATGAGGAATATCTTATTAGAAACTGGAGTAAAGGCTATCCTTCTTATAAAGTGGCAAAGAACTTAGCTGAAATGTGTCTGCTCCCTGGAGCTTTATGGAAGGCAGAATTTAAGAGTCATGAACAAGGCTATCTGGTAGGAGAAATGTCTAAGTAAAATATTGAAGGAGCTGCATGGTTTCTTTCAACTGCATATAATAAAGAGAAGAGAGAAGTAGTTTAAAGACAAAATTTATATTTAAAAGGGAAGCAGAACATAAAGATTTCAAAAAGTTCTGCTTTGCCATGTAAAGAACAAAAAAGCATGCAAGGGTGAGCGCCAGGGTGCAGCCAAGTGACCCTTTGATAAAGGGATTAGTGTGGCTAGAAGGAAGCCAGGTGCTATTTATCAAGACAATAGGAGAATAACCTGAAAGCTGGAGATCTTCAAGGCTGCCCTTCCCATCACAGGCTCAGAGCTCTAAGAAGGCAGAATGATTTGGAGTATGTGTGTATGTGTGGGGCGGGGGGTGGGGGATGGGCCCAGGATGTCTTCCATGGGCTCCCTGCCCAGGGGCACCTTAGAACTCTGCTCCTTTCATTCCCTCACAGCGCCCCCCGGTTGCTACAGCGATGGTTCAAGCAAGCCCAGGTGCAGGTCATGCCACTGCTCCAGAAGGTGCAAGCCATAAACGTTGGTGGTGTTCCCATGGTGCTATTTCTGCAGGTGTACAGAGTGTGCAAGCTGTGGAGGCATGGCTACTTCCACCTAGATTTCAAAGGATATATCCAACAGGGGACCTAGGCAGAAACCTGTCACAGGGGCAGAGCCACTGCAGAGTCCCCACCAAAGCAATGCCTAGTGGAACCACAGGGGTAGGGCTGCCTCCAGAAAACCAGAACTGTAGAACTACCAGCATGCAACTCCAGCCTAGGAGAGCTGCAGGCACCAGACTCCAACCCTTTAGAGCTGCTATGTGGCCTAAGACAAGCAAAACTAGGGGATGGGGCCACCTGAGGCCTTGGGGACACAACCCTCACCTCAGTGTGCTCAGGAATAGGGATATAGAGTCAAAGAAAATTATTCTGGAGCCTTAGGATTCACCCTGTTGGGTTGTGGACTTAGTTACCCTTTCCTTTTTTCCAATTTCTCCCATTTTTGAATGGAAGTGTCCATCTTATTCCTGTCCCACCATTGCATTTTGGAAGTAGATAACTTGTTGGATTTCACAGGCTCACAATTGGAGGGAAATCTGCCTCAAAAGAAATCATACCTTGAGTCTCACTTGTATCTGATCCAGATAAGGCTCTGGACTTTGAACTTGGTGCTGGAACAAGTTAAAACTTTGGGGCTATTGGGAAGGGGTGATTATATTTTGTATGTGAAAAGGATATAAATTGGGAGGGCCAGAGGCAGAATGCGATGGTTTGAATATGCACCCTAATGTTTGTGTGTTGGAAACTTGATTCCCAATTGAGAGGCATTTTGATTATGGGGGCACTGCCCTCATGATTGAGTTAATGCTGTTATCACAGAAGTGGATTCCCTATAGAAGGACAAGTCTAGCTTCCTTTTGCTGGCTCTCTGCTCTCTCTTGCCGTTTCTTTGCCCTTCTGTCATGTCATGCCTCCCATCATAGGAAGATGCAGCAAGAAGGCCCTCACCAGAGGCCAGCACCTCAATCTTAGACTTCTCAGCCTTTAGAGCTGTGAGTCAATACATTTCTCTTCACTATAAATCACCTAGCCTCAAGGATTCTGTTACAGCAGCACAAAATGGACTAAGACAAACTTACTCCACTATTTTTAAAAAATTAGTTTGTATTAACAACAGTCTTGCTATCCATCCCAGACTCATTAAATACTGACTTAGACTTTTTGAGGTGGAAAGTTTCTTAATCTGATATATTCTGATTATTTGCACTTTAAAGGTAAAACAAGGAAACATAAAGAAGAGAAAGTATAAGTAAAAAACATGCATTGGTGAAAATGAACACACTATTAGGATACGAGGAAAAATGTGAAAATCTTTAAAATAAATAATAATAATAACTTTAAAAATTCCAAAGTTCCATATGTTTTGGGTTCTAAAATCAGGCAAGCTATGTAATTACCTATTATATTGAATATGAAGGCATTGATGCTAGGAATTCAGTGTTAAAGCAACTTAAAGATATATAGAGATATATATGTGTGTATACACACACACAAACACACACACACCAACATACAAACTTTATTCCTCTCCCCAAATCACCTCCACTTCAGTACTTAGCCCTAGGCTGGGCACACACTTTAAGTAGTTAGTACTTGTTGATTTCTGAGTCTCTCTGATTACTTTCCTCAGTAGCTACAGAGCACAACCAAGAAAGTGATAAATCCATTTCCCTAAAGGGCATAAAATGTAATTGACTTCATCATCCATCCCTTATGCACCTCACTGTTTTTGAAGAAAACAATGACGATACACTGAAAAGTAAATGTATAGAAGAGTTTTTTATGCATGATGAGCATGCTAGAATTTCCAGAGGCTTTCGTTTGTGTTATTATTAATTTAACTATTTCAGATGACAAAAATATTGAGAGTGATGAAAAGTAAAAAGTCATCACTCAAATTGCTTTGATTCCTGTAGAAGATCCCTATTCTCTTATCTCAACTCTGCTCACTGATACAATAGGAATCAACAGAATATGTGTGGTTCCAAATTTCAGTCAAACCCTGCAAATTCAGCTAAAAGCCATAATATAATTGCCAAAAAGCTTTTTAAATGTTAATTTAGTTAAAAATGAAAATAATTACTATAAGTTTTGTGTAATTACACTAGAAAAGTAAGTTTTTACATTTTAAGTTTCCTATGTCCTGGATTAGCTCCCATATACAATGTGCAGAAGGAGCTGGTCTCAGTATCTAGACTTAAATAATGAATTTGAAATGATCTTCCCTCTAGGCATGCTGTCCTTATTTCTTCTCTGTTTCTTTTTTTCTGTAATTTTGCATGCATCATGTATCTGTGGGTTCCCAACAAATGCTAATTAAATATACCAAGATGTTAAAGGCAGCAAACGAAGGAATCAAGCTAGAACTTGTCTCCTGGCCTAGCATGGTAGCACAGGCCTGTAGTCCTAGCTACTGGGGAAGGTAAGCTGGGGGGATCACTTCGGCCCTGGAGTTTGAGTCCAGCCTGGGTAACATAGTGAGACTTCATCTCTAAATAAATGAATTAAATTAATAAAAATTGTCTCCCTATTCTGTTTGTAGAATATGTGGCATGTGAGTAGGTGACAGTTTGACAATAAAACAAAATCAGCGGACATTACACCAAGTCAATTTGGTTTGCTTTGTGCTGACATAATAAAATTTCCAGTCATTCATCTGAGCAATGTTTATCTTTTTCCCAGCTCTGACGATTGACAGTTTCTGTTTATAAATGGTTTTGATTCACTTTTTAAGCAATAGTGTGTTCTCAGATACAATATTATTAAAGATGTACAATTTCAGAGTACAGTATTTAATCTACCCATTTTCCTACTCTTGTTATCAACTATAAAAAGCATGAATGGAAAATATCTAATTCAGAATAAGAGCCTCACAGTGGTCTAAGAACAAGTCCTAAGTTTTTGACAATTTTAAAAAGAAAGAATAGTTCAGGGTAGGGAGGATTCATTTATTCATTCATTCATTCATTCATCTATCCATTCAACATAACCTCACAGGTGTTTTATGGAACCTAACAGAAAACATGATTCATTATTCTAATTTAATCACTCTTGGCATAGCAGAAGAAATTAACAACTATGTGCCAAGTATTGTGCTAGGTGCTGAGATTATAGCAGTAAACAAAACAAACAAAAGTCCTGCCATTTTCAAGCTTACATGCTCATCTAGAGAGACAGGCAACAAACAAGCAACTCAAATGCTATGATTAATTTATTTTAAGATACACATATTTGCATGTTTTAAGACCTCGGAGATGTAAACGTGCCTTATGGTGCTGTTAGCCAGTTGTCAGTCTGGCTGTCAGCTGTAGGACATAGTTGCTATTGCCTGAGCATGTGTATCAGAACTTGCAGAATGAAGTCAGCAGTTTGGGAGAAGATCCTGGAGACAACAGTAGAGTGCTCTTGAGAAATGCTCCATCACCAAAGCTCTTGATGGCACAAAGCACGGGGCTACGTGGAAAAACACCCAAGTCAATTAATACCAGTCCCATGATCTAAAACAGCTGAATTCCAAATGTGATGGAGTTTTAGTAATATCTTAAACAATTTAAACAACTTGTTCTGCTGATATTTTTCTCTTGGGTTTGCACAACAGTGATATATAATAAAAATCAATGTTGTCTAAAATAGCTCTTTCAATAAATATAAAATAATTTTGAAGTGATAAGAATGCCATATGTAAGTCTTATTGGCACCAATTTTTAATTAATTTCTTAGGACATAAAATTGTAGTGTTTTTTGTAACTGATGGTTTCTTATATTTAATGATACCTGCTACTTGTGTATTAGATGGTAATAAGTACCCTGGAGAACACTAAACTAAAACATAGAATAGCAAATGCCGAGTGGGCGGTTTGTAATTTTAATCAGGGAAAGCAGAAAAACCCATTAAGAACATGACATTTAAATAAGACTTGAAGAGAGACTGCACTGTGCAGACAGCTGAGAAAAGAGTATTTTAGGGAGGGTGAACAACCAGTGCAAAGGCCCTAAGTAGGATCATACCTGGCTCATTTGAAAAACAGCAAGGAGCAACGTAGTAGGAGGTGAGGTTGAAAGCTCATGGGGTACCACCTTACATGAACCTTGTAGAAGATTGTAAAGATGTATTTTAAGATTATATGGCCAGGCGCGGTGTCTCATGCCTGTAATCCCAGCACTTTGGGAGGCCAAGGTAGGTGAATCACAAGGTCAGGAGTTTGAGACTAGCCTGGCCAATATGGTGAAACCCTGTCTTTACTAAAAATACAAAAATTAGCCAAGCATGGTGGTGTGCACCTGTAGTCCCAGCTACTTGGGAGGCTGAGGCAGAAGAATCGCTTGAACCCAGGAGGCAGAGGTTGCAGTGAACAGAGATCATGCCCCACCACCCCAACCTGGGGAAAAAAAAAAACCCCCACAAAAAAAAAAAAAAAAAAAAAAAAAAAAGATTATAAGTGTATTCACATTTGTACTAAGTTAGGAATTCATTTGAGAATTTTGAGCAGAGGAGTAATATGATCTGGCTTACATTTTTAAAGGATCCTTGCAGCTGCTAAGATGTAGAAAAACACTGAAGGGAGGCAAAGACAGAATCAGGGAGAATAGTTAAGAGGCTGTCATAATCCTGTAAGAGGGAATTCCCTCTAAGAGGGAATGATGGTAGCTTGAACCAGTGTGGCAGTGTTGTGAAGTTCATGAGAAGTAACTGGATTCGTGACTCATTTTGAAAGTAGATCCAAAAGATTTTACTTACTGATAATTTGGATAATAATAATAAAAAAAAGAAGCAAGGTGACTTCAAGGATTTTCATCTTAGCAACTAGATGAAATTGGCATTAACTGAGATAGGGAAGACAACCAGAGGAACAGGTTTGGTGAGACTCTCAGGAGTTCATCTTTTTTTTAATTAATTAATGTATTTATTTATTTTTGAGACAGTCTCACTCTGATGCCAGGCTGGAGTGCAGTGGCACGATCTTGGCTCACTGCAACCTCCGCCTCCCGGGTTCAAGCGATTCTCCTGCCTCAGCCTCCCGAGTAGCTGGAACTACAGGTGCGCACCACCACGCCCAGCTAATTTTTGTATTTTTAGGAGAGATGGGGTTTCACCATCAAAACACCCTAAGTATGTGATGTGTTTGTCAGACATCCGAAGGAAGATGTCATGTAGGCAATCAGATACATGAAACTGGACCTCTCGCCACCGGTCCTTTGCCAAAATTTTCCCAGTCAGTCATGTATGTATTGGCTGGAGTGTGTCCTCTTGTCGTTTCTTCAAAATGAATAACTTTTCCATTAGATCTCACCTTCCTGTGAACAGTACTTCCCTGAGCTCTTACACATTCAAAGCCATCTGGTAATACCATGTCCTGGAGAGAATGTCATCAATAGGATCTATCAATCGCAGGTTGCCATGTAAATTGGTACAGCTGCTGTGGAAAATAGTTTGGTAACATATTTTAATATTGAACCTTTACAAACCCTATTAGCCAGCAATTCCATGCCTACATTTATATTCAAGAGAAAATCTTAACAAATGTATCAGAAGACATGAACAAGAATATTCATAACAGCATTGTTACAGTGGCAAAAGCTGGAGATTATCTAAAAGCTTTTCAACAAAAGAATGAATAAATGAAGGTATACTCCCACAATGAAATTTTATATAGCAATCAAAATGAATGATCTACAGCTAAACTCAACAATATGAACCAATCAGCAATGTTCCATGTTTCATATCTTCTAACGTGCAGTTTTTCTTATAGCATCTTAGAATTCTGGGCTGACTTGTCAGGACTTTTTTCTTTATTACTGGTTGTGCCAGTTATTAAGATACTGCCTCTCAGCTCCAAATTCACCTTCCATAATCGGCTCTTTGATGTAACGCATGAAACTGCAGAGCAGTAGACTGCAAATTCAGACGTGTGCTTTGCCAACTGACTCCATGAAGACTTTCGTCAATAGGGGGCGCCAGAGGAGACTGCCTTGCTAGAGAAGGAAGAAGGATTTGCTCTTCCTGTTCCTATGATCTCCATCCCTGCCAATCTTTCTTCACAGCAGCAGTGGCAGTTCATTCCCACAGCAGCAGCTGAATCAGCTTGTAATTCTTCCATTATTTACAGAACCAGTGTGGTAACACTCCTCAGAGGCCTGGGTCCCAGCCTTAGGAAGGCCCCTCCTCTGGGGTCAGGCACCAGCAGCAATTGGGCAGTGCCTCCTCAGACATCTGAGTTTCAGCCCCACAGGGGCCCTTTTCTAAGTTTATCCCTTAGTTTCCTTTGTTTTCTAAGCCGTAGGGGATGATAGCTCCTTCTTCTATGATACCTTAAGAGTTCTCTTTTTGCCCTTTCAGTGGATAACAACCTTATACCTAGTACTGGTGTTTTATTTAAAATTTCTCTGCTCAAGTAACTGGTGTGGTTTCTAACTACTGTGATGATATATAAAATAATTGTGTTTCTTGTAATGGATGCAGTAGTAGATTTGAAGTTTCATAAGGTCATATGTAGCAAAATAACTTTTGCAAACAGTTAAAACAAATTTTAAAAACAATATATACTTTAGGAACACACATGCACATACACATGATTGAGGTTGGCGCTGACCTCTGGTGTAGGGAGGCAGAGATAGGGTATGATGGAGGGGCCCATGGGTAGACATGTTACTATAATGTTCTGATTCTAGTAGTTGGGGCCGTGAGTTTTATCATGTTATTGAGAGGTGACAACGTGGTAGCAGCCCTTCCTCGCTCTCGCACCTCCTCGGCCTCTGCGTCCGCTCTGGCCGCACTCGAGGAGCCCTTCAGCCCTGCCGCTGTGCTGTGGGGGTCCCTCTCCGGGGCTGGCCCAGGCTGGAGCCGGCTCCCTCTGCTCGCTGGGAGGTATGGAAGGAGAGGCGCGGGCAGGAGCCCAGGCTGCACGCAGCACTCATGGGCCGGCGCGGGTTCCGGGTGGGCTGTGGGCTTGGTGGGCCCCGCCCTGGGCACAGCCTGCCAGTGCCTGCTGGGCCCCGTGCGTGGACCCCCGTTCCCTCTTCACGGCGTCATTGGCCATGATGGCGGGTCTCCATCTCTTTCTCCCTTCCCCTCTTTTCCTCTTGTTTGTCTGGGAGGAGCTCTCTCTGGGCTGCCAGAGTGCCTGGGCTAGGTGCGCAAAGTCCCGAGCAAGTGCCAGTGAGAGATAAAGCCGGCTGAACTTCTGGGACTGGTGGGGACTTGGAGAACTTTTCTGTCTAGCTAAAGGATTATAAATGCACCAGTTAGCACTCTGTATCTAGCTAAAGGATTATAAACGCACTAATCAGCACTCTTGTGTCTAGCTAAAGGTTTGTAAATGCACCAGTCAGCACTCTGTCAAAGCAGACCAGTCAGCTCTCTGTAAAACAGACCAATCAGCTCTCTATAAAATGGACCAATCAGCTCTCTGTAAAATGGACCAATCAGCAGGATGTGGGTGGGGCAAGTTAAGGGAATAAAAGCAGGCCACCGGAGCCAGCAGCAGCAACCCTGCAGGTCCCCTTCCCTGCTGTGGAAGTGTTGATCTTTCGCTTCCAATACATCTTGCTGCTGCTGGCTCTTTGGGTCTGTGCTGCCTCTATGAGCTGTAACACTCACTGAGAAGGTCTACAGTTTCACTCGTGAAGCCAGTGAGACCATAAATCCCCCGGAAGGAATGAACAACTCCAGACGGACTGTCTTTAAGTGTTGTAACACTCACTGCAAAAGTCTGCAGCTTCACTCCTGAAGTCAGCGAGTTACGAACCCACCAGAAGGAAAAAACTCTGGACACATCTGAAGGAACAAACTCCAGACACACCATCTTTAAGAACTGTAACACTCACCGCGAGGGTCTGTGGCTTCACTCTTGAAGTCAGCGAGACCAAGAACCCACCAATTCTGGACACATTATTACATAGATGCTACCCAAATACTAATGTAGAAACATACATGCAAATTACATTCATAATACATAGTTACAGATATACATGTATGCATGCATACACACACCCATAAAATAAGATGGGGCATTGAACATTGATGTGACTGTAAGAAGAACTCAGATTGATTAATCCAATTCTCTACACATGAGATCAAAGCAAAACAAAAAAATTATGTCCCTTCTTAAAGTAGGGTTTGGCTGAATATAAAATATTTGACTCACTTTCTTTTCTTGAGTACACTGTAGCTGGTTCTTCACTATCTTTTGGTATTGAATGTTTCTGTGGAGAAGTCTGAAGCCATCCTGATTTTCTTTTAAAAGTGAGTTCATTCACCCTTGTGCCTTTCTACATCTTTAAAGGGTTCCAAAAGGGATTTGTTCTGCAGCTTTAAAGACAGCAACCTTACCTAGGTGTGACTCAGTGTTGATGGTTCCAGGCCAACTCTTGCTTAGTGTGCCCTGTGTATGCTTTAATTCTAAGTGAAAATATTCATTCTGTTGCTTTCTTTTGGTTTTCTTCTTTGGAATTCCAATTAAGCATATATGAGCTGTGCTTTTTAGCATAAAGCTATGCTTTACAGCATATATAGAGTTGTAATACTCTAGCTCTTATTTGTCTATCATCATATCACTTTATTCTCTTTGTTTATTTTTTTCTTATTTCTACCCTCTATGTCCTTTAATGTGGTCTCAATAGTGTCAAATCTCCCTTGTGCTCTTTCTAATATACTTTGTATGCCTGTAATTTTTTCCCTTGGTTTGTGTCCTGAGGTCTGCCATCACCTTCTGTTTTCTGTTCTTCTCTTCCCTGAGTTTGTCTATCTTGGTTTTCATATTTGGGATTTATTCATCTTTTAATTAATGAAAAATTGGTTAATTGTTGTCTGCTCTATGGCACCTTTTCCTAAAAACTTATGTCTATCAAAATGTCTTGCTGTTCTTTCCCACAAATGTTCTTAGAGTGTTTGACAATAAATACTATATATTTCCTTTTAAAAAATAAATTATTGTTGTATTATCAGGAATCAGCTGTCTGCAGGAGGTTAGAAGTGGAGGGATAGAGAAGGAGGAAGAAGTGCCAGAGTAGCTTTCCTAGTTTAGCAACTCAAGAGCTCTACCTCCTCTGTTAGGCTAGTGGAAAACTGTTTCCTTTAGAGATGATACAGTTGTGTAGCCACATTTCTGTGACTCTCTGAACTTAGTGAAGTTCAAGATAGCCTCTCCAAGCATCCCTACACTCCCCTAGTTCCTTCACTGGTTACTGCAACCGAGGGACAGAGCTTGCCTTCCAAGGCAATCCCCACACTTTTAGAGTATGTATTTTGCTGATGCTTTCTGAACTGTGCCAACTCTAGTTCCCCGAAGAACCTTCCATACTTTTCTTCTCATGCTTTCCCAGTACTTGTAACTTCTTTGATCTAACACCTATTGTAGCAGTTTCCTTGCAGGTGTAAACCAAAAATAAAATTTCAAGGCCCCCCAACCATCTGAATGGACTTCTTCCTCAGACAGAGTTTTTTTGTTTTGTTTTTTTGTTTTGTTTTGTTTTTTGAGACAGAGTCTCACTCTGTTAACTAGGCTCAAGTGCAGTGGCCTGATCTCAGTTCACTGCAACCTCTGCCTCCTGGGTTCAAGCAATTCTCTTGCCACAGTCTCCCGAGTAGCTGGGACTACAGGTGTGTGCCACCATGCCCAGCTCATTTTTGTATTTTTAGTACAGATGGGGGTTTCACCATGTTGGCCAAGCTGGTTCCAAACTCCTGAGCTCAAGTGATCCACCCACCTCAGTCTCCCAAAGTGCTGGGATTACAGGTGTGAGCCACTGTGCCCAGCTGCAGACAGGGCTCTTTTAAAGGTTACCAACTGAGAGACTGTTTCAGGCCATGATAGGAAGTGGGGGTCGGAACATGCCTCATTGTACCTCTCTGGCATTCACATCGACACAGACCTTAAGTCTTTTAAAAAACATATTACAATAAATTCTCTCTGAAGCCTTGTACTTAAAGGCTTCCTCTGCAAATAAGAACCTAGGTCTCCACAATCTTTTATCTTAACCCAGGCATTCCTTTCTATTGATCCCAGGTTGTTGCGGGAAGTCAGGGACCCCAAACAGAGGGACCGGCTGAAGCCATGGCAGAAGAACATAAATTGTGAACATTTCATGGACATTTATTAGTTCCCCAAATTAATACTTTTATAATTTCTTGTGCCTGTCTTTACTGCAGTCTCTGAACATAAATTGTGAAGTTTTCCTGGACATTTATCACTTCCCCAATCAATACTCTTGTGATTTTCTATGTCCGTCTTTAATCTCTTAATCCCATCATCTTTGTAAGCTGAGGATGTATGTCACCTCAGGACCCTGTGATGATGGCGTTAACTGCACAAATTGTTTGTAGAGCATGTGTGTTTGAACAGTGTGAAATCTGGGCACCTTAAGTGTGGCGATTCCTCAGAGATCTAGAACTAGAGATACCGTTTGACCCAGCCATCCCATTCCTGAGTATATACCCAAAGGACTATAAATCATGCTGCTATAAAGACACATGCACACGTATGTTTATTGCAGCACTATTCACAATAGCAAAGACTTGGAACCAACCCAAATGTCCAACAACGATAGACTGGATTAAAAAAATGTGGCACATATACACCATGGAATACTATGCAGCCATAAAAAATGATGAGTTCATGTCCTTTGTAGGGACATGGATGAAACTGGAAAACATCATTCTCAGTAAACTATCGCAAGGACAAAAAACCAAACACCACATGTTCTCACTCATAGGTGGGAATTGAACAATGAGAACACATGGACACAGGAAGGGGAACATCACACTCTGGGGACTGTTGTGGGGTGAGGGGAGGGGGGAGGGACAGCATTAGGAGATATACCTAATTCTAAATGATGAGTTAATGGGTGCAGCACACCAACATGGCACATGGATACATATGTAACAAACCTGCACATTGTGCACATGTACCCTAAAACCTAAAGTATAATAATAAAATAAAATTAAATAAAAATGAAGAGGATAACAGCAATTTTCAGGGAACAAGGGAGATAACCTTAGAGTCTGGCTGCCTGTGGGCCAGGCAGAACAGAGCCATATTTCTCTTATTACCGAAAATGGGTAAGAGGAATATCACTGAATTCTTTCCTCAGTAAGGAATATTAATAATTAACAGCCCTGGGAAAAGAATGCATTCCCAGGGCAGTGCCTCTAAAATGGCCACTCTGGGAGTGTCTGCATTTTGCAGATGTAGATAGGGATGAAACACCTGCTGGCTGCCTGCAGCACCCCCAGGCTTCTAGGATTAGGAAATTCCAGCCTGGCAAATTCTAGTCAGACCAGTTCTCTGCTCTTGAACACTCTTAAGTTGTTAATCAATGACAATGCCTGCACAGCAGGACATGAAAGTTCATTAGTGATTCTAGTTTCGCCCTGACCTTATGATCTCGCCCTGATCTTCCGCCTTGTGATCTTTTGTTGCCCTTAAAGCAGGTGAACTCTGTGACCCACACCCTATTCGTATACTCCCTCCCCTTTGAAAATTGCTAATAAAAGCTTGCTGGTTTTGCGGCTCGGGGGCAACACGGAACCTGCCGACATGTGATGCCTCCCCTGGATACCGAGCTTTAAAATTTCTCTCTTTTGTACTCTTTCCCTTTATTTCTCAGACCGGCCGACACTTAGGGAAATAGAAAAGAACCTACATTAAATAACATTGAATTATCAGGGGCAGGTTCCCCCGATACCAGGTCTCTAGAGAAACTCGACCAATTGTCACCCAGAAAATTTAAAAATCTACCTATAAGCTAGAAGTCCCCATTTTGAGTTGTCCCGCCTTTCTGGACCAAACCAATGTATTTCTTGTATGTATCTGATTGAAGTATCATGTCTCCCTCCAATGTATAAAACCAAGCTGTGCCCCAACCACCTTGGGCACATGTTCTCAGGATCTCCTGAGGGCTGTGTCATGGGCCATGGTCACTCATATTTGGCTCAGAATAAATCCCTTCAAATACTGAGTTTGACTCTTTTTGCTGACACAGGGTAGAACACTTCCCTTCTGAAGGAGTAATTTTCTGGAGATTTCTGAGATGTACCAGGACTGACTCCTCCTTGCTTTCCATTCTTCCCTAATGCTTCCCACCTGGCTTCCTGCAGGGTTTTGCTGAGTTCAGCTGCTCTTGGCAGCTCTTACGTGTAAATGGAGTTAGCAGGTTTTTCGGTCTCCTCATTTCACTGTAAAGAAATTTTGTGACTCTAAAAAATTCCTTGTGTTTTTCTGTGTGGTTTTTAAGAGTTGCTGAAGGAAGATTCAGAATGAAGCAGGATTTCCTACCAGAAGTCCTACAACTGTGTCCAAAAAAAAAATGCTGCCATTGTACTCATTTCAAACTCTGTTTTCAATCTTTCAAAAGACATGTGAAAAATGAAGTTGGCCTGAGGTTTGAGGCAGATGTTTCGACTGATTTCTGTTCATCTCAGTCAACTGTTTTCTCAAGGGGCTGGGGGCAGACTGGTGCAGTAGGAATTGGTGCACATGGCTAAGCTGAATACTGAGGGTGAACAGGCAAAGCTTTTACAGAGCCAAATCTGATAGATGATTATCACAAATTCCTGGTGGTTTCCTTCAGTTAATCATGGCAAGAGAAGTCAAAGGGACAGAGAAAGAGGGGACACCCTGGAGCTTTACCATTAAGGCTGTGAAAAGAAGTAGAAGGTGCCAGAGGGGAATGAGTTCTGAGCCTAAGTGGAGCCAGGAAAAAAAATCTCCCTCTGCCAAGAAAAGCAATTACATAAAATTTGGTTCAGAAATACAACTTTAGAGCTGTGCAATCTGAAGAAAAATGTTACCATAAATTTGGAAACCAAGCATAAGTCAAATTGCAATTGATAAGAAATTTTAATGTAAAGAGGTATCATGTTATTCATTTAAATCTTGCTAAATGTGGTAGCACTTGAATTTAGCTAGTAAGTCTTTTTTTAAATATCATATGATTATGGAAAAGACTTAACTGTCTGGATTGTTAAACTTCATCACATCTCTGGGTTATCCATCCTGAAATCACTGCATTACTATGCTTAGCTGAATGACCATCTATGTAGTGACAATGGCCAGAATTGCAAGGCTTGGGTCTTGAAAGAATCAACAGGTCTCTTTGGCAACAGAAATGTCAGAAGTGTAGAAAAACCATAAGACCCAAAGGACTGTAACCCCAATGGCTGGATTTCAGACATCCTGACATAGGGCAGATGGTATTATTTTGATCAAGATACTCTTTCCAGAATCCCTCAAATCACAGTCGAGGGGTTATCCATCACTTTGTGCCCATAAGTCTAGCCCCAATAACCCTGACATCCCTGGCCAAACACATTATCAACACATTCCATAGACTGCTGTGAGCTGGTGCCAACTCAACAGCAGGGAAGTGTTGCTGAAATGGATCTCCCGACTCCTGGGATTTTTTTCTGCTTTGCAAACACTGTAATGCTTGACTTTATTATAGGGATTAAGACCTATGATTTAAATGATGTAACATCAACAATCCTCTGTTAATCCAATAATGATTCAACAACTGTTTTTTAGATCCCTTGATTTAGCGAAATGTAATGGGATAGTTTTTAAATTCCTGAATTCCAACTACATTAATTGCTATACTTCAAGTGCAGCTGTCGAGACTTTAATCCTCCTTTACAGCAGTGGTATTTAATTGAATTGAATTATATTAAATTATTCTGAATGTAATAGTGACTGTTCATTTGTTTGTGCTGTATTACTTTTTAAAAACATATTTTTATTTTGGAAGCAATCAAACTTTGAGGTACAGACAAGATTGCTTGTGTTTTTTCATATAAACTTAAAATATAGGAAATAAAATAACACACTGGTGAAGCAAGTAGTGGCAGTTTCTAAATATTTTTCTTTCAGGGACATTTGCCACTTTTTAATGGTAAGTGATGTATTTATAATGTGTGCTGCTTTTCAGTTGCATCCATAATCATTTAAAATTAGGTGGCATAACTATTGCTCTTCCATTATTAAATTGAATCTGCATCAATACATTGTGAGTTGCAAAGCAGAGGGACAGAGGAGTGGGAATAATGACTCAAATAAGTGGAAGACAAAAATATAAGAGAACATGAAGTAGTGAGATTCTATTGTGACTAGGTAAACACTAAGGATAGTGCATTCATTATTTCTTAAAGTATGGCACTATGGCAGGGCTCCTGGGTGTCATCAGCCTTTGAGTCAGTCTTTCCTTCATTGTACCCCATTGGTCCAGCCCCTAGCAAAATGTTCATGAAGCCACCTGCATGACATACTCCAAGCTCTCTTCTGAAGGAAAACAGCTCTAGAGGTTCTCGGTGCACTGAGTTACTACATCTTGAGCCATATTCAGAGAGTATAACCAGCTCTGCTACCTTGATCACCACTGACTGACCCAGGACTGTTGCCTAAGCCAGCATCACTCATGGGTAAGATTGGGCATGAAAGAGAACAAAAACCTCCATTGGACTTTGGCTGAAATCTTGGCATCAAGGACTTTCATATGGAATGGTAAAAGACTGACTCAATCAGATTATCTTTCATATGAAGAAGGAGTTCCCACAGTATGCAGGGATGGAAGGTGTATTCCAAAGCATGTAGAGATGTTCTTCTCCTTGAGGCCTTCTCTCTAGCCAAGTATGAGGTAGGTGGGACCAGGAGTGATTGCACAGCCAAGAAGGAGATGACAACTCATGCCAATTGACATAGCCCTGAATCACAAACCCTTATCACAGAGGTAACCTGGGTAACTCTGCTTCTTGTAATCTTAAAAAATCCAACTTATACATCATAATTTGGACCTCTGCATGAGGGTTTCTGTCTAGTGTTCCATTTTTCCCTCTCAGTTCAGAGACAGTATGAGAAAGCAGAAAGAGGACAAGCTTTGGTGCTCCCCAGATGGGCTGTAGTTCTCACTCTACTTACTAGATGACAGCCACGGTCAAGCCTTCTCTGACCTTCAGATTCCTTATCTCTAAAATAGAGATAACCCAAGAGAAAGAAAAATTACTGTACCAAAAAGACACCTGCACCCATATGTTTATTGCAGCACTATTCACAATAGCAAAGTCAGGGAACCAATATAAGTGTCCATCAATAGATGATTGGATAGAGAAAATGTGGTATGGATACAACATGGAATACTACTCAGCCTTTAAAAAGAACAAAATCATGTATTTTGCAGCAACATGGTTGGAGCTGGAGGCCATTATCCTAAGTGAAATAACTCAGAGACAGAAAATCAAATACCACATGTTCTGTGGGAGCTAAACAATGGGTACACATGGACATACAGAGGGAAAAAAATTGACATTAGGGATTCCAAAAGGGGGAAGGTGGGACGAGGATGAGAGTTGAAAAATTATCTATTGGGTACAACATTAAGTATTTGGTGAGTACACTAGAAATCCAATCCTTACCATTGCAGAATATATCCATGTAACACACATGCACATGTACCCCCTGAACCTATAATGATAAAAAAAAAATAGAGATAGGCTGGGTGCAGTGACTCACACCTGTAATCCCAGCACTTTGAGATGCTGAAGCGGGTGGATCAATTGAGGCCAGAAGTTCAAGACCAGCCTGGCCAACATGGCGAAACTCCATCTCTACTAAAAATACAAAAATTAGCTGGACATGGTAGCTCATGCCTGTAATCCCAGCTACCTGGGAGGCTGAGGCAGGAGAATTGCTTTAACTCAGGAGGCAGAGGTTGCAGTGAGCAGCGATCCTGCCACTGCACTTCAACCTGGGTGACAGAGTGAGACTCTGTCTCAATACAATAAAATAAAATACAAAAATAAAATAAGGTAAATGTAAGCATGCTTTTTTGAAAAAAATAAAATGGAGATAATGTATAAATAACCAGTCCTACATAGCCCTCCACCAAAAGAATTTAAAATAATGAACACTTTTTTCAGCTATAAACTGATGTACAAATATTGTCATTTTATCCTTTAGCTAAACTATATGTGTCTCCATTACCATGATTTATTTACTTTTATCTTCTGTGCTGCATAATAATATTTGGGATCACCAGGCAGGTTTCACAAATGACTGTTGTGTGCATCACTCATTATAACTACGGGCCACGTGGGCCCTTCAGAATGGATCACATTCAAAAGACAGTCTGATAGGAATTCAAACCTGATATTCATATTTCTTGAAGAAGACAAAATTCAAAGGCAACTGTTGCTAAAATTCTCTTCCTCTCATATTTTTTAACACCCTGCATCTCCCAGGGCCTGTCACTCACCTCCTTTCCTCCATTTTCTCGACTTTCCAGCCATCTGTTTTTCTTCCCTTTCCCAACCTCCACCCCAAGCGCTTCATTGTCGTCACATCCCTGCATACTCTCCAAGTGCCAGCTGCCCCCTACACAAGAGCGTCTGGGAAAGAAAATTCCATATTACTTTTCACTAGTGTTTCATAGGGATGGGACATTTAGCCTTCAACCGATTTTCCTAATTCTGCCTCACAACAAATCATAGGACCAGTCAGTGAATTCTCAAGAGGGGAGGGAGGGGAAAGAAATGAGCAATAGCAGAAAGACAATTGAATTTATTTGGTGGAGAGAAAAGCTAGGAACACTCACCTTATTTGCATTTCTATCCTATCTCACAGAGAAGGATGAGATAAAGAAAGGCAAGTCAGGAGGCTGCATTACATTCCTACTGGGAACCAGGCTCTGTTGTTGATATGCTAGAACTGAACTACATCATCCTTGACTTTGGAAGCTTTGTGCCTCAGTGATCTGCGTGGTCTCATACATGTCCCAGAAAGTGTTACAGATGCTCAAGGGAATAATAATAGTGAAGTGTGTTCACAAGATCAGTCTGAAAAGGGTATGCAGAGAACAGGCATTGCTGAGATCATAATGATTTCAGGATGTCTTTAGGGACTGGATGATACCTGTAACAATAAAGCTTTCATTGGGATAGAGAATTTACTTTGTGGTTGGCAAGCAGAGAGAAAATAAACTAATTTGATGGAACTAAAAATCTATAAAAGTTTGGCATTTCTCCCTCTATAATTTGATGGGTGGAGAAATGTAAATTTTTTGGACCAGAAGCTGCTGAACTATCACTTTTTGCTCTATTTAAATGAATTTTGCAGCTCCTTCATGGGTGGTGCTCAGGTAGAAAATTTTTGGAATTACAGAAGAAAGTGCTAAGTGAACAAAGGCCATAGACTGAGTACCTGTGCTGGTACCATCCTTCAGTTCAACCACTCTTGTTGTAAACATGTTAAAGTCAAGTAAATTCACTAGCATCTATGGAGATTGTGTACCAAGCACTGTAGGAGATACTAAGATCATTTTAAAATAAATCTTATATATATGTGTATATAAGTGTATAATTTTTAAATAAATTATACTTCTTAACAATGCCCTAATATGATGATTGAGACTATTTAAAAGGATGTTAAATATAAAATGATAAGCACATTACCTGATACAGAGTAGGAGCTTAATAGATATTTGGGGATAAATGAATGAACTATAAAAGAGTGGGTTAGCCTTGTTGCTCTCTAAACTATACAATTTTTTTTTTTTTTTTTAATTTCTGAAGTAAATTTGGGATGTGAGTCAAGGGTCATGAGTCCTGAACTGAGATCAGCTCCTAAGGTTAAGTTATATAATGATTTAAAATGTAGACCCTGGATTCAGATCGTCTGGCCTGAATTCGGTCCCTACCACTTATGACCTAGGGAAAATTACTTTACTCCTTCATCTACTCTTCACTTTCCTCACCTGTAAATAGGGATAGCAACAGAGCCTACCTCATGTTGTTAAGACCATTTGGAATTTCTACCATCATCAAAAATCAACTCCCATTTAGAACAATTGTCATCCCACCCAATCAGCTTTGTTCTTTTCCCCATCAATCAGGTCCAGATGCTTCCCTTCCAATCAGCAAAGACCATACCATGCTCATAGTCCTGTTGGGTCCCCTCTCCTGCCATAATATATTGCCTTTCATGAAGAGCTCTGAGTCAGTAGCCTGGCACCACAGTCCCTTGGTCTCTCCCATTCTAGTGACATTCACCTTTATTCTGTATCTGCCATCAATTCCTGTGGTCACAACTTATCCATTACTATTTTCCAGACGTTTTTCTCTAAAACTTTTCATTCTAGGAGTCCCCCTTACTCTACAACACTTTATTCTCTCAGATCTTTTACACCTCATCCTGCTTTGCCTCAATACGTTTCCTCTCCATTTGCTCCTGGTCAAGCATTTATTTATTCACTCTAGTGCACTGAGTCCTTACTACATGTCAGGCATTGTTCTTGGTCCTGGGCTTACAAAGATAAACAACACAAAGGAGTCCCCTGTGTTCAAAGTGTTTATGTTACTAGCAAGGAAAGAAAAACCAATAATAAAATATCAAGATAGCTTTAGCTAATGATACACTCTATGCAGAAAATAAAACAGTGATTTGGTGGAGAGAACGGTGAAGCCTAAGACAGAAGAAGCAGCTAGCCATGAGATTTAGGGAAAGAGAGTGGTCTAGGGAGTGAGACCAGCAAGTGCAAAAGCCATGAAGTAGAATAAGCTTAATGTGTCCTAGAAATAGGAATAAGACGAGATAATTGGAGTATAGTGGATGAGGAGAAGTGTGGTAAAAGAAGAGAGGGAAAATCATGATTGAACCTGTCAGTATCTGAGGATTCACCCTTGAATAGTCTCTCTTCCTCACCAACAACACTGAATCAACAAGTCCTGCAAATTTTACCCACATCCTCAATATTTTTGCAACGATGCCTCCTCCACTCCATCCCTTATATTAGTTTTCCACTTGAAGATCTCATCATCTCTTATCTGAACTCTTGTGAGAATCTCCCAAATTGCCTCTTGCCTTTAGTCTTACCTTTTCAAATGCAATCTTGAGAGTCCCTTGATCTACTTAAAATGAAAATCTGTTTCTGTTATTTTCCATCATCTATGGGATATAAAAATCCAACCTTCTTATCACAACAGAAAACTCTTCATAGTGTGGTAGTACAGTATAATGGTTTAAAATATGGGTTTTACAATAAAATGAAATACAATTCCAGCTCTACTCCTGACTTGTTGTGAGGTTTTGGACAAATCATTTCATCTTCCTGTGCCTCAATATCCTTTTCTGATAAATAGGGTTATAATAATAGTACTATGGTGATGAGCAGACTCTAAGACTGCTCCCAATTGTTTTCATCTCTTGATACTCCCAACCTTGTGAAATATACTCCTCTTGAGTGTCAGCAAGATGTGTAACTTGTTTCTAACCAACAGAATATAGCAAAGATGATGAGTTATTACTTCCACTGTTATATAACATTGCAACATCAGTCTTCTGGGAGACTATCCTTTGCTCCCTTTGAAAAGTGAAGCTGCCATGTTGGGAAGGCCCACCATGACATAAGAAACTAATGGGGACCTCTAGTGGACAGCCAGCAAGAAACTGAGGACCTCAGTCTTACAACCTTAGGAACTGAATGCTGACAACAACCACATAAACTTGGAAACAGATCCTGCCCCAGTCAAGCCTCACATGAGACTGCAGCCCCAGCCAACACATTAATTGCAGCCTTCTGAGACTTGAAAACAGAGAATCCAGATAAGCTGTGCCTGGAATCCAGACCCACTAAAAGTGAGATAATAAAAATGTGTTTTTTTAAGCCATTAAGGTTGTGGTAATACTGTTATACACCAATAAATAATACAAGTTCCTACCCAGAGCAAAGATCATTAGTGCTCACCAAATACACATGTGCTTCTCTTCATCTTGCTTCCTCTCTTGCAGTGAAGTTGGGAATATGTGATGTTCTACCCCATAGACTGTGAGCAGAAGTGCTTGAGTCCACATGTTCTGGGTGTCATAGGCTGCGTGACCCACATTGGAACTTGTGAGATGAAAAGTGTACCTCTATTGTGCTAAACCAATGAGAATTGAGGGTCTATATTTTAACCCTGCATTAAAAACCTTGATTAACAAAACCACCCTGCAAGAGTTATTATAGGATTGACCAAAATGATGTACAAAAGAAAACTGCATGTCATACAAATCAAAATTCAATAAATGAGACCACTTTAATTTTTTGTCCTGTCTTGTAGTCTGTATGCCTATACTTTTGAGCTACATTTTAATTTTACAAGCACAACATGTCATCTCAAGCTCTTTTGCCATTTCTTCTTCCTTAAATGTCCTGCCTTGCCTTGCACAACCTTCAAAATTTGACTAAGGTAGCACCTTTCCTAGGTTAGGTATGTTCCCCTTTTCTTTGCATACCAGTTCATTCATTCCCTCACCCAACACTGTCCACACGGTACTCACCACCTCCCTGGACAGATGGTGAGGACTTTGAAGAGAGGAGTCAGAGACTGATCACATTTTAGGAACTTGATATACATTTGTTGTTTACTATGTCATATTTATATCCTTCCTTATTATATACCTAGTTGAACTTCATTTAAAAAAAAGCAAAACAACTTTAAACCATTTCCTTTCAGGATTTTCCCAAAGAAAACCTCCAGGCATATTCTTAGAATGAAAGCTCTCTATATGAAGAATATTAATTTCCTACTATTTTCCATTGCTCTCTACTTTACACTGAATCCCAGTACTCCTTTTAATCTTTCTGTCACAAATTTAATTCTCAACCCCTATAATCATGTTTCCAACCTTTCTTCTTATTTGTGAAGTACAGAATTTGCACAGAGTGTTGTGGAATGAACCTATTCACGACCAGGGAAATGGTTGGCCCTATAATCTCTGCTCCATGATTTTTTTTTGTTCTTGAACTCAGTGGTGCTCTCTTACTCAGCTGCTTGTCTCTAGGACCCCAGGATCTATTCATCTTACATTTGTGGACTCTTTTACCTCTTCTCCCTCTAGTTTCCCAGATTTCAGGGAAACTTGCTGAGAGGATGCTAATTTTGTCTCTGCATTTTCTCTAATTGAGATATGTCATTTGAAATTCTAGTTCTGAACTTTAGTGTGCTTCTTCCATACCTTCATGCACTTGCTAGTAACAAAGAGAATCTCTCTCCTGGGCCATCAGTGGAAAAGATTCAGCTATACTGAGCTCAATCCCTTTACGTCTCAACTCTGTACCTCTAAATCCCAGGCCTAATGGTAACTGCTAAGTGTAACTCACAATGTAGTCAGGAGCTTAAAAAACAAGATGTGCAAATTAACCTTATGAGTTTATTAGTGTATAAGACAGCTATTCTGACTTTTTGCTGCATTTCGTTTTGGCCTTGGATGTGGCAGTACTTTCCTCCCTACAATGCATTTATTTTCTTAGGCACTATTCATATTAGCTGTGCATTCTTAATAGAGTTCTCTGTAGACATGACATGGCCAGTAGCCAGGGAAAAGAGAAAGTATCTCTCATTTGGAAAACTGCTTCCTATATATATGATAAATGTTTGCCAAGTATCAGTTATCCCAAAAGCTCAGATGTATCTAAGAGCACCTACATCGGGCCCTGGGAGTTTGATAATGGTACAATATTATCTTTAATAATACTTATTATTATGAAAATGATGTCTTTAAGTTAGCACTCTCCAATTTTCACATATATTATTACATTAGATCATTGGAGAAATCTTGTGCTTAGGTGTACAGCCTAATTTCTATTTTAAGATGGAGATTCAGAGAGGACTTCCTCACATTCTCACAGCCAGAGCAAGTAGCAAAGTCGAAAAGAGTACCCAGTATTTTCCACCCGAAGCCACTTATCTTTTCACGCAATATAATTTGTTCACTATCTTCCCTATAATCACTAATAACCTTTACTCATGAGTCTTAAAAATAAAATCATTTGCAAGTCGCATTTGATTTTATTACTATGGATTCCAGCCACATAAACATCTAAACAGTGATATACTA
Organism: Hylobates moloch; assembly: GCF_009828535.3. Lineage (NCBI taxonomy): Eukaryota > Metazoa > Chordata > Mammalia > Primates > Hylobatidae > Hylobates > Hylobates moloch. The sequence continues at coordinate 28,477,834 of NW_026652283.1, read as the reverse complement.
TCTTTCTCAAGATCTCATTTAATTGGTAGAAGTGCCCCGTGAGTTATTATATCCTTTTTATTTAGCGATAATAAAAGAGCAAACAGTTTTCGACTTGCCAGGCAGTATTTTAAACACTTTACAGAACTCGAGTCATTTAATCTCCAAACAACCCTATGAAGTAGACACTATTATTACTTTACAGTTAAGGAAACTGAAGCACATAGAGGTTATATAACTTTCTTAAGGCCACACAGCAAGGAAATAACAAAGGAAGAGTTTTAACCCTTTATCTGGGTACGGAGGCCATGACCTTAAGCATGACTCTGCCTCTCACAGCAGAAGCTAAGTAACTTGGCAAAGGCTGTGTTACTGGGAAGGGATAGGGTTGGGATTTGGCTTTGTACCTGGGTCTCCCTGGCTGCAGACCTCACACCACCTCTATTTATATTCCACTGCACCGCCCTATTGGTCTATACCTTACCTGAGCTGTGTGTTTTCCGCCAAAGAGTTTTTGATGTAAACAGGGTCCCCAGACTCTAATGCTAAAGAAACAAGGGTAGGGGGTAACGCTCCTTGGCAATAGTATTGGAGTAAACTCTGTTTTTCCTTAGACTGATTAGCTGCATGTTTAAAATTTCCAAAAGTAATTGCCTTTAAAAATTGGTTAAATCTGGAAGAGGGTGGGAGTCTTCAGGCTGGCAGTTGTGTGCAGATTGTTTGAGTTTAATATATTTATAGAATTTCTGTCTGTCACCAGGCCTCTGGGAATACTTGCACTATTTAAAATATAAATTAAAAAACTATGCTGACGTAATTGTCTGCCCCAAGGAATTTTCCCCTAATCAGAGTCCTAATGGCAATGTAAAAATTCCCATTTGGCTCTCCTTCCCTAAGCAAAAGTTGCAATATTCAGGTGAAACTTGAAAGTTACCTTATGCTTAGAAGTTAGCAAGAAATGCTTTCTATCAACATGAAGTCATTTCAGACTAGAGTTCCCTATAGGCAGCGTCTCCATCGTTCTTCTGCTGTTCTCTTATCTAGGAGCATCTGACTCCCCCGCCTGCAGGTTCCTACGGTTTTGCCGTGGAGTCCCCTTCTTAGACGTCTTCAATGGCTCCTGTGCCCATTTCTAAGGCTGTAGGACTTCTTTAGGATCTAGATCAAGCCAACTCCCCTGGCCTCCTGTCTTCCCCTCCTCTCCCTTCTCATAAGTCCCCTGTGCCCGCCATGTTCGTCTCCTCTGTACTCCCCACCACCGTTCACTTCCTGATAGTCCCTGGGATTCACTGCATCTGTGCTTCTGCTCTTGCTTTAAGAGCAAACAGAGCATCCCCTCAGATGTGACATGTTCCAATTCACAAAACCATTGGCACTTCATCTGTAAGCTCCAGAGTCCTTTTCACAGAGTCTCCATTGTTTTCGGTGCATATTGTATCCCCTGCTAACCCAAAGTTCTAGAAGGGCAAAGATTCTGTGATGACAGCGGTCACGCACCTGGTGCCCTGCCTGGCAGACACACTAAAGGCCCTCAATTAATGGTGGTTTTCGCTTCTTTCTCCTGCTACATTAAAAAATAGTTTCCCACAATGCCTCGCTTATAGTAAGTGATCAGTAAATATTTTTAAATAAAGGGCGTGTTGTGGCAGACATCATTAAGAATCTGAAACAATTGGGTTTTTAAAAACATTTCTAGACTCAGATTTTCTTTCTGGGGAGTCCAAAGCCTAGATAAGAGAAAAGTACTCTTCTCACAGCAGCAGTGTGTGCCTGTTAAAATGTAAGTGAGATCCCGATAAAGTTCTAACTCCAGAACACATCAGTGGCTCCACATTCTTACTGTGCCTAAAGGGCACAGTCCAGACCCCACCCTCTCCAACCTCACCTCCTACTTGTTACACCCTTTTGCAGTCAGCCCCAGCCACTCTGGCCTCCTCCATGCTCCCTCCACACCATTGGTATAGTTCTGCCTTAGGGCCTTTGCACATCTTACTCCCTTCCCAGAATACTGTTCTCCAAGATACCTACATGGCTCTTCCCCTTCCCTCATTTAAGTCTTCTCTCAATGTCACCTTCTCATTGGTCTTTCCTGGCTATGCTACTTAAAATTGTGCACACACCCGTGCATATGCACACATGCACACATACACACACACATACACCCTTTCTTCCTTCTTCCACGTTCTTTCCCTCAAAGCCCTTGTTTCCTAATAGTATACCATATGTTTTATATTGTGCATTTTTCTCCACCTTTCCTCTAGTACTGTGAAAGTTCTCTGAAGGCAGTGATTTCTTTTTTATTTTCTGTATCCCTAGCTTAGAATGGGACTTAACATGTAGCAAGTCATCCATAAATATATACTTACTGCAATAATGAATGAAAGCAATCAACTAGTGAGATACCAATTTCTTCTAGTTCTCTAAAGAGATAACTCCTCTCATTTGTGGTCTTCTCTGATGACTGTAGTCTCCCAATCACTTCAACTAATGAGCCAAGTTTGTATTGCATTAAAATAAATGCTTTTTCTCTTCCTTTGTGTTTAAACACTGTTACCTAATTTCATTGTTACAGTAACTACTGAAAAAGAAGGCTGGAAAATTTTTACTAAAATTGTGTAAGAAGTTATAAATTCAAGGAAGGCCAAGTGGATGTAAAGCAGAATAACATATACTATAAAAATGCACTTTTGCTAGGCGCGGTGGCTCACGCCTGTAATCCCAACACTTTGGGAGGCCAAGGCGGGTGGATTACGAGGAGTTCGAGACCAGCCTGACCAACATGGTGAAACCCCATCTCTACTAAAAATACAAAAAAAACTTAGTGAGGCGTGGTGGTGAGCACCTGTAATCCCAGCTACTCAGGAGGCTGAGGCAGGAGAATTGCTTGAACCTGGGAGACAGAGGTTGCAGTGAGCTGAGATTGTGCCATTGCACTCCAGCCTGGGCGACAGAGCAAGATTCCGTCTCAAAAAAAAAAAAAAAAAGAAAGAAAGCAAGCACTTTTATTCATCAATTCTTTCAAAAAATATTTACTGAGAACTCACCATGTTCCAGGCCCAGTTCTAGGGGCTAGAGTCACAGCAGGGAACAAGCCTAATCTCTGTCCTCATTGAGCTATGTCCATAGATAACCATAGATAATTAACCAATAAGCACATGACTCATGTTGACATAAAGACTGAAAATGACATAAAGACTGAAAAATGAATGTGATGTGTGAAAATCGAGAGTGATAGGATCTATTTTATACAGGGTGGTCAGGAAAGGAAGAGTCGGGAAAATTTGAGCAGTGACCTCAACAAAGAAAAGAAGAGAGTCATAAGATGACAAGAACAGAGGATTTTTTGGGTAAAGCAGCTGTAAATACAAAGTCCCTGAGACGGAAATGAGCTTGGTACATTTGATAACCTCATCTCATTCAACGATAATAGTTTTGAAGGTAGCAGCAAAGGTTAAGTGACTCTGTCCATCTTGAGGGTAGAATAGAAAATGAGGGAAAGCAGCAGAAATCCGAGCAGGTCTCAGTCCCTCATCTTTAAAACAGATGAAATCGGCGCCTTTCAAACGTAGTCCTAGGACTTGCAGCATCAGGATCACCTGGCAGCTCGTTAGAAAGGCAAATTCTCGGGCCTCACTCCAGACTGACTGAAATCAGATATTCTGAGGATCGACCTTAAAAATGTGCATTTAAGCAAGCCTTCCAAATGGTTCTGATGCACACAAGTTTGAGAAGTATTGGAATAAATGATCTCAAGTATTTAACTTTCAATGTTTTTATGAAAACGAAGCAAAGAGGATGAACTAGATTGGGCAGCCTTCCTGCTGGGATAGCCAAGAGGAAAATATAGAAAGCACAGCAGATTTGATTCCTGTTCAGCATTCCTCCACCCTCCCTCTTAAGAAGCATTCTTTAAATCATTTCTGACCAGGGCACCTTCAGTCGTGTCCTTTTAGAAATCCTCTCTAAATGCACAAATTATGCAAAGATCTATAAAGGCTTATGAGCAGCTTTAGGAAATGGAAAAAATACAAGGCTAGAGAAAATAGTATCTGTGGAAGTTAGCTTACCTGTTGAATAACCTAGGCATACACATTTACATTTTATATTTTAGAGTTTTTCTTTTGTTTTGCTAATTTGGGCCCATGGTAGTTCAAGGAAATGATAAGCTCCTTGAAATTTTAGGCAAAATTTTTCATGTACACTTACTTTTCAGAGGAGAGGGTTACATAAAATATTCAAAGAGGTCTACAACTTTAAAAAAGATTAAAAACTACTGCCTAAAAAGGGTGGTTATCCAACACTGGCCAAATGTTAACTACAACTTGAAAACCAGCAGCATTGACTTTCTTAGCCTAGAGCTTTTCAGCCTGAATTCAGACATGGAAAAGAATTAGGTTCATGGGTGGCATTTTTCTTTGTATATACAACATACTCTTTTAAGACTTATAACCTCATAAATACCAATTTTATGCCTGTCAGTATTGTTTTGGCTTAAGAAGGTGGGGTTACAAATTCTGCTGGCCTCATTCCAGACCCCTCATCTTGCTTCCATGGCCTCTGTTGAAGACAACAGGCTTTAGATTCTAACTTAAAAATATTTGTACATAAAGACACACATACATGCACAAAGAATGTTACTCAAGTCTTCAATGCTCTTTTCTTTTTTTTCCTCCATATGCAAAAACCCTCACCTTTTAAAATTTCATTGTCTTCCTCTTTGTTCTAATGTAGTTCTTAGTGTGGCTGGTGGCAGAATTTTCACCACCCTAAACAACCAAGCAGCATCAGCAGCCTTGGTGCTACTATGTGGTCATTTAAGAATTTTCTTTTAGGCCGGTCGCAGTGGCCTATGCCTGTAATCCCAGCATTTTGGGAGGCCGAGGCAGGTGGATCACTTGAGGTCAGGAGTTCCAGACCAGCCTGGCCAACATGGTGAAACCCTGTGTCTGCTAAAAATACAAAAATTAGCCAGGCATGGAGGTGTGTGCCTGTAATCCCAGCTACTTAATAGGCTGAGGCAGGAAAATTGCTTGAACCAGGGAGGCGGAGTTGCATTGAGCTGAGATGGTGCCATTGCACTCCAGCCTGGGTGACAGAGTGAGACTCCATCTCAAAAATAACTAACTAACTAACTAAATAAATAAATAAATAAAAATATTATTTAAGTCCTAGAGAGAGGTTATATGGAGAGGAACTTTATTGGAAAAGTGGTAGTGAAATTTTAAGGAGATAATCTGTATTGTTTGCAGGCTGATACAGGTGTCTCATTGAATGCCTTAACTGGACTGATTGCATGCCTTATCCTTCTGTCACATTCTTCCAGATTATTGGGAAGAGAGATACAGTCAGGCTACCTCAGTTCATGGACACTTATTGTGGGCATAGATGAAAAGAAGAAAAAAAAAAACCCTAAGCTGCTGTATACATAGAGAACTAGCACCCTCATTTGTAACTGTTTAGTTGCAATGGGGTAGATCTAATGGTCCAACAGCCACTGTTGCAGGTTGGGGGTCAGCAGGAGGCCAACCCCAGGTGCGGAAGTCCACTGCATCCCTGACTCTGCTCTTGGGTCTCTGGTCCCTTCTTTCCTGCTTTGTCTTTCTCTTGGACTACCCATAGCTGGCTGTCTCCTCTTCTCTTTATCAGTAAATAAAATTCATGGCTTTTATTTACTGCTTTCACTTCCTGTATTTTTACATCTTTACCTTTCTCCTAACAGGCCATACTCTTTGTATGTCTTCAATTCAAGCATTCCAAATGAAAGGATCTGATTGGTTTGACAACGCTTCCTCTCAGGTAAAATATTTCTGTTGGGAAGAACTCTAGAAGCAGTCCTTTGGATGGTCAACCTTTGGCCAGGAGCCTCTCTCCTAGGTGAGTAAGTGTGGCTACATTATCAGGAATACGTTATTTTGTGAATATTTTTACAGTCCTAAAAAAGGAATAGTGGATGTAGCAACTGACTTCAAAATGTGCTATGCACATGGCATGCTGTGATGGGCAGGATAATGGCTCCCAAAGGTGTCCAAGTGCTAATCCACAGAACCTGAAAATTTTTTACCTTACATGGCAAAGGGGACTCTGTGGGTTTGATTAGGTTAAATATTTGAGATGAGTGGATAATTCTGGATTATCTGAGTGTGTCTAATGTAACCACAAGGGGCTTTAAAAGGTAAAAGGAGACAGGAGGTCAGAGAGAGAGAGAGATTTGAAGATGTTACTCTGATGACTTTGAAGATGGAAGAAGAGGCAATAAGCTGAGTAATGCAAGCAGCTTCTAGAAGCTGGAAGAGAAAAAGGAAGATTTTCCCCTAGTGCCTCTGGAAGGGAGAACTTGCTGATACTGATACCTTGATTTAACCTGGTAAGACAGTGTATTAGTCCAGTGTCAAACAGCCGTAAAGAATTACCAGAGACTGGGTAATTTATAAAGAAAGGAGATTTAATTGATTTACAGTTCCACAGGCTTAACAGGAAACATGACTGAGAGGCCTCAGGAAACTTACAATCATGGCAGAAGGTGAAAGGGAAGCAGAGATATCTTAACATGGAGGAGCAGGAAAGAGAGGTAGCGAAAGGGGAAGTGCCTACACTTTAAAACCATCAGATCGCGTGAGAACTCACTCAATATCACGAGAACAGCAAGGGGGATATCCATTCCCATGATCCAATCACCTCCCACTAGGCCTCTCCTCTAATTCGACATGAGATTTGAGCCAAGACACATATCCAAACCATATCAGACAGTGTCAGACTTCTGACCTTCAGAACTATAAGCTAATAAATTTGTGTAAGTCACTAAATTTGTGATAATATGTTACAGCAGCAATAGGAAACTAATACACGGATCCTCAAAAATATTCTCCCTGGGAAACTCTCCTGTTTATAAAAAGAAAAGAAAATCTTTAATGGAAATTATAGACTGATACGTCTTCATTCCATGCTGGGCATAGCTTATTTACCACTTTCCATAGGCTGTTCTCATCTTTTGGCTTGGCTCTGGACTAGTCAGGAAGGGTTGATGTTCCTTGAAGTTTGATTGGAGCTGACACTGCCTGACCCCACCCACCTTCCCACTCTTACAGGGAGTGGGCATATAACCCAAACCTGGCCATTGTTGACCCAGTGATAAAGACAAAACATAACTATGAGACTACCTGGCAGGGCCATGGGAAAAGATGTTCTCTTTAACCAAGTGGAATATGAGTGTAAAGTATTCCTTTTTTTTTTTCTTTTTGAGACAGGGTCTCTGTCACCCAGACCAGAGTGCAGTGGTGTGATAATAGCTCACTGCAGCCTCAACCTCCCAGGCTCAAGTGGTCCTTCTACCTCAGCCTCCCAAGTAGCCGGGACTACAGGTACACACTACCATGCCTGGATAATTTTTTTATTATTATTTTTCAGAGACAGGATCCCACTATGTTACTCAGGCTGGCCTCAAACTCCTGGGCTCAAGCAATGCTCCTGCCTCCGCTTCCCGAAGTGCATTGTTTACAGGCATGAGCCACCACACCCAGCCTGGTGTAAAGTGTTCTGTGAGCATCCTACTTGCTGTAGATAGTGAGCCATCTGCAAAACAAACAGAGATAGGGTCCTGACTTTATTGTTTTAGCTCCTGGATTGAGCTATGCCTGATGCCTGTTCCACTTGTGGTCTTCCTAGTTAAATGAGTTATACATTTAATCTATTGGTATATCCTGTTAGCTTTATTTTCAAAATATATCCAGAATGTCTGTGTTGCTGTTTCCTGGTCTCATCCACAATCATCTCCCTGGGTCACTTCCATAGCCTCTTACACAGACTGCTGCCTCTGCTGTTGCCTCTCCTCACTGTTCTCAGCCAGGCAGCCAAGATGATGCTCTCAGAATATAACTTAGATCATGCCGTATCTCCATGGTCTCACATTTAATTCAAGAGTAAAAATTGAACTCGTTGCCATGGTGCACAGGGCCCCGTGCCATGGACCCTCTTCTGCCCCTCAGCTCTCTGACTTCATATCTTCCAGGTCTTTACTCAGTGGTCATCTCTCCAGTGAGCCCTTCCAGAGTCAATCCATCCTCCCCCATGCTTTAGCTTTCCTCATAGCACTGTCATGATCTAACATGCTCTGTATTTTATTATTTTGTCTTGGGACCACCATCAGCACATTTCATGCTTTGCTACAAATTATAAAACAGTGACTTTTCTCCACGCTGACAATATAGCCCACTGGGATTCCAGGCTTGGCTATAGAGGTCAGATTTGACTCCAGCCCTCAACTGCCCTTCTATCTGAGTTCTTGGCATTGGGCATTCTACAAACTGAAAAATGTATACTTCATCCTTGTATCTTTTGTCTGTTTCTCCCACTAGAATGTATCCCACCTGAGGCCAGAGATATTTAATTTTGTGTGTGTGTGTCTTGCTAACTGCCCCAATACCTAGAACAGTGCATAGTTTATGGTAGGAGCTTGAGAAACATTCGCTTCAATTAATAAGCTTATAATTTGTATTCTGTGCTTGAGCTAGCTAGCCTGACTTGGTTTTCTGTTACAACCAAGATATTCCAGATATACCCAAGCAATACTCAAATATTTATGTTGAACAGCATTAGTGATATAAATGGCTGTCCTCCTGACCAACTCATCTCATGGATATTTATGCTTTGAAAATTCTTTCTGATATTGAATGGAAAATTCTGTACATTCTGCTTCCTTGAAAATTCCATACATTTCTTATCTATAGATAGATTAAGCAACATAGAATAAATTTAATTCTTCTTCCATATGACAACTCCACAAATATTTGAAGACAGGTATTATTATCCTTGCATCTGCTCTTTTCTCTGATTAAACACCCCTAATTTCCTCAATTTTTTTGTGCAATGTTGTTTTAAGAAATCCTCGGGCCGGGCACGGTGGCTCACGCTTGTAATCCCAGCACTTTGGGAGGCCGAGGCGGGCAGATCACGAGGTCAGGAGATCAAGACCACGGTGAAACCCCATCTCTACTAAAAATACAAAAAATTAGCCGGGCGTGCTGGCGGGCGCCTGTAGTCTCAGCTACTCAGAGAGGCTGAGGCAAGAGAATGGCGTGAACCCAGGAGGCGGAGCTTGCAGTGAACCGAGATCGCGCCACTGCACTCCAGCCTGGGCGACAGAGCGAGACTCCATCTCAAAAAAAAAAAAAAAAAGAAAGAAAGAAATCCTCACTCTCCTAGTTAACTTCCCTTGCATGTCTCAGTTTTTTTCTTATGTTCATCCAAAATCAGAATTCAATGCAATACTGACTAGGATTTGACCCATATAAAGTACAGCAGAGATGTCACCTCTGTTTTGTTTATTTTTGTTTTAGGGTGTTTTTTTTTTTTTTTTTTTTGAGATGGAGTCTTGCTCTGTCACCCAGGCTGGAGTGCAGTGGCACGACCTTGGCTCACTGCAACCTCTGCCTCCTGGGTTCAGGCAATTCTCCTGCCTCAGCCTCTCTAGTAGCTGGGATTACAGGCATGCACCACCACGCCAAGCTAATTTTTTTTTTTTTTTTTTTGTATTTTTAGTAGAGACAGGGTTTCACCATGCTGGCCAGGCTGGTCTCAAATTCCTGACTTCAGGTGATCCACTTGCCTTGGCCTCCCAAAGTGCTGGGATTACAAGCATGAGCCACTGCACCCGGCCTATTTTTTAAGGTATTCTGCTTTCATTAATGCAGCTGATGGTTGAATTAACGTTTTTGGAAAGTCAAAATACAATAGTAATCTATGTTGAGCTTGCCATTAATTAAATCCCCAACATCTTTGTCATGAGGGCTGTTACTAAGCCATGCTATGTCAATAATTAAACAATGGACACTTTTGACCAAAATTGCCTGCACGCAAGTTTGGATCATGTATCTGTCTCTGTCCTTTGCAGCTTTGTGTCAGTTTCAGATTTTATGAAATTATTCTATTATCTTTATCCAAATCACTCCCTCTTATTTCTTCTGCCCCCCTTTCTTTCATCTGAGGGTTCTGAGGAAGAAGGCATCTAAGCTGTTCTGCATTTGTATGGCAAGTCACTCTTACCCATTCCAGGAATCACCTCATTTCCAAAACCTAGTGTCCTCCAGGCACCACAAAATAGCTGAGTTCCTGCCTTGATTCTATTTCCTGCTTCAGGAATTTGCTTAGAGCCTCAGTCTTATCCTGCCTCTGTGCCTTGTTATGATCTTTTCATGGTGTTGGAGACTTTCTGTTAAACTTTCTCCTGGCAAAAGAAGACCTAGTACCCAATGGTAAACCATAAGAGATCAACATCTGTTTGCCAAGACTTGTGAACATTAGTTAACCCCAAGGTCCCACAACTGTCTTCTGCCTCCTATTGGGATACTCACTATTTCTATTGAGAACCATACTCAAAACCATAATCAAACATCATTATTCTCTTTTATTTAGAACATGCCAGATGCATGAATAAGTAGAAAAGATTGGGAAGACCCAATCAGAAAGGTAAGAGAAAACAGATATATTAGGACCAAGAAGGAAAACAATTTCAAAGAGAAAAATTGTCAGCAATGTCAAATGTTGCAGAGGGGTTGAAGAATTTGTGCTCTAAGCAAAATGCTACTGTGTTTAGTAGAGTGTCTGTGATATCTGCAGAGAGGCTTTTAATCCCCATCTTCATTAGGGCACAATTACTGCACATCTTGAATACCAATTTAAAGCTGTATCCTTTATTGGTTTGAGTGGATATGTGCTTGGTGTACAGCTACATAGACCTATCCCATCACATGCAGGTTTCCTATAGCAGGTAAATAGAACAGAAAATTCGAAATTACTGGCTACCTACAAATGACAGAATGAGTAGCTTCCATTGCTTACAGAAGAAAGGGAAACTCAGAGATCTTTCTTGTTATTTTATAGAATCAGGAAAGCCATGGGATTGTGAGAGATACAAAGGGTCCTCAGGACATCTCAGATCTACATGCAAAGGAAAAGGCATAGCAGGAGTTCCTAACTGCAGGATCAGCATCACAGGCTCTGGTCTCTAGAAGATGCCCCTGGGAACAGCAGCTTCCAGCTGGGTCATTATGGGTTAGAGAGGGAATGTAGAAGATGCTGATCACTTTCCTACTGGGCAGCATCTATTCCCTTCTTTTGATGACACCAATCATCTTTTAAATAAAAGTGCCCTGCTCACCTAGCCAAGAGTGAGAAAGTGACTCAAACAGAACTATTGGAGTTTTTCCCAGAATTCTGAATCTTGATGCCAGTGTTGCAAAGACAGGAAAAAAACAATAAAAAAAAAACCAGTTGATGTTAAATCTTTACTGTGCTGGACTCTTGAGGTTGTCCTGGCTCCTGTCTCTTCCTAAAGCTCCCTCTCTACCTCTCTGCTTATTTCAAAAGCTTCCCACAGCCCTACCAACATATTTCTTTCCTGTGTGATAGTCAGGGTTGGTTCTGTTGCTTGCAATCAAGGAAACCTGATCGACATAACAATCCAAGAAGTAGACTAACCCCTTTTATTCTCCGAACCCCAAACCCCACTTCCCTTGAGGAAGCCTGGAAAACAGGGAACCTGAGCACATCTCCCACTTTTTTCCTCTGGTGTTAGGATTAAAGCAACTGCTTCTCCTCTGAAGTTAATTCTTTGCAAGCCACTACTCAGCCTTCTTTTCTCATGCATTATGGCTAAAGCCACAGCAGAAGACAGAAACCTGAAAATTATTTGAATGTAAATTGAACTGAATTTGTAATGAGACAGAATTAGACACACACACATGTTATCTGCAAAGGTTGGTCATGAAGTAAAGTTAGACCACATGACACACAAAAAAACAACATAATTTGTTCCAGAGAGAAATGTAGTGACAGATTTGCCAGAAATCCCAACTATAATGATCATGGTCATTTTTTCTGGCCATCAGAGAAACAGCAAACTCTGAACAAATGCTGAGACATATTGCATTACTTTCTTTTTGTATCACAGTCAGACATTTCTGTTTATAGTTATATTTTTCAGCAGACCTTATTAATTAGCACTGCCTAAGTCAATCACCTAAACCCAAATCTGATTGAGTAACAGTCTGCAATTGTGGTAGGTCTTGGGACATGACAACTTTTCATGAAAGCTTTACCCTAAACTTCAATGATATCTGTTTGATCAGTGAACACCCAGAGGGCATACCCAGTTCTCAAGTTAATTAAAGGGTGGATGGTTTATCTTCCCAATAAACAAGTAAGCTTTGAGAAGACAGAAACCATGGTGCAGTGAAAAAAGCATAGACTCTAGAGCCAGATAGACCTGAGTATAAGTCCGTGATTCACACTCTGCCATTTAACACCTCTATAAATCCAGGCAAGTTACCTACCCAGCTGTGCCTCCGTTTCTTCATCAGAACGTGGAGAAAACAACCACCACCTAATTATTGAATATTTTACTCTATATTAGTTCCCATTTTCATTTATTTGGTTTCTTTTTCATAATGCCTGCTGTAGTGTTCTGCACACAATGGACATGACATAAACAGCAGGCACCATCCATTCAATAAGTATTTATTGAATACTATGTGTCAGGGACTGCAGTTGATCATGGGACACACCCATGAAAATAGCCACTTTCAGTTAGCCTACATTCTCCATCACTGGGAAATATGGCTGTTTCTAGCTCTTCACTCGTGGCCTTACATCATATAATACTGTCATCAGAATTAACTGGAACTTGCTCTCCCAGGTGAGATTCAAAGCATTCAAGAAGGACTCCAATTGATCAAATTTGAGTGAGGTCTCCACCCTGTTCCAATCAATTCTAGGGGTTAAGCTTTTTTACTGACTGTCCCAACTTGGATCTGGGACAATCAGCAGTCTTTGTAACAGGACACAATTGGAACCATTGTCAATATTACCAATGTTTAGACAGGATTATGATTATCATATGTTCAGATAAGACCAGACAACTTTAAGGAACTAAGGTGGACTTTATGGAGCCAATAAAGCCCCTTGGAAAAAAATTGGCCTAGTACCTGGCTTTAAGGGTTTCCCAGCCTTACAGATTGAATAAGGAAGAACCAGGAAGATTAAAAATATTTTGAGGACCTCAAGAAGAGAGAAATTCACCCAAATTTATGGGAATTACAGGCAAAGTCTGATAGTAAGTTCTCGGCTTGGCTTCTTAGACTTGAAAGGGATTTAAAAGTTCAATCAAAGCATATCTAAAAAGATTCTATACAGTCAATCATTATTTTCACTGTAATTTTGTAAATAATCAGGCCAAGCTTAATGAGACTGGTCCTATTTTGCAAACAAATTGGTTTTATCGTGATTATCTTTGGTAGAAATGGGAGGCAGCTGTATGAGAGAAAATTAATGTTTCAGTGGAAAACTATAGTGTACCCATTATGAAATTCTAGTCCTGCTGATTGTCTTTGAGACTTGTTATCCATAAACTACTCTGTTCCTGAAGCCCTACAAACTAGTGATAGATATAAATTTCATAAGACAACATCCATAACCTCTTATTTGTGGGCCACTCAGAGAGTTCACTGAAATGCTAGATGCCTTAGCCAGAGACATTCAGACAGCAAAACAGGAAATATGCTTTTAGCTCAAATCTAGAAGTCTTATCAACTAACTGCCTTCTGGACTTAGACTGAGCTTACAGTTTGTTCTAGCCATTAACCATTATCTTTCTTTGCTTATTTCAGTTTATTTTGTTCATGGGGGCCTTGGCCAAGGAGCATATTCCAGTCTTCTTGTAATGTGGTCTTGGGTCATCACTGTGATCTCCCTCATGCTCTTGTCTTCTCTCAAGGGTCTTAAATGCATGTTCATAGCCACCAACAGTATGCCAGATGGTCTCACTGTGACTAGAGTGACAAAAACAAAATGAACAACAAAAAGAATATTTCTTTAATGAGCCTAACATTGTGAATTATGAGTTCCACCCTCATAATTCAACACTCAAAAACAAATGGCTATTGTTGCCATTGCTTTTGGTGTTTTAGACATGAAGTCCTTGCCCACGCCTATGTCCTGAATGGTATTGCCTAGGTTTTCTTGTAGGACTTTAATGGTTTTAGGTCTAACATTTAAGTCTTTAATCCATCTTGAATTAATTTTTGTATAAGGTGTAAGGAAGATATCCAGTTTCAGCTTTCTACATATGGCTAGCCAGTTTTCCTAGCACCATTTATTAAATAGGGAATCCTTTCCCCATTTCTTGTTTTTGTCAGGTTTGTCAAAGATCAAATAGTTGTAGATATGCAGCATCATTTCTAAGGGCTCTGCTCTGTTCCATTGATCTATGTCTCTGTTGTGGTACCAGTACCATGCTGTTTTGGTTACTGTAGCCTTGTAGTATAGTTTGAAGTCAGTTAGCGTGATGCATCCAGCTTTGTTCTTTTGGCTTAGGATTGACATGGCGATGTGGGCTCTTTTTTGGTTCCATATGAACTTTAAAGTAGTTTTTTCCAATTCTGTGAAGAAAGTCATTGGTAGCTTGATGGGGATGGCATTGAATCTATAAATTACCTTGGGCAGTATGGCCATTTTCACGATATTGATTCTTCCAACCCATGAGCATGGAATGTTCTTCCATTTGTTTGTATCCTCTTTGATTTCATTGAGCAGTGGTTTGTAGTTCTCCTTGAAGAGGTCCTTCACATCCCTTGTAAGTTGGATTCCTAGGTATTTTATTCTCTGAAGCAATTGTGAATGGGAGTTCACTCATGATTTGGCTCTCTGTTTGTCTGTGATTGGTGTACAAGAATGCTTGTGATTTTTGTACATTGATTTTGTATCCTGAGACTTTGCTGAAGTTGCTTATCAGCTTAAGGAGATTTTGGGCTGAGACGATGGGGTTTTCTAGATATACAATCATGTCATCTGCAAACAGGGACAATTTGACTTCCTCTTTTCCTAATTGAATACCCTTTATTTCCTTCTCCTGCCTGATTGCTCTGGCCAGAACTTCCAGCACTATGTTGAATAGGAGCGGTGGGAGAGGGCATCCCTGTCTTGTGCCAGTTTTCAGAGGGAATGCTTCCAGTTTTTGCCCATTCAGTATGATATTGGCTGTGGGTTTGTCATAGATAGCTCTTATTATTTTGAGATACGTCCCATCAATACCTAACTTATTGAGAGTTTTTAGCATGAAGCGTTGTTGAATTTTGTCAAAGGCCTTTTCTGCATCTATTGAGATAATCATGTGGTTTTTGTCTTTGGTTCTGTTTATATGCTGGATTACATTTATTGATTTGCATATGTTGAACCAGCCTTGCATCCCAGGGATGAAGCCCACTTGATCATGGTGCATAAGCTTTTTGATGTGCTACTGGATTTGGTTTGCCAGTATTTTCTTGAGGATTTTTGCATCAATGTTCATCAAGGATATTGGTCTGAAATTCTCTTTTTTGATTATGTCTCTGCCAGGCTTTGGTATCAGGACGATGCTGGCTTCATAAAATGTGTTAGGGAGGATTCCCTCTTTTTCTATCGATTGGAATAGTTTCAGAAGGAATGGTACCAGTTCCTCCTTGTACCTCTGGTAGAATTCGGCTGTGAATCCATCAGGTCCTGGACTCTTTTTGGTTGGTAAGCTATTGATTATTGCCACAATTTCAGAACCTGTTATTGGTCTATTCAGAGATTCAACTTCTTCCTGATTTAGTCTTGGGAGGGTGTATTTGTCAAGGAATTTATCCATTTCTTCTAGATTTTCTAGTTTATTTGCATAGAGGTGTTTGTAGTATTCTCTGATGGTAGATTGTATCTCTGTGGGATCAGTGGTGATATCCCCTTTTTCATTTTTTATTGCATCTATTTGATTCTTCTCTCTTTTTCTTCTTTATTAGTCTTGCTAGCGGTCTATCAATTTTGTTGATCTTTTCAAAAAACCAGCTCCTGGATTCATTAATTTTTTGAAGGGTTTTTTGTGTCTCTATTTCCTTCAGTTCTGCTCTGATTTTAGTTATTTCTAGCCTTCTGCTAGCTTTTGAATGTGTTTGCTCTTGCTTTTCTAGTTCTTTTAATTGGGATGTTAGGGTGTCAATTTTGGATCTTTCCTGCTTTCTCTTGTGGGCATTTAGTGCTATAAAATTTCCTCTACACACTGCTTTGAACGTGTCCCAGAGATTCTGGTATGTTGTGTCTTTGTTCTCATTGGTTTCAAAGAACATCTTTATTTCTGCCTTCATTTTGTTATGTACCCAGTAGTCATTCAGGAACAGGTTGCTCAGTTACCATGTAGTTGAGTGGTTTTCAGCGAATTTCTTAATCCTGAGTTGTAGTTTGATTGCACTGTGGTCTGAGAGACAGTTTGTTATAATTTCTGTTCTTTTACATTTGCTGAGGAGTGTTTTACTTCCAACTATGTGGTCAATTTTGGAATAAGTGCAATGTGGTGCTGAGAAGAATGTATATTCTGTTGATTTGGGGTGGAGAGTTCCGTAGATGTCTATTAGGTCCACTTGGAACAGAGCTGAGTTTAAGTCCTGGATATCCTTGTTAACTTTCTGTCTTGTTGATCTGTCTAATGTTGACAGTTGTTTGTTAAAGTCTCCCATTATTATTGTGTTGGAGTCTAAGTCTCTTTGTAGGTCACTAAGGACTTGCTTTATGAATCTAAGTGCTCCTGTATTGGATGCATATATAGTTAGGATAGTTAGCTCTTCTTGTCAAATTGATCCCTTTACCATTATGTAATGGCCTTCTTTGTCTCTTTTGATCTTTGCTGGTTTAAAGTCTGTTTTATCAGAGACTAGGATTGCAATCCCTGCCTTTTTTTGTTTTCCATTTGCTTGCTAGATCTTCCTCCATCCCTTTATTTTGAGCCTATGTGTGTCTCTGCACATGAGATGAGTTTACTGAATACAGCACACTGATGGGTCTTGACTCTTTATCCTATTTGCCAGTCTGTGTCTTTTAATTGGGATATTTAGCCCATTTACATTTAAAGTTAATATTGTTATCTGTGAATTTGATCCTGTTATTATGATGTTAGCTGGTTATTTTGCCGCTTAGTTGGTGCGGTTTCTTCCTAGCATTGATAGTCTTTACAATTTGGCATGTTTTTACAGTGGGTGGTACCAGTTGTTCCTTTCCATGTTTAGTGCTTCCTTCAGGAGCTCTTTTAGGGCAGGCCTGGTGGTGACAAAATCTCTCAGCATTTGCTTGTCTGTAAAGGATTTCATTTCTCCTTCACTTATGCAGCTAGTTTGGCTGTATATGAAATTCTGGTTGAAAATTCTTTTCCTTAAGAATGTTGAATATTGGCCCCCACTCTCTTCTGGCTTGTAGATTTTCTGCTGAGAGATCCGCTGTTAGTCTGATGGGCTTCCCTTTGTGGGTAACCCAACCTTTCTCTCTGGCTGCCCTTAACATTTTTTCCTTCATTTCAACTTTGGTGAATCTGACAATTATGTGTCTTGGAGTTAGTTTTAATGACTTCTCTACACTGGTTATTCTAGTTAGCCATTCATCTAATTTTTTTTCAAGGTTTTTAGCTTCTTTGTGATGGGTTTGAACTTCCTCCTTTAGCTTGGAGAAGTTTGATCATCTGAAGCTTTCTTCTCTCAACTCTTCAAAGTTATTCTCCGTCCAGCTTTGTTCCATTGCTGGCAAGGAGCTGCATTCCTTTGGAGTGGGTGAGGTACTCAATTTTTAGAATTCTCAGCTTTTTGCTCTGTTTTTTCCCCATCTTTGTGGTTTTATCTACCTTTGATCTTTGATGATGGTGATGTACAGATGGGGTTTTGGTGTGGATATCCTTTCTGTTTGTTAGTTTTCCTTCCAGTAGTCAGGACCCTCAGCTGCAGGTCTGCTGGAGTTTGCTGGATGTCCACTCCAGACCCTGTTTGCCTGGGTATCAGCAGTGGAGGCTGCAGAACAGTGAATATTGCTGAACAGCAAATGTTGCTGCCTGATCATTCCTTGAGAAGCTTTGTCTCAGAGAGGTACCCGGCCATGTGAGGTGTCAGTCTGCTGCTACTGGGGGGTTCCTCCCAGTTAGGCTACTCAGGGGTCAGGGACCCACTTGAGGAGGCAGTCTGTCTGTTCTCAGATCTCAAACTCCATGCTAGGAGAACCACCACTCTCTCCAAAGCTGTCAGACAGGGACATTTAAGTCTGTAGAGGTTTCTGCTGCCTTTTTTCAGCTATGCCCTGCCCCCAGAAGTGGAGTCTAGAGAGGCAGTCAGGCCTCCTTGAGCTGAGGTGGGCTCCACCCAGTTCAAACTTCCTGGCCACTTTGTTTACCTACTCAAGCCTCAGCAATGGCAGGTTCCCCTCCCCCAGCCTCGCTGCCACCTTGCAGTTAGATCTCAGACTGCTGTGCTAACAATGAGCCAGGCTCTGTGGGCATGGGACGCCATCTCCTGGTGTGCCATTTGCTAAGACCATTGGAAAAGCACAGTATTAGGGTGGGAGTGACCCAATTTTGCAGGTGCCATCTGTCCAGCTTCCCTTGGCTAGGAAAGGGAATTCCCTGACCCCTTGTGCTTCCCGGGTGAGGCGATGCCTCACCCTGCTTTGGCTCATGCTCAGTGGGCTGCACCCACTGTCCTGCACCCACTGTCCGACAAGCCCCAGTGAGATGAACCCAGTACCTCAGTTGGAAATGCAGAAATCACCCATCTTCTGCGTCTCTCATGCTGGGAGCCATAGAGTGGAGCTGTTCCTATTTGGCAATCTTGGAACCACCCCCAACTGAATCTTTCTTAAGCCACAATTCTGAACATTGTTTTTTATGCCTTCAGCTATATTTACTATATGTTAACTCATATTTAGAAAACAGAATTAAGTAGTTTGGGAGCTAGAAGTTCAGGCTCAAACAATTTATCAGTGCTAGATCCAGAACTAGCACCCTAGGCCTTGACACCCCTGTTTATGGATGTTTTTCTGTTTATGTTTGTTTTATTTGTTCAACCAAAATTTAAACCACTTGAGGGCACAGCCCCTCTCCTTATGATTTCCCACTGCTCAGAAGGAAGCTTTGCACCTAAACGCGCACTGGTAATGCAGAAAGGAAATCTGGTGCTTTAGGTTACAAATTAGATTAAATGGATTTATGGGCTAAACATTTTCAATTCTTACTTGCCATATAATGAGAGAAATTAAAGCACATTAAATGATTAATACTTTATCTAATGACTATCTTCCCAGGAGTTCAAAGTCTTTTTGAAATAATGCTCTAACATTCAGTATTCAACTATTCCTTGAGCAATTCTGAAAGTGGCAATAATACAGTTAGGGTACCTCTGAGTGTACTGATATGAGCACTTCCAAATGGGTTCTTCCTGTTTACTGTGACTCCACGAGAGAATCAGGTTCATTTGATTCCTCTGTTCTTACAGTCCCCCTGTGAAACCTGCGTCATCACAATACAGAGGCCTGCATCTTACTGCACAAGTGGAGAGGCCGTCTTCTAACGTGTTTAACACTGCAGGTTCCCTCAACCCATCAGTGTCATTTCAGAAGGATCCCAGTGGAATTTTGTTACTTCTGGGACTCTTTCTTTTTATATTTTACATAATGTGTTCTCTTCTGTGCCATTTTCCTCATTACATAAAACTAAGCATCCCTCCATATATGAAGGAAACAAAACCAGTATCTAGAAGACATACCTGCACTCCCATGTTCAGTGAAGCATTACCCATGATAGACAAGACATGGAAACACTGTAAGTGTCCAAGGACAGATTAATAGATAAAGAAAATGTCATCCACACCCATACCCCCACAACAGACACACAATGGAATATAATTCAGCCATAAAAACAAGGAAATCCTGTCATGTGTAACTACGTGGATGAAACTTGTGGGCATTAAGCTAAGTAAAATAACTCAGAGAAAGTAAGACAAATACTGTATGATTTCATGTACATGTGGAATTCAAAAAGTTGAACCCATTGAAACTGAAAATAAAATGATGTTTTCCCAGGGAAAGGAGGTGGGGAAAATGGGAGCTGTTTATTAAAGAGTACAAACTTTCAGTTATGTGATGAATAAGTTCTAGGGATCTAATGTACAGTATGGTGACTATGGTTAATAATGTTGTATTGTCTACTTGAAATTTACTAAGAGAATAGATCTTAAATAGTTTTGCCACACACAAAAAAGGTAGCTATGGGAGGTGATGGATGTGTTAACCAACTTAATTGTGACAATCATTTTACCATATATATGTATATCAAATCATCATGTTGTATACTTTAAATTTATATAATTTTATTGTCAATGTAAACTTAAAATTTTTTTTGAATTAAAAAATTAAGCATCTCTCCTTAATGGCCTAATTGGAATCTCAGAATGTTTACTTTCCCACTGATCCCAATCAGGCAGGTGAACTTCACTGGCTCAGTTGCTTAGGACCCAGCAACATTGGGGTCATGGTTTTTGTGACTCTCGGTAAGGAAATAAATATATTTACAGTATCTGCTTGGGACACTTGTAGACCACAGTCCACTGCTTTATTTTTAACAATATTATCCATATATCTGTTTTTATACCACTGACCCATCTATCTTTCTTATTCTCATGAACTGAATTTTAAATTTTTTTCTCACCTATTTTTAATAATTTTCCCTGATAAAACTTTGTTGTTAAAAAAAAATTCCTGCAATATCCCCCAAATTAGAATAGCAATGAAAACAAGAAAGTAAAATTACTGTCATCTTATCCTTATAATATCTAAGTTGTGGAATACCCTATTTTCTTAGAATCATAAAATTTTAGAATGGGAAATGTCCTTAGAGAATTTGACAGTTACAATACAGTGCGGAGTAACTAGAATGCTTTATGAATGGCTCATTCTAATTCAGTAAGGAGATTTTATTTCATTTGTCAGGAAAGGTATCAACACCTTGGAAATGGCCAAGAGAGATTGCCAGCTGTCCATCAGATTAATATTGCAATTGTCTAGCAGACTCTCCAGGGATTAGCTGATTCTATGGGGTGTGCACCTTTGATTGCTTTTGACAAGACCATATTATAAAATCTGTAGTGATATGGTATTACCCTCGTAGAAAACCAGTAAGAATACAAGGCCGGGCGCGGTGGCTCAAGCCTGTAATCCCAGCACTTTGGGAGGCCGAGGCGGGCGGATCACGAGGTCAGGAGATCGAGACCATCCTGGCTAACACGGTGAAACCCCGTCTCTACTAAAAATACAAAAAATTAGCCGGGCGTGGTGGCGGGCGCCTGTAGTCCCAGCTACTCGGGAGGCTGAGGCAGGAGAATGGCGTGAACCCGGGAGGCAGAGGTTGCAGTGAGCCGAGATCGCGCCACTGCACTCCAGCCTGGGGCACAGAGCAAGACTCCGTCTCAAAAAAAAAAAAAAAAAAAAAAAGTATTTCTTGTCTATAGCAAAGCAAATGGTTTCTGTTCATGGTGATTTAATTTCTCCAGTGGAGAATATGAGTATCTGTAAACCAATTTCTCACTTGAATCAGTCTCAGTATCTTATGGATTTTCTCATTAATCAAAGAATTAAATAGAATCTTTCACAATGTTCATTTCGTATCTGCATGGAAATTATGATTTTGCCACTTTGAAAATTATGCTTTAAAACAACTTTGTTCTGAAAATTTTGTTTAAAATCTATTAACTGAGGCTCATGCCTGTAATCCCAGCACTTTGGGAGACTGAGGCAGGCGGATCACGAGGTCAGGAGATCAAGACCATCCTGGCTAACACGGTGACACCCTGTCTTTACTAAAAATACAAAAAATTAGCCGGGCATGGTGGCGGGCACCTGTAGTCCCAGCTAGTCAGGAGGCTGAGGCAGGAGAATGGCGTGGAATCCGGGAAGTGGAAATTGCAGTGAGCCAAGATCACGCCGTTGCACTCCAGCCTGGGTGACAGAGCGAGACTGAAAAAAAAAAAAAAAATCTATTAACTGATTTTCTGTCTTTAGTAAACAGTATGCTTTAATATGGTAAACACTATTATATCTTAAGGAATTTGTAATATTTCAGAGTTTTTATCATAGGCACCAATTTACAGCTATGTAACTATCTGGGAGACGTGGTAGCAAAATGACTAAGCAGATGGGTTTAGAACCAGAGTGTTCAGTAAAAATCCCAGCTCTCCCCTTTATCAGCCGTCAGCTATATAGCCAGTTACTTAAACCCTTTCTGTTTCAGTTTCTTCATCTTTAGCATAAGTTTGATGTGAGAATCAAATGAATAAATATATGTAAAGCACTTGGAACAATTGCACACTGTTTTACTGTGTTTTGTATTGTCATTCTCAAAAGAATCACAGATGAGTTTAACTTCTGAATGCTCAATCTTGCCATGGGGAGAGAGAAAACCTCTCAAATATGGGGAAATTATTTGCCTGTCCAGACCTGGGTGAACAAGTCTGTCTAACTTGAAGGTTCATTGAGTAGCCAGTCCCTTGAGGTTCTCACCCTGAGCTAGATTCCAACTTGGCCTCTGTGAGAGTTCTGCATTGTCACCTTGGCTAGTCTGAAATACAATTTCAATAATTCTCCTTTTTGTATATTTTCAGTTAGGATGGGTCAAAAGGAGACTCTTGTAAAATTTTTGGAAGGCAGGCAGGAGGCAGCAGATGTTTTGTAGTTGACACATCTGTTGCTAGTCCACTGACTCATCTTGCTGGTGTGGGGCAGCAGCTGGGCCTACAGATGCTTTACCTGCCCCTGAATCTTTCCTCAATTTTTCTTGAAGGTTGTGTATTTAGCTCTATAACAAAGTTCACAGCTTCTGCAGGATACCCTCATCACCAAGAATAGGTTTCAGTCCATTCTTACGAGCTTCCAGCCTATTAGTGAGCTTTTCTTCCTGTCTGCCCTGAGAACTTCATGCTCCAGCATCAGACTCACAGCCCTCCAAGACTGCTTAACCGGCCCCCATCATTGTATAAACAAATCCTGCTTTAATAAATCCCTTCATATATATACACATATCTCTTACTGATTCTACTTCTCTTGTTAAACCTGACCGATGCAGAATTTGGTAACAGGAGTGAGGAAGCCAGAAAGAGTGCATTCAACTGTTTATTCATTCACTCAATACAAATGGACCATATTACACATATACAAGTTAAATATCACTTGTGAGAAATGCATGGGACAAGAAGAGTTTTGAATTTGGTGGTTTTTCAGATTTTGAAATATTTTCACATGCATAATGAGATATCTTGGGGATGGGACCCAAGGTTAAACACCAAATTTACTAATGTCTTATATATACCTTGTATATATAGTCTGAAGGTAATTTCATATGGTAGTTTTACCAACTTTGTGCATGAAACAAAGTCTGTATTGTGTAACTAGGAGTGGAATTTTCCATTTTCCACTTGTAATGTTATGTCGCTGCTCAAAAATTCTGAGTTTGAAACATTTTGGATTTCAGATTTTTAGATTAGGAATGCTCAACCTGTAATTATATAATCTGCCTTTATCACCTGAAAACATATCATGAACATTTTGTTCTATGTGGATACTTAATCTATTTTTAATGGGCAGATAGTCCTTTGTAATTATGAACCATAGTTTATTTAATAAAGTACCTAATATGAGCATTCAGATTGCTTCTAATGACAAGCCCACAATAAATATTTCTGTACATAGGTATTTACATACTTTTCTGATTATCCTCTTAGGATAAATTCCAGAAGAGAAAGTGTTTAGTCAAGTGATATGCTAAATTAAGTTTTTTATTTGTTTGATCAGAATAAGTGTTCCGATTTCCTCCCCTACCAGCTGTGTATGAAATGACTCGATTCTTCAGAACTTCCTTGGTAATTTAAATCAAGGCACCCACAATGAATTTCAGCGGTTTGTTCTGTGAATTAAACTGAACTTACTATTGCTTTTAGAGGTCTCCAAATGCTGTCTATTAAGCCAATTGGCTGCTTTTCCCTTCAGGTGACATCTCCATAGCCAGCTTTCAAACTCTTAGGGTCAGTGACTGAAGCCAGAGCCTTTCCAATTCTAGTTTTGCTGCACACCTCCAAGAACCTCCATCAGGGCCATCCTCCACCATATAAGACTATGCTTAAAGCAAGCAAATAGGCCAATGCTAGCTGAGGAGGTTTTCTGAAAGCAGCTTGCTTGTGGGTAGTGCTGATGTGCTTTCATTCACCACTGTTTGCAAAGTACTAAAGTAATTGGAGATCTTTAGCAGGAAATTCTGCTGACTGAGAGAGGATGAAGTGCTGAAATCCTTTTAACTCCCACAGCACTTACTCAAAACCATCTGAATGCATTTAAAGTATCTGTTAAAAGATGCTAAGAGGAGTTTGAAAGTTATCACCAGAGCCTACCCAGATGGCAATGCTCACATAACTGTTTATTTTTCATCCTGTTTAAAAGAATATTCTCACAATGCAGGTTTAGAGGTGATGAGGAACCTCAGAATGACATAATCCATTTTAACTATAAACCATAAATATCCATTAAAATCTCATCCCACCCATACTCTCTTTTTCTTTTCAAATGTAAAAGAATACAACCCTCCTCTTTTCAAAAAAAATAACTATGAAAGCTACTTCACTACAAGTATAGCAGTTAAAATGGTTTGGCCCATAATCCATGGCTTTTTCTGGTTAATCTTTCTTCTCTGCTTTTTGGTTCAGGAGAATAAGCTACATCTCCTTTCTGTAGATATTCACATACAAGAGAAGGTGTACAATAGCAGTATTTCAGTGAGTAAAGTGTTAAGGAAGTACTGGTTAATCCATGAGTACATTTAAGTGATGAGCCAACAGTATCAATGCAATAGGTTTGAGAGGTTTTATATTTGCCTTGGAGATCAAAAGAATACTAGAACTGGTGGACTAGGAGATGAAAAAGTAATTAAAAGAATGGATATGTGACAAAGACATAGTAGCATTCAAAGAACTCTATTTCAGAAATGTGAAACAGAAGGAATTTTTGCAAGTAAAATTTATTTAAAAGACTTGAGGCCAGGCGCTTGTAATCCCAGCACTTTGGGAGGCCGAGGCGGGCGGATCACGAGGTCAGGAGATCGAGACCATGGTGAAACCCCGTCTCTACGCGGGCTGGTGGCGGTATTCCAGTATCGAGGTGAGGCAGAGGTGGGAACCGGGGAGTTGCAGTGAGCCGGGCCAAAAAAAAGACTTGAGAAGTGTCCCACTTCTGAGTGGCTTCTTGAATGTGAGGTTGCTATCTAATTAGCAAGATAAATTTCAGGGCATATAACTGCATGGGTGTGTTTGTACACTGATAGCCATTTAGGTGAAAGTGTCCCATCTTATTAACAAGCAAAGTTTCTCTGTCATTTGGAATCATCTGAAACATTTTTTTTTGTTTCTCTGGAAATTTTATGGTCTCTATTATCCAAACGATTCAGAAATGAAATGCTGTTTGCCCCTAAGAGCTTTCCTACTGAGCAGTGTCTTTACAAATTTCAGTCTGCCAACAATATCAACTAGTTTTAAGAGAGAAAAAAACTGAGTCGCTAGAAATAAAGGGAGTCCTTCATCCTCAGACATACTGGGCCAGGCAGTCAGTATTCAGCTCTGGATTCAAAGCCCTTGCTTGGTAACTTTGTCCTGGTGTCCTGGTTGTTTATAGCCAATGATCATTTGAATCTTCAGGAGTCTGTAACATTGTTTAAAAAGGCTTGAGGAGAAGAGTGGAGCAAGATGGCCAAATAGAAGGCTCCAACAATCGTCCCCCTACCAAGACACCAGTTTTTTTCATTGTTTTTGTTTTTTGTTTTTTCCAGATAGCATCTCACTCTATTGCCCAGGCTAGAGTGCAGTGGTGTGATTTCGGCTCACTGCCACCTTCGCCTCCTAGGTTCAAGTGATTCTCCTGCCTTAGCCTCCTGAGTAGCTGGGATTATAGGTATCCACCATCAAGCCCGGCTAATTTTAGTATTTTTGTAGAGACAGGGTTTCACTGTGTTGGCCAGACTGGTCTTGAACTCCTGACCTTAGGTGATCTGCCCACCTTGGTCTCCCAAAGTGCTGAGATTACAGGCATGAACCACCGTGTCTGGCCCAAGGACACCAATTTAACAACTATCTATTAATACATTTAAAAAGCACATTTATATGAACCAAAAATAGGGTAAGCACTCACAGTTGTTGATTTTAACTTCATATCACTGAAAGAGGCACTGAAGAAGCCCGGAAAGACAGTCATTAATCAACAACACCACTCCTTCCCTTTTCCTCGGTAGTGGCTACATGGCACAGAGAAAGAGTCTGTGTGCTTGAGGGAGGGAGGACACAGCAATTGTGAGACATTGCATTGAACTCAGTGCTGCTCTGTCACGGCAGAAAGCAAAACTGGGCTGAACTCTGCTGATGCCTGTCCACGAAGGGAGTATGTAAACCAGACCTAGCCAGAGGGATATCACACATTCCAGTAGTCAGAACTTGAGTTCCAGTGAGCCTCACCACCATGGCCTAAAGTGCTCTGAGGCCCTAAATAAACCTGAAAGGCAGTCTAGGCCGCAAACACTGCAACTCCTAGGTGAGGCCTAGGGCTGAACTGGGCTTAGAGCCAGTGGACTTATGGGGCACGTGATCTACTAAGACATCCTCTGGGGTGCCTATGGGAGTGATTACACCACCATTCTCCCATCCTCAGGCTGCACAGCTTATGGCTCCAAAAAAAGACCCCTTCCTTCTGCTTGAGGAGAGGAGAGGGAAAAGTAAAGAGAACTTTGTCTTCAATATTGGATACCTGCTCAGCCACAGTACAATAGGGCATCAGTCAGAGTTGTGAGGTCCCCTTTCCAGGTCCTAGTGGCTGGACAACATTTCTAGACACACTCCGGGCCAGAAGGGAAAAGACTGAAGAGCCCTTGGACCCTGAATAACCAGCAGCAACACCCAGGTAGTATGGTGTAGGGCTTGGGTGAGACTGAGGCATGGTGGTTTTAGGTGTGACCCACCACATTCCCAGTTGTCGTGGCTATGAGGAGAGACTCTTTCTACTTGAAAAAGGGGAAGGGAAAAGTGAAGGGGACTTTGTCTTGTTCCTTAGGTACTAGCTCAGCCACATGAGAGTAGAGCACCAAGTGGGCTCTTAGGGTCTATGGTTCCAGGCCTTTGTTCTTAGACAGCATTTCTGGACCTGCCCTGGGTTAGAGGGAAGCCCACTGCCTTGAAGGGTGTCATAGGCCTGGAAGCATTCATCGCAAGCTAACTAAAGAGTTCTTGGGCCTTACATGTACACTGATGGTAGCCTGGCCATATTCCCCATGGGCCTGTGGTGATGGTGGCCAAGGGGAGAGGCTCCTCTGCCTGTGGAAAGGGGAGGGAAGAGTGGGAAGGACTGCATCTCACGATTTGAGTGCCAGCTCAGCCTCAGTACAAGAAAACACCAGGTAGGCATCTAAGGGTTTTTAACTCCAGTCCCTGGCTCCCAGACAGCACTTCTGGAGCCTCCTGGGTCCTAGGGAAACTTACTGTCATGAAGGGAAGAACACAACCCTGGCTGGCTTCATCACCTGCTGATTGTAGAGCCCTGGGGCCTTGAGTGAACATTGGCAGTGGCCAGGTGATAGTTACAGAGGGCACTGGGCAAGACCCAGTGCTGTGCTGGCTTTAGGTCTGACCCAGCACATTCCCGGTGGTAGTGGTCAAAAGAGTGCTTGGATTACAACACCCATAGTTCTAGGCAGCTCACCACAGAGACGGAGACTCCATTCATCTGGGAGAAAGTAAGGGAAGAGAACAAGGTCTCTGCCTGGTAATCCAAAGATTCTTCTGGATCTTTTTCAAAATCATCAATGTGGTACCTCTAAAAGACTTCAAAAATACAACATTGTTGGGCTTGGGGTGGCCCCTAATACAGATACAGCTTTTATTAAAACACCCAAGTCCTTTTGAATACTTGGAAAGCCTTCCCAAAAAAGGAAGAATACAAAGAAGGCCAGACTGAGAAGACTACAATAAATACCTAACTCTTCAATGCCTGGACACAGACAAACATCCACAAGCATCAAGACCATCCAGAAAAACATGACCTCACCAAATGAACTAAATAAGTCACTAGAGACCAATCTTGGAGAAACAATGATATGTGACCTTTCAGACAGGGAATTCAGAATAACTGTTTCGAGAAAACTCAATGAAATCCAAGATAACATAGAGAAGGAATTCAGAATACTGTTCAGATAAATTCAACAAAGAGATTGAAATAATTTAAAATAATCAAGCAGGAATTCTGGAGTTAAAAATGCAAACGACATACTGAAGAATGCATCAGAGTCTTTTAATAGCAGAATTGATCAATCAGAAGAAAGAATTAATGAGCTTGAAGACAGGCTATTTGAAAATACATAGAGGAGACAAAAGATAAAAGAATAGAAAACAAAGAAGCATACCTACAGGATCTAGAAAATAGCTTTAAATGGGCAAATATGAGTTACTGGCCTTAAAGAGGAGGTAGAGAAAGAGATAGGGGTAGAAAGCTTATTCAAAATGATAATAAGAGCTTCCCAAACCTAGAGAAAGATATCAATATTCAAGTACAAGAAGGTTATAGAACACTAAGCAGATTTAACCCAAAGAATACTGCCTCAAGACATTTAATAAACAAACTCCCAAAGATCAAGGATAAAGAAAGGATCATAAAGGCATCAAGAGAAAAAGAAACAAATAATGTACAATGGAACTCCAATAAGTCTTGTAGCAGATTTTTCAGTGGAAACCTTATAGGCCAGGATAGAATGCCTTGACATATTTAAAGTGCTGAAGGAAAATATCTTCAGATATGAAGGAGAAATAAAGACTTTCCCAGAAAAACAAAAACTGAGGGATTTTGATCAATACTAGACCTTTCCTACAAGGAATGCTAAAGGGAGTTCTTCAATCAGAAAGAAAAAACTGTTAATCAGCAATAGTAAATCACCTGAAGATAGAAAACTCACTGGTAACAGTAAGTACACAGAAAATCAAAGAATATTATAACACTATAGTTGTGGTTTGTTAACTACTCTTCAGTAGAAAGACTGAAAGTAGAAAGATGCACCAATCAAAGACAATAAATACAAAGACTTTTTAAGACTTAGACAATAAAATAAGATATAAATAGAAACAACAAAAAGGTAAAAAGCAGGGGGATGAAGTTATGGCATAGAATTTTTATTAGTTTTCTTTTTGCTTGTTTGTTTATGCTAACAGTGTTAACTTGTTATCAACTTAAAATAATGGGTTATATGATTGTATTTGCAAGCCTCATGGTAACCTCAAATCACAACAGATACACAAAAGATAAAAAGCAAGAAATTAAATCACACCACCAGAGAAAAAACACCTCCACTAAAAGGAAGACAGGAAGGGAGGAAAGAAGAAAACAGCAGATCACAAAACAACCAGAAAACAAATAACAAGATGGCAAAACTAACTGGACTAAAGTCTCCAATTTGATTGGAGAGTTTGATTGGACTAAACTCTCCAATCAAAAGATATAGAGTGGCTGAATAGATTAAAAAACAATGATCAATTTCCTATGAGAAACACACTTTACCTATAAAGACAAACGCAGACTGAAAATAAAGAGATGGAAAAAGATATTCTATGCCAGTGGAAACCAAAAAAGAGCAGAAGTAGCTATACTTATATCAGACAAAATAGCTTTCACAACAAAAGCTGTAAGAAAAGACAAAGAAGGTCACTATTTAATTATAAAGTGGTACATTCAGGAAGAGGATATAATAATCGTAAATACATATGTACCCAACACTGGATCACTCAGATACATATATATATATAGCAAATATTTTTAGAGCTACAGAAAGAGGGAGAGAGACCCCAATAAAATAATAGCTGAAGACTTTAGCACCCCACTTTTAGCACTGAACAGATCTTCCAGACAGAAAATCAACAAAGAAGCATGGGACATAATCTGCACTATAGACTAAATGGACCTAATAAATATTTACAGAATAGTTCATCCAAAGGTAGCAGAATATACATTCTTTCCCTTAGCACATGGATCATTCTCAAGGATAGACTCACAAAACAAGTCACAAAACAAGTATTAAAACATTCAAAAAATGAAATAATATCAAATGTCTTCTCTGACTACAGTGTAATAAAACTTGAAATCAATAATAAGAGGAATTTTGGAAACTGTACAAACACACAAACATTAGACAATATGCTCCTAAATGAGCTGTAAGTCAATGAAGAAGTTAAGAAGGAAATTGAAGAAACAATTGAAAATTGAAATACAACATACTAAATCCTATGGGATACAGTGAAAGTAGTAATAAGAGGTAAATTTATAGGTATAAGTGCCTACATAAAAAAAGAAAAAATACTTCAAATAAACAACCTAACAATGTATTTTAAACAACTAGGAAAGCAAGAGTAAAACAAATGCAAAATTATTAGAAGAAAAGAAATAATAAAAATCATAGGAGAAATAAATTTCAAATAAGGTAAACAATTTAAAAAATCAACAAAACAAAAAGTTTTTTTTTTTTTTTTTTGGAGACTGAGTCTCTTTCTGTCATCCAGGCTGGAGTGCAGTGGCGGGATCTCCGCTCACTGCAAGCTCCACCTCCTAGGTTCACGCCATTCTCCTGCCTCAGCCTCCCCAGTGGCTGGGATTACAGGTGCCCGCCACCATGCCTGGCTAATTTTTTGTATTTTTAGTAGAGATGGGGTTTCACCGTGTTAGCCAGGATGGTCTCAGTCTCCTGACTTCATGATCCACCTGCCTTGTCCTCTCAAAGTGCTGGGATTACAGGCATGAGCCACCACGCCCAGTCAAAAGTTGGTCTTTTAAAAAGATAAACAAAATTGACAAAACTATAGCAAGACTAATGAAGAAAAAAAGGGAGAAGACTGAAATATATAAAATCAGAGATGAAAAAGGAGACATTACCACCAAAACCACAGACATTCAAAGGATTATTAGCTGCTGCTAAGAGCAACTATATGCCACTAAATTGGAACATTGAGAAGAAATGGATAAATCCCCAGACACATGAAACCTACCAGGATTGAACCACAAAGAAATCCAAAACCTAAACAGACCAATAACAAGTAAGGAGATTGAAGCTGTAATAAAACATCTCCCAGCAAAGAAAAGCCCAGGACCTGATGGCTTCATGCTGAATTCTACCAAACATTGAAAAAGGAGCTAGTACCAATTCTATTCAAACTATTCCAAAAAATAGAGGAGGAGAGACTACTTCAAAACTTATTCTATGAGGCCAGTATTACCCTGATACCAAAACCAGACAAAATCTATACATCAATAAAAAAAATACATAGGCCAACCACTGATTAATGTTGATACAAAAATCCTCAACAAAATACTAACAAAGTGAATTTAACAACACATTAAAGAGATAATTCATCACGACCAAGTGAGATTTATCCCAGGGAAGCAAGAATGGTTCAACTTATTACAATCAATTTATGGGATACATCATATAAACAGAATGGAGGACAAAAACCATATGATCATTTCAATTGAGGCTGAAATAGCTTTTGATAAACTTCATCATCCCTTCATGATAAAAGCCCTTAACAAATTGAGTATAGAAGGAACATACCTCAATGTAATAAAAGACATATACAACAGACACATAGTTAGTATCATACTGAATGGGAAAAAACTGAAAGTCTTTCCTCTAAGATCAAGAACACAACAAGATTGCCCATCTTCACCACTGTTATTCAACATAGTGCAATCAAGCAAGAGAAAGAAATAAAGGGCATCCAAATTGGAAAGGACAAAGTCAAACTAGCCTTTTTGGCAGATAATATAATCTTATATTTGGACAAACCTAAAGACTCTACTAGAAAACTTTTAGAACAGATAACCAATTCATTACAGTTGCAGGATACCAAATCACCATACAAAAATCAGTACCATTTTTATATGCCAACAGTGAACCATCTGATGAAGAAATCAAGAAAGTAATCCCACTTATAATAGCTACAAATAAAATGAGAAATACCTAGTAATTAAGGTAACCAGAAAAAGTGAAAGACCTCTACAATGAAAACTATAAAACATTGATGCAAGAAATTGAGGAAGACAGAAAAAATGGAAAGATGTTCCATGTTCATGGATTGGAAGAATTAATATTGTTAAAATGTTTACACTACCCAAAGCAATCTACAAATTCAATACAACCCCTATCAAAATATTAATGCCATTCTTCACAGAAACATAAAAAACAATTCTAAAATCTATATGGGACCACAAAAGGCCCAGAATAGCCAAAGTTATCCAAAGCAAAAGGAACAAAACTGAAGGAGTGGTATTACCTGACTTAAATTTACACTACAGTGCTATAGTAACCAAAATGGCATGACACTAGCATAAAAACAAACACATATATCAGTGGACTAGAGAACACATAGATAAATCTATACATTTACTGTGAACTCATTTTTGACAAAGGTGTCAAGAACATACTTGGAGAAAGGACAGTCTTTTCAATAAATGATGCTGGGAAAAGTGGTTATCACTATGTGGAAGAATGAAACTAGACCTCTACCTCTCACCATTTGTAAAAAACCAAATCAAGATGAATTAAAGACATGAATCTATGAAACTACTAAAATAAAACATTAGGGGAAACTCTCCAGGACATTGATCTGGGCAAAGATTTCTTGAGTAATATCCCACAAGCAGAGTCAACGAAAGCAAAAATGGAAAAATGGGATCACATCAAGTTAAAAACCTTCTGCATAGCAAAAGAAACAATCAATAAAGTGAAGAGACAACATACAGAATAGATGGAAATATTTGCAGACTACCCATCTGGCAAGGGATTAGTAAACAGAATATGTGAGGAGCTTATACAATGCTACAGGAAAAAATCTAATAATCCACTCAAAACTAGGCAAAAGATCTGAATAGACATTTCCCAAAAGAAGACATATGAATGGCAAACAGGTATATAAAAAGTGCTCAACATCACTGATAATCAGAGAAATGCAAATCAAAACTACAATAAGATATGTTCTCACCCAGTTAAAATGGCTTTTATCCAAGAGTCTGGCAATAACAAATGCTGGCAAGGATGTGGAGTAAAGGGAACCCTCATACGCTGTTGGTGGGAATGTAAATTTGTACAATCACTATGAAGAACAATTTGGAGGTTCCTCAGAAAACTAAAAATAGAGCTACCATATGATCCAACAATCCCACTCCTAGGTATATACCCAAAAGAAAGGAAATTAGTATATCAAAGAGATATCTGTACTCTGATGTTTATTGAATCATTATTCACAATGGCCAAGATTTGGAAGCAGCCTAAGTGTCCATCAACCGATGAATAGATAAAGAAAATATGGTACTTACACATGATGGAGTACTATTCAGCCATAAAAAGAGAAGGAGATTCTGTCATTTGCAACAGCACAGATGGAACTGGAGGTCATTATGTTAAGTAAAATAAGTCAGACACAGAAAGACAAACTTCACATGTTCTCATTTATTTGTGGGAGCTAAAAATTAAAATAATTGAACTAATGGAGATCGAGAGTAGACAGATGGTTACCAGAGGCTGGGAAGGGTGGTGGGGGGTGGGGAGGAAGTGAAGATTACTAATGGGTACAAAAAAAAAATAGAAAGAATGAATAAAACCTAGTATTTGCTAGCACAACAGGGTGACTGATATGATTTGGATCTGTGTACCCACCCAAATCTTATGTTGAAATGTAATCCCCAGTGCTGGAAGTGGGGCATGGTGGGAGGTGATTACATCATGGGGGTAGTTTTCTCATGGTTTAACACCATTCTTCCTTAGTGCTGTTGTTGTGATAGTGAGCTCTCATGAGATCTAATTGTTTAAAAGTGAGTGGCACCTCCCCCATCTCTCTTGCTCCTACTTAAGCCATGTGATGTGTATGTTCGCCCTTCACTTTCTGTCATGATTGTAAGTTTCCTGAAGCTTCCCCAGAAGCTGAGCAAAGGCCAGAATCATGCTTCCTATACAGCCTGCAGAATCATGAAGGAATTAAAACTCTTTTCTTTATATATTACCTAGTCTCAGGTATTTCTTTATAGTAGTCCAAGAATGGACTAATACAGAAAATTGCTACTGGGAGTGAGGCATTGCTATAAAGATACCTGAAAATGTGGAACTGAGTTTGGAACTGTGTAATGGGTAGCGGTTGAAAGAATGTGATGGGCTCAGAAGATAGAAAGATGAGGGAAAATTTGGAACTTCCTACAGACTTGGTAATTTGTGACAAAAAAATGCTGATGCTGAGATGGACAATGAAGTCTAGGCTGAGGAGGTCTCAGAAGAAAATGGGGAACTTATTGGGAACTGGAGTAAAGGTCACTTTTGTTATCTATTAGCAAAGAACTTGGGGGCATTATGCCCCTGCCCTAGGGATCTGTGGAACTTTTGACTTGAGAGTGATGACCTAGGATATCTGGCAGAAGAAACAACCTATGCTCATATGTGTGAGCAAAGAAATGACATAAAACTGGAACTTATATTTAGAAGGTAAGCAGAACATAAAAGTTTGGAAAACTTGCAGCCTGACCATGTGGTGAGGAATTCAATCAGGCTGCAGAAATTTGCATAAGTAAAGAGGAACTGATGGCCAAGACAATGGGAAAAAGGCCTTGAAGGCACTTCAGAGACCTTCACAGCAGCCCCTCCCATCATAGCCCTGGAGGGCTAAGAGGGAAGAATGATTTCATGGGCCAGGCCCAAGGCCCTGCCACCCTGCACAGTCTCAGGACACTGCTCTCAGCATCCCTGTCACTGCAGCTCCAGCCTTGGCTCAAAGAGGCCCAGGTACAGCTTGGGCCACTGCTTCAGAGGGTGCAAGCCGTAAGTCTTGGCAGCTTCCACGTGGTGTTAAGCCTGTGGGTGCACAGAGTGCATTAGTTGAGGCTTTTTAGCCTCCTCCTAGACTTTAGAGAATGTATGGAAAAGCCTGGATGTTCAGGCAGAGGCCTACTGCAGGGGTGGAACCATATGGAGAACTTCTACTAGGGCAGTGCAGAGGGTAAATGTGGGTTTGCAGGCCCTACACAGAGTCCCCAATGGGGCAGTGCTTAGTGGAGCTGTGAGAAAAAGGCCACCATCCTCTGGAACCTGGAATGCCACCAACAGCTTGCACTATGCACCTGGAAAAGCCACAGGCACTCAATACCAGCCCTTGAGAGCAACTGTGGGGGCTGTACCCTGGAAAGCCACAGAGGCAAAGTTTCTCAAGACTTTGAGAGCCCACTTCTTGCACCAGTGTACCCTGGATGTGAGACACTGAGTTAAAGGAGATTATTTTGCAGTTTTAAGAGTTAATAACTGCCCTGCTGGGTTTTGGACTTGCATGGGCCCTGTGGCCCCTTTATTTTGGCCAATTTCTCCCTTACCCAATGCCATAACCCCATTGTATTTTGAGAGCAACTAACTTGTTTTTCATGTTACAGGCTCGTAGGTGGAAGGAAATTGCCTTATCTCAGATGAGACTTTGGACTTTGGACTTTTGGCTTAATGCTAGAATAAGTTAAGACTTTGGGAGACTGTTGGGAAGCCATGATTGTATTTTACAATATAAGAAGGACATGAGATTTGGAGGGGCCAGGGACAGAATGGGGTTTTGTGTCCTCACTAAATCTCAAGTTGAATTCTAATACCCAGTGTTGGAGTGGGGCCTGGTGGGAGTTGATTGCATCCTGGGGGTGGAGTTCTCATGAATGGGTTAGCACAACCCCCACAGTGCTGTTCTCATGACAGTGAGTGACTTATCATGAGATCTAGTTATTTAAGAGTGTGCTTCCTGTGAACAATTAAATTGTTCTACCGAATATGTAGGTAGCTTCCGCTTTGCCTTCTCTCATGAGTAAAAGCTTCCTGAGGCCTCCTCAGAAGCAGACTCTGACATGTTTCCTGTATATCCTATAAGCCAATTAAATCTCTTTTTTTTTTTTTTTTTAAGATGGAGTCTTGCTCTGTTGCCCAAGTTGGAGTACAGTGACGTGATCTCAGTTCGCTGCAATCACCACCTCCTGGGTTCAAGCAATTATCCCACCTCAGCTTCCTAAGTAGCTGGGATTACAGGTGTGCACCACCATGCCCGGCTAGTTTTTGTGTTTTTAGTAGAGAAGGGGTTTTACCATGTTGGCCAGGCTGGTCTCGAGCTCCTGACCTCAGGCGATCCAC
This sequence comes from Hylobates moloch, assembly GCF_009828535.3. Lineage (NCBI taxonomy): Eukaryota > Metazoa > Chordata > Mammalia > Primates > Hylobatidae > Hylobates > Hylobates moloch. The sequence goes on along the minus strand of NW_026652283.1, from coordinate 28,441,797 downwards.
CTACCTTGGCCTCCCAAAGTGCTGGGAGTGAGCCACTGCACCAGGCCCCTCTTTTCTTTATAAATTATCCAGTCTCTGGTATTTCTTTATAGCAGTGTGAGAATGGACTAGTACAGTGACTATATTCAAAAATAATTTAATTACACATTTTAAAGTAATTAAAAGAATATAATTGGATTGGGCCAGGCATGGTGGCTTACACCTGTAATTCCAGCACTTTGGGAGGCTGAGATGGGCAGAGCACCTGAGGTCAGGAGTTCGGGACCAGCCTGGCCAACATGGTGAAACCCTGTCTCTACTAAAATTACAAAAAGTAACTGGGCATGGTGGCATGCACCTGTAATCCCAGCTACGTGGGAGGCTGAGGCAGGAGAATCACTGGAACATGGGACATAAAGGTTGCAGTGAGCCAAGATTGCACCACTGCACTCCAGCCCGGGCAACAGAGTGAAACTGTCTAAAATAAATAAATAAATAAATAAATAAATAAATAAATAAATAAAAGTGGATTGTTTGTTACATAAATTATAAATGCTTGTGGTGATTGATACCCCATTTACCCTGATGTGAATACTATGCATTGCATGTCTATAACAAAATCTCTCATGTAACCATAAATATATACACCTTCTACATCCCCACAAAAATTAAAAATTAGAAAAAAAGACTTGTAGAGAGAAGAACATGGGTTCAGAGGAAGAGGGCTTTCAATTTTAGAGGCTGAGAGTTGGGGTGGTTTAGCTAACAATCCGTCACTGGAAAGCAAGTTAGGATGCCTAGCATGCATTGCTTGATGCAGACCTCTAACTCTGTTAGAGAAATTTTGAAGGGTTATTAGACTTCAATTCCTTCATCTTACAGATAAAGAAAATGAAGACTTTGACATTTTTCTTTACCTGTAAATTTTCTTATGTCTATTTACTCAGCAAGTGTTCAGAGCATGTGCAGGGTATGAGGATAAGGATAGAGGGATCAGATGAATGATGGAACAAAATAAATACTGTAATAATTTGTTGTCAAACCTGGCTGGAGGAAATACTGAAATGAATGAAGTGTCTTTTCTAATGGAGTACTGCACTGTTCCAAGAATTCACAAAACTGAGTATGATTGATAGTCTTCTAGGTTGATTGGGAGGCATTGTATTCTTGTATAATCCTTCAGTATCTTTGAGAACATTAGTCACCGCTATACTTTTGGAACTCCAGAGGGTCATTTGTAGAGGTTTATGCTAGATAGAATGTGAGAGAACAAGTACACTATAAACTAACTACATCACCACCTTTCAGGAGCTTGCCAACTAGGTCAAATGATCTCAACAGACCCATTTATTCAGGGTGTGTAATCTCTGTCTTCCAGATCTGATGCCAACAGTGTAGACTCATTGTTTAAGTAGAAGGATGTATGTATTCTACTAAGGCACTTTTAAAAAAAATTATATTTTAAGTTCTGGGATACATGTACAGAATGTGCAGGTTTGTTACATAGGTATACGCATGACATGGTGGTTTGCTGCACCCATCGACCCATCATCTACATTAGGTATTTCTCCTAATGCTATCCCTCCCCTTGCCCCCCACCCCCCAACAGACCCCAGTGTGTGATGTTCTCTTTCCTATGTTCATGTGTTCTCATTGTTCAACTCCCACTTATGAGTGAGAACATGCAGTGTTTGCTTTTCTGTTCCTGTGTTAGTTTGCTGAGAATGACGATTTCCAGCTTTATTCATGTCCCTGCAAAGGACATGAACTCATCCTTTTTATGGCTGCATAGTATTCCATGGTGTATATGTGCCACATTTTCTTTATCCAGTCTATCATTGATGGGCATTTGGGTTGGTTCCAAGTCTTTGCTATTGTGAATAGTGGTACAATAAACATATGTGTGCATGTGTCTTTATAGTAGAATGATTTATAATTTTGGGGGTATATATCCAGTAATGGGATTGCCAAGTCAAATGATATTTCTGGTTCTAGATCTTTGAGGAACTGCCATGCTGTCTTCTACAACGGTTTAACTAATTTACACTCCCACCAACAGTTTAAAAACATTCCTGTTTCTCTATATCCTCTCCAGCATCTGTTGGTTCCTGACTTTTAATGATTGCCATTCTAACTGGCATGAGATGGTATCTCATTGTGATTTTGATTTGCATTTCTCTAATGACCAGTGATGATGAGCTTTTTTTCATGTTTGTTGGCCGCATAAATGTCTTCTTTTGAGAAGTGTCTGCTCATATACTTTGCCCACTTTCTGATGGGGTTGTTTATTTTTTTCTTGTAAATTTGTTTAAGTTCCTTGTAGATTCTGGATGTTAGCCATTTGTCAGATTGATAGATTGCAAAAATTTTCTCCCATTCTGTAAGTTGCCTGTTCACTCTGATGATAGTTTCTTTTGCTGTGCAGAAGCTCTTTGGTTTAATTAGATCTCATTTGCCATTGCTTTTGGTGTTTTAGTCATAAATTCTTTGCCCATGCCTATGTCCTGAATGGTATTGCCTAGGTTTTCTTCTAGGGTTTTTATGGTTTTAGGTCTTATGTTTAAGTCTTTAATCCATCTTGAGTTAATTTTTGTATAATGCGTAGGGAAGGGGTCCAGTTTCAGTTTCCTGCATATGGCTAGCCAGTTTTCCCAACACCATTTATTAAACAGGGAATCCCTTCCCCATTGCTTGTTTTTGTCAGTTTTGGCAAAGAGCAGATGGTTGTAGATGTGTGGCGTTATTTCTGAGGCCTCTGTTCTATTCCATTGGTCTATATGTCTGTTTTGGTACCAGTATCATGCTATTTTGGTTACTGTAGCCTTGTAGTATAGTTACTAAGGCACTTTTAATTGCTGACTTGGTGCCATATATTAGATGATACTGAATGGACAAGTGAGCATGCCCTGGGACTTTGGAATAGAATGCCCTCTTTGCAGAAGTAAGTAGCTCATTCATAGGAAACAAAACTATATTCCTGACCTCTCAACCACTATGCTCTATCCTCTTGGTTTTCAACTTTTTTTTTTGATCATGTATGCTATTATGGTTTTTAGCATGCAATCCTGATGTATGTGTATTTATCTATTTATAAATTGTATTATATTGTACAAATATAATATTTGTACAAAATTGATATTTAAAAGAATAAGATAAAAATAAATCAAATAGATATCTATTTGTTCCTTCCCACAGAAAATGGGGTGGGTAAAACTCATATGTAAATTATTTCTAGCCATCTCTGAACTATGTTCATTATACCTCACTTTCAATCCCAGCCCCACCTGAATATTCTGTTTCCTAATACTAAATTATACGTTAAGCTTTACAAAAAACATGTTAAGTAACAAGGGAAAAAAGATGGAAAATAATAAAATATGTAGCATGTACAAACACACCCATATACACACACACACATGAAAAACAGCAGCAACAAACAAAGAGGAAGCTATGTGCAGCTGCTACGGTATTCATTTCTGTAACCCCTCACAATATTGTGGTTGGTATTCATAACTTCCTTCTTCTATTACACATCCTATGTTTTCTTTCCCATCAGCCAGAATTTTAGCTGGCTAGGGTTCTTACCCCAAAAGTCTAAATCTTCCATTCCTCTTTTTCTTAATTGGTTGCTGTAGTTTTCAGTTAATATTTAGCATTAGAAAAGGAGGTAGTAAGAGTCATCACAGAGTATCTCTTGGGTTCCGGAAACAGTCCTCCCCGTTCACATTTTCTAGCATCAATTCCATTTCCCTTGGTTGTCAAGATCAGCCACCCAACCAGAATAACTCTCTCCTTCTTTGCCTGTTAGCTTCTTGTTAATGAGGAACTAAAAATGATCTGGTATTCTTGGCCCTGAAAAATGAAAACTTTATTTTTCTGAAGTTTCAAACTTCAGATCCATAGAACTATTGTTGTAAGGATTTCTCTCTTGGGAACCAAGACCTCAGAGTAGCAGGTCTTGTAGATTCAAAAATTCTGCAAATGGGTAATTTGGTGTAGTAATGAGAGAAGTCATTTCCACTTCAACCCACTTCTTCCTAGACTCATGTATTCTGGCTTTGGGAGAAACAGCACCCTGCATTGTTCCTCAGTTGAAAGAAATATACTAAATCCTGTATGATGGCAACATATGTTCTCAGGATTTTATGTTTTTTGGTGCTATTGCATATGAAAGTTGTAAATTTTCATTTCTGTGTTATTTTTGTGGTACATAAAAATACAACTGATTTTAGTATACTAGCCTTGATCCTGTGATTTTGATCATTTCATTTATTAGTCCTAGTAGTTTTTTTATAAATCCCTTAGGAATTTTATGTAAACAATCATGTTATCTACAAAAAGAGAGCTTTATTCCTTTCTTCCTGATCGTTTTTTAAATTTCTTTTTTACTTTTTGCCTTATGGCAATGGCCAAAACCTCCACGATAATGTTGAAAAGAAGTAGTGAGAGTGGGTATCCTCTAAGGAGGGTGCGCTGCACACTGCTTAGCTGGTTCTGGTGTCCTGAATTCAGCAAAGAGGGCTGAGACCCAGACCTCTAAGGAGGATGGAGTGCTGGCTGGCTGGTGCAGGTATGTCCTGAATCTGGATCTGCAAGTGTTACAAAAATTACAAATTGGATTCAACTGCTGCTACAAGAAAGAACTGTTGCTGCTAAGATGAAGCATTGCTAGAGGGATAGGCACAGGAACAGGAAAAGAGGAAAACCAAATCCTTTCCTCATCCTTAACTGTCCAGTTTCCCTCTGGTGCTTGCATTTGAAAAAACAGAGCCTAATACAGAATTAGTTGGCAGAACAGAGATGTAGTTTGCTGCATTCCAGATGCAGCATAACAACGGTGAAGACACAGTAGGGTGGATTTGGAGCTGAGGGACAACAACTTAATAACAGGCACATAAGAAGTATGCATTATGGACTTATCAGACCCAGGAATATGTTTTCTTGGCTTCCAGAGTGAGTCCTAGAAGTCATTAGAACTTTACCTCTGTTTTTGTTTTGTGCTTTATTTCTGAGATTTGTTTGGGAAAGACTCATGCTCTAACAGTTTTGCTCTGCTCTGAAATCTGTCGCCTACTGAGATGACGGGAGCTTACCTCTGTGAATTTAAGCTTTCGACCTGCAACCCCTTTCATGTTTCACTTCTAGTCTAAACTCAGCCTATCCCAGCTTTTCTCCCTTATTCTTTCCCCACTTTCCTGACCTATTTGAACTTACCTCCACAAAGGATTTTATTCTTGGCCCTGAAAAATGAAAACTTTATTTTTAGCATCTTGTGTGTTAAATGGTATGCTTCCATTCAATGTACTACTAGAACAGGACTTTTATCTCTCCCTTCCTTTGACATATTCATGCATACACATTTACACACTTCATAAGCATATGCACACCTGGAAATGTCAGTGTATAAAGACTGACATTTTTTGCTTAGAGGAGTGAAGGGAATTTCTCACCATTGCACAAGGAGAGAAATGCCATTAATATTCAGCCTTCACATTGGTTGATTCTAAAGATCTTTCTCTTCCCATTTTCCACCCTATTACTCCTCTCTTTTTAATACTAAGAATAATAACTCAACTTACAACACTTCATTTTTCAAAATGTTTTCACATATCTTGCAGTATGTGACAATCACAACTTCTCTGGAAAGAGGACAGATCACATTATTTTCTGTATGTCACAAGAGAGGAAACTTGGCTTAGGACATTTTCCAATAGAAGGAGAAAAATATTACCAATAGGAAGCATTCAATCAGTTAGTGATTCTATCTCCATTTCAGTGCAATTTTAATTAAAGCTCATTTTCAAAACATTTTAAAATTAATCTTACATCTATAATACCTGCAATCTATTTTACTTCCACTGCCTGTGTACTATTGAGTAGCACTGTCTGTGCTTTTATAGATTCTTTTATTTTTCAAGGAGCATGTGTAAGGATGCAAATGTCTTTGCTGTGTGCTTCTAAGTCTGAAACTTATCAGATCCAGGCAAGGGCATTATTGGGAGTAAAGTCAGAATAAAATTTGTGTTGAATTTACTTGTAAGAAACTTTAATGTCTTAAAAGCTTATTCCCCACAGTATTAATCTGTACATTTACATTTTTATTCTAGTTCTCTCTTTTCTCTACTTTCATTACTTGGAGGGTGCTATGGTCTGAATGGTCGTGTCTCTCCAAAATTCATGTGATGAAACCTCACCCCCAAGGTGATGGTATTAAAAAGTGGGGCCTTCAGGAGGTAATTAGATGATGAGGGCAAAGCCTTCATGAAAGAGAAGGTGCTCATTTGAAAGAGGCTCAAGGGAACTCCCTGGGTGCTTCCTCCATGTGAGGACATAGCTAAAAGCACCATCGTGCAAGCGGAGAGTAAGTCCACAACAAACAATGAATCTGCTGGCGCTTTAATCTTAGATTTCCCAGCTTCCAGAACCATGAGCAGTAAATTTCTATTATTTATAAGTTACCTAGTCTAATGAATTTGTTATAGCAGCCTGAATAGAATAAGACAAGCAGGGGGGCATATCATTTAGAATATCTGGTTCTTCACTTTGTGAATGGTTTAGAAGAAAAAATACAAAATGAAGGGTATGCCCTAATTTCTTACTGCAGTGTTGACTTTGCATTACTCCAGAGCTAAGAGAGTACAGCTAGCAATCACTTATATGAATCCCCCTAAGAATCGTCTCTTCTGTTTCGCAGCAGTGATGTGAGAGTTTCTAACTCCATATCCTTCCAGGGTCTTCTTTTTTCTTTATGAAGTGGAGTAGCCAGTTTCCGGGATCACTTACAACTCTAGTCTTGAGGAGTGAATTGGCAATCACACCACTATTTCTTAGCTATATGCCCACCAATCCAAATCACAAATTTCAGCAAAGAAATTCTCTAAGATCCAGCAATTTCATCCTCACCCCCTGTGCCTCTGGGATACAGAAACTCGTGAGACGATTTTATTGAATGCTTACTACTGTCAGCTTCTCCTGCCTTACAAACCTGACTTCACTGTGATGGTTAACTTATTTCAACCTGGCTACTTGGCTGGGCTATGGTTAAGCAATTTCTGGATGTTTCTGTGGAGGTTAAATGTTAATTGCATTTAAATCAGTGGACTTCAAGTAAATCAGTTTACCCTCCATGATGTGGGTGGGACTCATCTAATCAACTGGAGGCCTGCAGAGAATAAAGACTGATCTTCCCCAAGAAAGAAGAAATTCTGCCAGCAGACTGCCTTCAGATTCCAACTGCAAAAATTCTGAGTCTCCAGTCTGCCAGTCTACCCTGAAGATTTAGGATTTGCCAGCCTCCACAATCACGTGAGCCAATTCCTTAAAATCTGCACCCCCATATATATTCTCTCTCTCTCTCTCTCTCTCACACACACACACACACACACACACACACACACACACATCCTGTTGCTCCTGTTTCTCTGGAGAACCCTGATTGACTTAACTCTCACAATAATTGTTAAGTAGTATTATCACATTTTCAGAGAGTAAAACTGGAGCCTAGAGAGATTAAATGATATTCCCACGATCATACAGTTAATATGTAGAAGGACCAGATTTGAAGCTCTGTTGTTTCCAAAGTTAGCGTTCTGACTACTATGCTATATATTTGTTCTGCAGTGCTATGCTATGCCACACTATATTACAATGCAAAGTCAAATAACCATCACTAAAACTTAAAAGTGCATGCAAAGATCCAGTGGCATCTTACCTTCCTGAATAGTTTTGAGTTATATGCCATAACCCACATGCTGTGTAGCATGAGTTGATGAAACCAACATCTGAGATCCTTTTGCCTGGGGAACGTTTAACAGTGCTGCTCAGAAAATGCTACTTCACGCGGCTATTGGGAGATCCATTTTAACTTGGACTCAAGCAGAAATAAATTGTTGCCCCCCAAAGATTTTGAACACTTCTTTTCTTAATAGCTTTGAAAAAAAAACACTTATAACCTGACTATATAAGAATATGCTACAGATTAAATTACTTCAATTGTATTAAACAAGGGTATAATAAAGAATAATGTATCTTCAATTTTACCACTCCAACAAACCAAACATTTCATTTTTTTTTTAGTTTTCTTTTCAGTTTTGTACAAGTTATAATGATAATAGACATACAATTTTTATTCTCCTTTCACAAAAGAAAAAATTATTTTAATAGAGGGAAGAAAAGTGCTTTTTTTTTAATTTCAGAAGGAAATTTCACAGCCAAGAAGAAAATATAGGTGTTGAGCTGTGCCTGAAACTTGTCGCTTTGTGTACCAAGCACTTAGGGCTAAAAATAAAAAAAAATTAAGCTGATCCCAGATCATTTTGTTTGATTCAGTTCACATAATCAGAACCTGATTTGTACCAAGAGTGAGTAAAGAAAAGTCAGGCAAGCCCAGGAAACCCCGTTCTCCAAGCTGTTGAGAACGTCTATTCTAAACTTAAATTTTAGCCACCTGTGTAAGCTTCCCAGCCATTCAGTAGCCTGCTGATTTGTGTAAAGTACCCCGAGAGTAACCAAGAAGATGGACTGTAAGTGAAAGCTTCTGTCAAACAGAAAGGGCAAATCAATAGAATAGTGTGGTGCTGGAAAGGCATAAAAAGCATAGTGGATTATAGCAGAGGGGTGTAATCCTTCTTTTGTTCTTCTGTAGAAAAAAGGAAAGAATGAATGAGCCTACACTCTGGTTAGTGGAGGCTGGAATTTCATGGCTAGGTATATTACGCTATATCATGTGGCCATCTGTTCTGGTCCTATTAAAATTAGGAGTTCCTTGGGAAAACATTAAGTTTTACAACATCCTAAGAAGTGTTTCCTGCAAAATGGGTTAAAATTGGTTTTAGATCATGAAGTCACAAGTATGAGACTGATGAATGCCTCCTCCAGGAGCTGTTGGGGCAGCCAGCAATGAGCCATGGGAATTGGTATTAGATCTGGTCAGAATTGGACATCTTCACTAATGATCTGGAAGAGGAAGTCAATGGCTCATTAATGAAATCCACAGATAAAGTGGAATGATAGATTGATTGGATGCAGGAAAGCAAAGAAATTAGTGATATTAGTAAAATGAGATGCAACTTATGGAAATGTTCACTCATCCTTGAAACAGAAAATCACCATCTGGAAGTCATTTAATTGGAGCAATCAGTCCAGAAACCACCACTGCCAGCAGAGGCCTGGAGATGATGCCAGGAAGGTTAGACAAAGATGGGAGATGGAGCCAGAACAATCGGAGCTTCTCTCTGGAAAGACCTCATGACATTTGGCCAGTGGTGATAAGCTTCCCAAAGCTCCTGACACCCAGCCAGAGCCTCTGAAAACCACTCTGCCTCTGTGTGGTGGCCAGCCTGTCCTCTGACTTCTAGCTCTGGCTGGAAAGATGGCTCCAGATGGGCTTCTCATTACTGTTTTCAACAAGGCAAGGTTGATGGTGTTCAATATTTTGCTCCTTTGATGCCAATAATTAGGCCAAGGCCAGAGGTACAGGTCCAGCATCAGTATGAAGGAGTGAATAGTGTGTCAATTGGGGTCCTCTCTGGCCCATACTTCCATTCTAAGATAGGTGTGTGCCATAGTTACAGTCCTGCTGTCTGTGGCATCTGCTGCTTCTGTCACCACACGGCTTGACCACTGACCTGCTAAAGCTTTCAAGGCTGCAGCATTTTGAGTTCCTTTTCCTGGCATCCATGTGCCACCCCTTCCATGTCCTATGACCTTCTGACGCACCATGTGGGATTGAAAAAATGTAAGTGTTCACCAGTGAAAACCTGTGACTTAAAAAGGCCTGGTTGCAACCATCTGTTTCCTCCAGTTTCAGGAACACGCAAGTCCCTCCTCTAGGTCTGGCTGAACGTCTCCCTCTCATCCCCTCTCTACTGTGGCAACTTGAGTGTGAGTTTATCAGAGGTTCCTAACCTTCCTCTGATATAAATGGAGCTCAGGCCTCCCAAACTAATGACCTTCTTTCCCTCTTTAGTGATGTCCTCTCCCCTGTAGAGCAATAAGACACAGCCAATTTCTCTATCACATCACAACATCTTCTAAGTTAGCCTCACATCAGCTTTCTAAACTCTTGAAAAAATAAGTCGTTTCCTTGTGAGAGCCCAAAAGTCCATTAAATGAGATTTTTCCAACATAATTTTCTTGGGCCATCCAGAAAGCTTATTTTAAGTTTATTGTTATTTAATGTTTGGAGGAGTTATGGATTACTAGGTGAACCTGGAAGTGAATTGTTACATGATTATTAGATTACCAAATAAATGGCAATAATAGGCAGAATTGTCATGGTCCTAGCATTTTAAATCAGAAGTATCTGATGGACTATGAATTTGAATGGGACACCCTGAACCTGGGCTTCTTCAAGGTTAAGGTTAATTGATCACCGTTACAACCCTGAGGTGGAGAACTAACGTCCTGCTGGCACCAGCTCACATCACTTTAGTCCAGACCTCCTTACCCCTGAACTCTCTTTAGGGCACTGAATCCAGCACACACACCCCTTCCTGCTCTGTGACATAAAAAGACCAGTTTCAAGGTACAGTCTTCTGAGAATGCAGTGTTGGGGACTACATCCAACATGAATTTTAGACAGTCTGGCTCAGCCCTGATGGACCAAACTCAGGTGAAGCCTTCACTTGGTTCATAGCCCCTACTGGAGCTAGAACCATTGCTTGTCAAATGTCACCTGGATGCCACTATCCAGCACTTAGGAGAAAGGCTCTGACATTTCCCAACCCCTGCAACCTTTGCTTCTGTTGTTCCCATCATGAAGCCTTCACTTGCTCCACTGGTCTTTCCCTCTGAGCCATTACAGCGGCAGCTGCTGAGATTACCTTTAATGTCACCCTCAATTAACCTGACAGGATACAGTCCTCTCAAACCCCTCCTGGGACTAAGAGAAAATAAGAGACTTAGGGTGGGTAACTGAAAATGCTTTTATATTCCTGGCTCTTCTGCAGGTAAATCTCTCAGAAAATTGCTGCTTTATTGTTTCCAGGCACTGAGCTCACATTACACCAGCCCAAGCCTGGAAGGCTCTGTCAGCCCATCCATCAGCTTTTACGGGGTGAAAACCTTTGGGAAACATGGAAACCACTCAACAAATTGGAAACATTAATGAAATGGTTCAAGTAAACACCAAATCTTCATGCCTGGATGTTACCTTCCAATTTCTTTCAGATAAAAACAACATGAAACTATATTGCAATAGAAATAAGCAGGAAAAAAAAAACCAGAAAGGAAATGTGTTTGTGCGTGTATACACAGGACACAGAGCCAAAAGCATGGGGAATTTTCCAAAGGAAATGAAAATGTAGTTCCTGTCAACCTTTCTCAGAGAAGCCATTCCTTCCTCTCTGGAAGCTGGACTGTATACAACCAGAAGCATTACTGTCTTTACCAAAGTAATAGGGTGTTGGATATTTCTCCATATACAAATAAGTTTTATTACTTAATTACTTATTATTCAAGTATACAATATTTGAGTAACATTAATTGCCCAGAAAACAACATTGACAATTTAACCGAAAGACAAGAAAGGAATCTCGCTAGCTAGTTCAATCTTCTTTCAAGTTTGGAACATGTTAAGCAAATTTTATGATACCTAATAGATTACGGACTATTATCTCACTGAATTATATTAATCACTACAAGACCAAGAGATAGTATGTGCATATTTAGCTAATGGAAGTATAAGATACCCAGTTAATTTTGGTTTTTAGATGAATAACAAGTAATTTTTAGTATAATGAACACACATTGTGTGGAATATATACTATACGAGAAAAATGTATCTGAAATTCAATTTTAACTGGCCATATTGTATTTTATTTGGCAATCCCACAAAAAGATCAGTTTTACCCAAAATGCTTCTAGTGTCTGTATGCATCAGTACTTACCACATAACCTGGCTTGCCCTTTAGAAACCAACAGTTTCTTAACAATTGACCTAACTATTTGGATGTCATTGAGGAATATATTTAGAAAAAAATGAGAAAGAATGAAGGTTGAATATGTTGTCCTTTCTCATCCAGGTGTCATAGTTTGCTGCTCTTTAATCCTTATTCTATTTTTCTAATAATAAAGATTAGATAGGTGCTTTTTCCTAGAAGGATCTCTTGACCACAGTCAATTTCTTAATCATTCTGAAATAGAAACTTGAACACGTACTGAAAAAAAACAATATGAGAAACAAGAACTTTATGCGATATTTTGAATTGGCTAATTGCGTCTGGAAGTTTATTGATTTTTTTTCAAAAATAAGATTTCCAAATTAGGCAAGTGATAGTGTTTCATTTAATGATAAGGAGTTGAAACTGAATTTGATTTTTAAATGCTTTTTCTCACTCTTATTAAAGTTTTCTAAAGATTGTCTTCATTCTAAGAAATTAATATTTCTAGCTCCCCATTAAGAAGAAAAAACATATTTTTGACTTGTAAAATTATTATCATATTTAAAAGCTATCTTCCAAAATATTTCTGAGGACGTTATGTTTATTGAGTGAAACTTGTGGTAGGTAGAACCATACCACTCTTCGTTAGAATTGATCAAATATAATTGAGTACAAAATATCCTAAAACTTACAATAATACAGAATCCAGTGATTTTGTTTTTTTGGACTTACTCTAGTTACCTTTCAAAAATAGTGGCCTTCTAGCAACGATCCCTAAAGGAGCAAGATGGGGGGATAGGGTGCATGTATTTGCCAATTTTTAAAGTCTCCACAGTATGATGTAAATATTACTCATGGTAAAACTTCCTTCAAAATTCAATTTGAATTAATTACAGACAATATATCATTCATTCATAAAATATAAGATTAAACCATCTGCAAACCTGATGTTTTTATAGGTCAACATTGGCCGAATATCTGTAATTTTTCATTAGTTCAGCCAAATAATTGTTTTTAAAACTCAGTTTATTGAGATACGTTACATACTATAAAATGCACTCATTTGAAGAATACAGTTCAAGGAAAAATGGACACATTTGTGTAACTCCCACCACAATCAAGATATAAAACATTTCACCACCCACAAAATGTGCTTGGATCCCTTTCCAGTGAGCTTTTACTTCCCCTCCCTTGCCCTAGGCAATCACTGATTTATTTTTCAATCATTATAAACTAATTCATCATTGTTATAATTCACAAATTGAATAATCAAGTATGTACTTTGGGTGTTTAGCTCCTTTTATTCAGAATAATATGTTTGACATTCATCCACATTGTTTTATTCATCAGTATTTTAGCATTTCATTCTTTTATTAATTGCTGAGTGGTATTGAATTGTAGGAATGCGCCACAATTTTTTTACCCACTAACCTATTGATAGACCTCCGGATTGCTTTTAACTTCAGTCTGTTATAAAGCTGCTTGTGTACAACCTTTGTGTAAATGTGGATTTTCATGTCTGTTGGGTAAATACCTAGGAGTGGAATTGCTGGGTCATATTTAACTTCTTAAGAAACTTTCAAACTATTTTTCAAAGTGTACCATTTCACTTTCCTATCAGTAATGTATGAGAATTACATGTGCTCTATATTCTTGCCACATTCGATAAAAACACTTTTAAATTTTAATCCTTCTCATGAGTGTATTGTGGCATCTCACTGTAGTTTTAATTTGTATTTTCTGATAATTCCAGAATGTTCAGTACCTTTTAATGTGCTTACTGGCCATTCACCAGCCTTCTTTTGTGAAGAGTTTGAACACTTTTTCTAACTCTTAATTAAATTGCTTGTGTTATTATTATAAGTTCTTTATCTATTTCATAAAGGAGTACTTGGACAATATATATATTGAAATGTTTTCCTCCAATCTGTAACTGGTCTTTCCCCCTTTTTAAATGGTGTCTTCCAAACAACAGGAGTTCCTAATGTTGATAGAGTCTAATATATCAATTTTTCCTTTTAGGATTCATGCTTTTTTATGTTCAAAAAAATATTTGCAGAGCACAAGTTCACAAAAATATTCTCCTTAGTTTTCCTCTAGATTTATATGGTTTTTGCTTTATTTTTAGGTCTATGATTCATTTGAAATTTTTTTATTATGGTATAAAGATTGAGGTCCATTTTTATTCCATATAGATATCAAGTTCTTCTAGCATCATTTGGTGAAAAGACTATCCTTTTCCATTAAATAACTTTTGGCCTCTTTGTTAAAGATCAATGAATCATATATGTGTGGGTCTATTTCTGGACCTTTTTTATTTTGTTCCATTGATTTATAAGTTTATCATTAAGCCAATATCACACTGTATTTTAATAACTGTTGCTCTACGCTAAGTATTGAATTCAGATAGTAGAATTCCTACAACTTTGTTTATTGTTTTCAAAATTGTTTGGTTTCTCTAAGTTATTTATTTATATTTCTACATAAATTTCACAGTGAGTTTGTCAAATCCTACTCTCTCTCCCAAAGATAGAAAGCCTTCCAGTAGTTTAACTGGAATTATATTGAACCTATTGGTCAATTTGTGAAGAACTAACATCTTAGCAGTAATGAATTTACCAGTCCACGAAAATGATATATGTCTCCCTTTATTTAGGTATTTAATGTCTCTCAGTGATGTTTTCTGCTTTTTTGTTTTTTTAAGGGGGCAGAGGTTGTTTGTTAGATCTGGAATTTACAATTATGCCTTACTTGAAAACAGGGATATGTTCTGAGAAATGCATTGTTAGGAAATTTTGTTGTTGTGTGAATATCATAGAGTGTATCTACACAAACCCCAAGAATGTAGCCCAATACACACCTAGGTTATATGGTATAGCCTATTGGTTCTAGGCTACAAACCCGTACAGTATGTTACTGTACTGAACACTGTAGGCCATTGTAACATGATAGTAACTATTTGTGTATCTAAATGTAGAAACATGTCTAAACATAGAAAAGGTACAATAAAAATACAGTATAAAAGAAAAAAATGGAACACCTGTATAGGGCACTTACCATGAGTAGAGCTTGCAGGACTGAAAGTTGATCTGGGTGAGTCAGTGAGTGGTGAGTAAAGGTCAAGGCCTAGAACATTACAGCACATTACTGTAGACTTTATAAACTTGGTACACTTAGGCTATACTAAATTTATTTTAAAAATATAGTTGACCCTTGAACAACACAAGTTTGAACTGTCTTGGTCCACTTATATGTGATTTTTTTTCTATATATATATATTTTAAAATGTTTTGGAGATTTGTGACAATTTGAAAAATCTCACAGATAAACCGCATAGCCTAGAAATATCAAAAAACAATTTAAATGCCAGCCACAGTGGCTCACACTTGTAATCCCAGCACTTTGGGAGACTGAGGCAGGTGGATCACGAGGTCAGGAGTTCGGGACCAGCCTGGCCAACATGATGAAACACTGTCTCTGCTAAAAACACAAAAATTAGCCAGGTGGGGTGGTGGGTGCCTGTAATCCTAGCTACTCAGGAGGCTGAGGCAGGAGAATTGCTTGAACCTGGCAAGCGGAGTTTGCAGTGAGCCGAGATTGCGCCACTGAACTCCAGCCTGGGTGACAGAGCAAGACTCCATCTGGAGAAAAAAATAATAATAAAAAAAGGTATATCATGAGTACATAAAATAAATGTAGATGTTAATTTTTGTCATTTACTTCCATAAAATACATACAAATCTATTATAAATGTTAAACTTTATCAAAACTTATGTACACAAATACAGACTGTATATGGTGCCATTTGCAGTTGAGAGAAATGTAAAAAACGTAAAGATGCCATATTAAGTCATAACAGTGTAAAGTTAACTGTAGCACATACTGTACTATTGTAATAACTTTCTAGCTATCTCCTGTTGCTATTGCAGTAAGCTCAAGTGTTGCAAGTATCCTCCTAAAAGTCTGTGACGCTAATCATTTCTGCAGTTTGTCTTTCCAGTAAATTACATATTGCAGTAAAAAGTGAGCTCTCAAAGTTCTAACATTTCTTTCATCGTAGTTAATGCAATACCATAAACTTTGAATAACACCATGGGACCCGTACAAAGTGTCACTAGTGATGCTGAAAGTTTTCCTAAGAAACAGAGAAAAGTTATGACATTACAAGAAAAAGTTGAATTGCTTCAAATGTACCATAGATTGAGGTCTGCAGCTGCAGTTGTCTGACAATTCAGAAAGATGATTCATCTTGTAAACAGATGATGTAAATTTATGGTATAAAAAAATACAGTACAGTACTATAAATGTATTTTCTCTTCCTCATGATTCCCTTAATAAAAAAAGTTATGACTTTATTGTAAGAATGCAGTATATAATACATATAACATACAATAAATATGTGTTCATCAATAAGGTTTCTGATCAGCAGTAGGCTCTTAGTTAAGTTTGGGGAGAATCAAAAGTTATATGAGAATTTTCAACTACTTGAGGGTCAACACCCCTAACCCTCTCATTCAAAGGTCAACTAATTGTACTACAAGGTCACTGGGCAATAGGAATTTTTCAGCTCCATTATAATTGTATGGGACCACCATTCCATAAGCCATTTGTTTTTTGGCCAAAACATTGTTATGCAGAGAATGACTGTATTGTATTAAATTATCACTAAGTTCATGTTTTTTCATGTCATTGAAACTGTTACTTTCTTAATAAATTTTCCAAATTTTTTTTTACTAGTAGTTAGAAGTAATATTTTAAAATTGGGTCTGTGATCTCGCTAAATTTGCTTATTAGTTCTAGTAGCTTTTTCAAAGGTTCCTAAGGATTTTCTACATACAAGACCATGTAATCTGCTACTTAAGTCATTTCTACTTCATCCTTTCCATTGCATATGCATGCTATTTCTTTTTGTTGCTGTATTGCACTGAATAGGACAATGTTAAATAGAAGTCATGAGAGACAACATCCATGATTTGTGCCCAACCTTAGAAAAGAAATAATCAATCATTAATCATTTGCTATGATGCTCATAGTAGTTTTTGTACAGGCACGCTTTATTGCATTGAAGAATTTCCTTTCTATTTCTAATTTACTTAAAAATGTTTCTCGAATGGGTGTTAAATTTTTTGCTTTTTCTGCATCTCTGACATAATCTTCTTTAGCGAATTGCATTAACTCAATGACTGATTTCTATTTACTTATTTTTTTGAGATGGAGCCTCTCTCTGTCACCCAGGCTGGAGTGCAGTGGCGCGATTTTGGCTCACTGCAATCTCTGCCTCCCAGGTTCTAGTGATTCTTCTGCCTCAGCCTCCCAAATAGCTGGAATTACAGGTGTGTGCCACCACGCCCTGCTAAGTTTTTGTATTTTTAGTAGAGATGGGGTTTCAATATGTTAGCCAGTATGGTCTCAATCTCCTGACCTCGTGATCCACCTGCCTCGGCCTCCCAAAGTGCTAGGATTACAGTCAATGATTGATTTCTAATGCTAAACCCACATTGCTTCTGGAATAAACATTAGTTATTCAGTTACAACCTCAGAATGTCTTGCGACTCACATAACATTTCCTTCTTCACGCAGATCCTCGTCTGGTCTACATTGATCCTTGCCTCAAGAAATCATTCAAAATGAAGACTCACGCTATTTCTGCTATCCTGCCCTAAGAACTTTTCAGCCAAACCCATAAGCAAATTAAGCCCTAAATTAGTAGATAGAAATAAATAATACAAATAAGAACAAAGTGAATGAGGATAGACTGAAATAGATTGAATAGATTAAATTGAATTTATAATTTGAAACATTCCCATAAAGAAAATTCCAGGACCAGAGGATGTCACTAGTAAATTCCATCAAATATTTATGGAAGACATAATAACAATGCTGGTCAGAAAATGGAAGAGGAAGTTTCACTTCTCAACTCTTCTCTAAGCCTAGAATTATACTATTAAGAAAATCAGACAAAGACACTATGTGCACAGAAAACTGAAGACCAAAATCCCATATGCACACAGATGCAAAAAATTCCAAATTAAATATTTAAAAATCAATTTTATCCATATAAAAAAAGTAAATATGATCATGCTTTTTTAAAGGAGAACTTATATTAATACCTTGGGGATGGAAGCAGAGCAGGAGGATGTTTCAGGATGGAGTGCTGGAGAGAATTCAGCTTATAACACGGGAAAGGGAAGAAGGTCTGGAGAGATTGAGAAATGAGAGAAGTTGGCAGCTGGGAGGGAGGGAAGTATTCTAAGTAGGAAGAATCAGAGTGGGACATAAGAAGTTGCCAGGTTTTAGGTGGAATCAGAAGGCCTTAAGTGTTTCCACATTTTTCATTAACATTGAAAAAAGAATTTTTTCTTTTCTTTTTTTTTTTTTTGAGACTAAGCTTCACTCTTATCGTCCAGGCTGGAGTGCAATGGCGTGATCTCGGCTCACTGCAACCTCTGCCTCCTGGATTTGAGCGATTCTCCTGCCTCAGCCTCCCGAGTAGCTGAGATTGCAGGTGTCTACCCCCACACCCAGCTAATTTTTGTGTTTTTAGTAGAGACGGTGTTTCACCATGTTGGCCAGGCTGGTCTCGAACTCCTGACCTCAGGTGACCCACCCGCCTCGGCCTCCCAGAATGCTGGGATTACTGGCATGAGCCACCACATCCGGCAGAAAAAAAGAATGTTTTTAATGAAGCTATTCTGATGTCAGAATTTTGGTTAGAATCTTCTTACTAAAAAAAGGACAAACTAGAAAAAGACAAACCCTTGAATATTTTATTTGAATTATCCTTGAATTACCTTGGAATTGACAGTGAATAAATTATCTTGTTCCTCTGCTCCAAGTTATCTTTAAGATGAACAATTTTAATTGTATCAAAAGTTCACCCAGTGGCCACTTACATCCCAAATTATCTTCAGTGAAATTGTATCATTTGTTAAGATATGCACAAGAATTTAGGTTGTAATGAACATATATATCAGGGAAAGATGTCTGGCCTAGGAGGCATTAATATGGCAGGAGACAACCCCACCAGAATTAAAAGATGAGTCACATGTGTTACTTTTACACCTCTTGTCACAAGCCCCCAACCAGAATTCAGCCATCTCCGATGACCGACCTGACGATTTTCAGCCTCCATTTTGGAAATTTCACCTCACAAAACTCTCAGGAACACAAATACAAAAGGCAAAACATAGAACATGTAAGGTTTCCAGATGGTGACCCAAAGCAAAATTTATCTATTGGGAGACATTGGCCTGACAAGATCTCAAAATTGTCGGTTGTCAGAGCCTACATTAAGAAATAGTGACTGGTGTTCACATCACTGATTTTAGATTGGGACCAAACTAAAGGGGCTTCTAAGAGTCTTCCCGTTTGCTTATCTTTGATGTAATGATGCTGCTATAAGTAATGTGCTCAGCACACCTATGTAAGCTGGGTTTTAGGGTTGGACTAAAGCAGAATTGGTAAACCTATGGCACTCCTTGTTGACATTACCCTTTTCCTTGCCTATGGCATGCATTGCTAATCAATCACAATAACATTTTTTCCTGCTCTGCACAGTGTTCCAGGTAGCCACTATCAATAGATCTTATTGCTGCATTGAGCATTTACTATGTGTCAGACTCTCTTCTTAAGTACTTTATAGGAATTAACTCATGTAATCTTCACATCAATGCTTTTTATAGATTATATAAACCTCACAAGGTCACAGAGCTGGTAAAGGACAAGTCTAGGATTCAATCCCTTGCAGTCTGGCTAAAGCCCCACTGTACTTTCAGACATGTGATCAGAGTTAGCATGTGAGCTGTAACTACAGCTGATAGTCATCAGTGTGTTTTGCAAAATGGTCGTTAAAATATTGAAATACTTATGTGTTGCAGGAAGTCAGGGACCCCGAACGGAGGGACCAGCTGAAACCATGGCAGAAGAACGTAAATTGTGAAGATTTCATGGATATTTATCACTTCCCCAATCAATACTCTTATAATTTCCTATGCCTGTCTTTACTTTAATCTCTTAATCCTGTCATCTTCGTAAGCTGAAGATGTATGTCACCTCAGGACCCTGTGATGATTGCATTAACTGCACACATTGTTCATAAAGCATGTGTGTTTGAACAATATGAAATCTGGGCACCTTAAGAACAGGATAACAGCGATTTTCATGGAAAAAGGGAGATAACCTTAAAGTCTGGCTGCCTGTTGGCTGGGCAGGACAGAGCCATATTTCTCTTATTACCGAAAATGGGTAAGAGAAATATCGCTGAAATCTTTCTCCGGTAAGGAATATTAATAATTAACAGCCCTGGGAAAAGAATGCGTTCCTGGCGGGGGCGGGGGGGTCCTCTAAAATGGCTGCTCTGGGGGTGTCTGCCTTATTTTTTTGCAGATAAGGGATGAAACATGCCCTGGCTGCCTGCAGCGCCCCCAGGCTTGCTAGGATTAGGAAATTCCAGCCTGGCGAATTCTAGTCAGACCAGTTCTCTGCTCTTGAACCCTGTTAAGATGTTTATCAATGACAATGCGTGCACAGCAGGACATGGAAGTTCATTAGTGATTCTAGTTTTGCCCTGACCTTGTGATCTCGCCCTGATCTTCTGCCTTGTGATCTTTTGTTGCCCTTGAAGCATGTGATCTCTGTGACCCACACCCTATTCGTACACTCCCTCCCCTTTGAAAATTGCTAATAAAAACTTGCTGGTTTTGCAGCTCAGGAGGCATCACGGAATCTGCTGACATGTGATGTCTCCCCTGGACACCCAGCTTTAAAATTTCTCTCTTTTGTACTCTTTCCCTTTATTTCTCAGACTGGCCAACAGGGAAATAGAAAAGAACCTACGTTGAAATATTGGGGATGGGTTCCCCCGATACTTACATAAAATATTGATGAAAAATAAACCTATACTGCCTTAGCCTGTCTCCTTCCTAGGGACCTCTTTTTCTAACTCAGCAGTAAAGGGTTAATGCCCAACATAGCTGGGGGCTTTCAGAAGCTAGCTCCAGAACCAAGGCTGGGCTCATTTCTGATTGGTCAGTGTTGATCGGTGCCCATGCCAAGAGTCATTAGACATGGAATTATGAATATCACCTCTGGATGTGACCCTTTTAGATCTTGGCTCCAGGAATATACAATATCAATATTATTTACATTGAATAAGGTTTGTGTTGTTTTACTGTTGTTTTGGTTTTTTTAGAGATAGGGTCTTGCTGTATTGTCTAGACTGGGGTGTAGTGGCATAATTATAGCTCACAGCGGCATCAAACTCCTGGGCTCAAGCCATCCTCCCACCTCAGCCTCCCAAGTAGCTGGGACTACAGGCACATGCCACCATGGCTAGCTAATTTTGTTTATTTTTTTGTAGAGATGAGGTCTCACTATGTTGCCCAGGCTAGTCTCAAACTCCTGAACTCAAGTAATCCTCCCACCTCAGCCTCCCAAAGTCCTGAGATTACAGGTGTGAGCCACAGTGCTTGGCCCTGGTCGATTTTTGTATTTTTTTTCTTTCTTTTTGAGACAGAGTCGCTGTCTCCCAGGCTAGAGTGCAGTGGCACAATCTCGGCTCACTGCAAGCTCCGCCTCCTGGGTTCACACCATTCTCCTGCCTCAGCCTCCTGAGTAGCTGGGACTACAGGTGCCCACCACCACACCCAGCTAATTTTTTGTATTTTTAGTAGAGATGGGTTTTCACCATGTTAGCTGGTCTTCACCAAGACCAGGATGGTCTTGATCTCCTGACCTTGTGAACCACCCACCTCGGCCTCCCAAAGTGCTGGGATTATAGGTGTAAGCCACCATTCCCGGCTGATTTTTGTATTTTTTATAGAGACAGGGCCTTACCATGTTCCCCAGCCGGTCTTAAACTACTGGACTCAAGCAATCCTTCTGCCTCTATATTAAATAGTCTTTTAAATAACATTAAATCACATTTCATACTGTAATAAATAAAACCATATTAAAATATGGAAAAATACTTAAAAGGTAAACACATGACTACTTTTTTCTAATGAACTCTTACTGTGTTTTTCTGAACCCCTCTTTCATCATTAGCTGAGGCCAATTTTCCATGGATGATATCATGCTGATATTTCTTTCCTATTCACTTCTCAAGAGTTATAACATTAGGTCTTTCTGCTTATTTTTTTTAAGACCAACCATCTGACTCCAAATTCCTCAGTGGGATGAAATCTCGCTTTTAGGACTCTTATTTCTGGGGCAGACCTCCTTGTTTAGAACAATTTCCCCATCCGCCTCTGAGCTGTGTCTTGTTGCTTGCCAGAAGCCGCTGGGCATCTAAGATGTGTGAGCACTAGAACCTCCCTGCACAGACCTGGTGGGTCACTGAAGGCTGGCCTCGCCACAGCCCCCAGAAGGTGAGTTTTGTCCTAGGGGTAAGTATTAGAGTTCCCTCTGCTCTTGTTTATCTCCACAAACACCCAAATCTGCTTCTGTTCCAAGACTGTTTCATTCCAGACTGATTTTCTTTTGTATTTAATGACCACCAGCATTTTCCCCCCTTGAACTCTGGCTGCTGATCCATTCTTTGTCTTAATTCCTCTATTCCTCTCTCTGCTGCAGTTCCCATCACGGACACAGCCAGGCCATTACTCTATTTTTGCCAAGCCCTGTGGGGCAGAGCTAGCATTTTCTGAGCTAATTTCTTCTGAGATGTACCTTGAGATACTATAAAACTTCCACAGAGTTCGGTTAAACTCCTCAAATGGAATCTGGGCAGACAGCTTGGCAAATTGAATTTTAGAAGAGCCAAGCTCATTTTGGCATTAAAGAAACACTGTGATATGAAAAGGTAACAATTTAACAATAGTTAGCAAAACAAAAAAAATTTCTATAAGGAATTGTTCTCTATTTACACCTGAAGAGTAAAGAGAAATGTTCTTAGATTATAGCTATTCATTAGTGTTGGATAAAAGACAAACTTAGGAAAGAGAAACTTTAGAGTAAGAAATAGAGAACTGTCTTTAAGAAATTGAGAAGGTTTTAGAAGATTTGCAGTAGTTTTAGATGAGTCTATCTGGAGGAAGAGTACTGACCTGGGAGATGTCTTCCAACAGGAAAACCAGTGTCAATGGTTCTAAATCAGAAGTCAGGATTATCATCACTCAGTAGAAGGAACAAAGTAGAAAGTAAACTCTGTATCTAATGATAACCCTTACATCCTCCAGGGTGTGAATTTATTCCATTTCACCCAGAAATCTATAAAATTCTATAGATGTGTTACCTTATATTTTTGTAAGCTTGGAAGATAATTGTAATACACATTTTTATAGAAAAAGAGAAAAAATGAATTTTTTCTCTTGCCTCCAGGAAATTTGAAACATCCAACTTCCAGAAATCCTGTCTTCTATCCATTTGTGAATACATACAAACATATATTCATTCCACCAGTGAACAAGTATCTGATTTCTTACTGTGTGTAGACAATCTGGTCAGTTTGGGGGTAGGCAGCAGAGTGTGGATCCTACTTTCGGTAGTGTAAGCCCTGGGAAAGTGGTTTACAACAGTTGGCATTTATCAAGCAGAAAAATACCTGTGAAGTCATAGCCTTCCGACTATAAGTCAGTTGTATTATTTCAAACCTTATATTTTCATTCTTTAAGGTGATTTGTATTCATTGTCTTTACTAAGTGTATTCATATTCTTTATTTCTACTGCCTTACATATTCCAGCGTAGGAAGAAAACATTAGGGAAAAGTATCACCTTTCCACTGTCTGTCTACTTAAAAACTTCATCACTGTTCCATTATGGGTTCATTAAGAAGGAATTGGCTAGGAAAATGGAGTAGTTGCTAGTAATCGGTCCTTTTGGCTTAGTTGCCTCTCATTTTTTTCAAAAACTTATGTGTGTGTGTGAAATGCCACACCTGTATGATGTGCATAAAACATAATTGTATAGCCTGATGACAACTTCTACATTTTTTCCTTTTTCCAGACAATTCAATGATCTCAGAACACCTCAAGTCTACATGTCTTCTTTTAATTTACATACTACTGTTGTCTTAAATCTTTCTCTTTTTCTAAAAATACTTCATCAAAAGATGATTAACATGCCATAAAATGCATCCTTTTAAAGTGTACAAGTCAATGGATTTTAGTATACTCACAGCATTGTGCAAATAGCACCACAATCTAATTTTAAAACACTTCCATCACTCTGAAAAGAAATCCTTTGCTTTTTAACAGTCACCAGCCTCTCTCCTTCTCCCTAGGCCCTGGGAGAAAGTAATTTACTTTCTGTCTCTACAGATTTGCAAGCAGGGAATTTCCCACTAGATTTAATCATATATTACCATATTTACCACTTACGTTGCATTCTATTACTTCCTCCATTGCTGTGCCTTTCATCACGAATCCTTTTCATTCTATTGGAAGACCACTTTTACAATTTCCTTTGGTACCCGTCTTCTGGTGATAAACTCTTTCCATTTTTTTACTAAAAGTGTTTCTTTCACATTTATTAAGATTGTCAAGATCCCTAGAAGCTGGGTTGGAGTTGGTGGGAGTGGTGACCAATTTCCAATCCCTCTTCACTTCTAATGCCATTCTTCAGGGCCCCACTCCTATGCAGAGGATGGATTACCAGGGTCCCCACCCCTTGTGGGCCCTGCACTCCTTGGAGACTCTCAATGTTCTCTGCTTAGCCTGTCACTTCTCCCCAGCACAGAAGGAGCCCCAAATTCTGGGCTTGTCCTTTCTCTTTCCCTGGCCTGACACTTCTCTATTCTTAATGATCTGATGTTATGAGGCAAATAGTGTTGTTGTTTAATCTGGTTTTCTATGGATCTTTAGAGGGAAGGTTAATTGGAATGACCTAGTCTCCCCACGACAGGGAGGAAAAGTCCCTCTCGCTCGTTCTGTGCCCAGAACCTTCCTATTTTCTCCAGAGTTAGTACTACAAAGACAACAGTTCACTGTCACCTACCCTAGTGACTTACTACAAATGGAGCAAAAGAGATCCATCTTCAACTTTGCAACTTTAAAGGAAAAAAAAAAAAAACAGATTCCCTTGAAAATCCTAGAAAAAGGCTATCTTTGGAAAAATATGTCTTTATTACAGCTTCCTAGTTTTTTGCTAGTTCATTTTCACCATACGCTCAGCTTCACAATTTTTTTTTAAATGTTAAGCAGATTGAAAAAGGGGATAAACATAAAATAGCTGGATAACTTTGCGAGTAACCATGGAGAAGTATGAAAATTTGTTTATGAAGTAATCATTAAACACTTAAGCCATGAGATGATGAAGGTTAACGTTTTGGAAAGAAAAGTTATTAAAGTTTCTTTGAGAAGCAACTTGATCCTGGCAGCCAAATTAGAAACAACAGAGCAGCTGCGTGACTCATTGGCCAGAATTCCTTATGCGTTCTCTGGCACCAGGAATTGAGAAGGTTTATAGTCTCAGACCTACAACTGCAATGAGGCAATCGTGAGTAAAATAAACTGTGGTTGTCCAGAGTAAATGCAGGTTAGGCTGATAACCACATTCTCATTCAAAGTAAATCAATAAATCAATCAGTAGTCAGGAATTGAAAAGCAGATATTTAATAGTTGCTTAGTGGTAGTTATTCCATGTTACTACAATGGTGAGAAATGGCAGTAGTGAGAAAATTGCTAAGGGAAAAAAGAGAGAAAAATCTTCATCATCACCATCACAATATTTTATCATAGCTAACGTGTTGAGCACACCTTGCTATGGCACTCTTCAAAGCTCTTGACTTACCTCTTTTAATCTTCACAACTGCCCTCTGGGGTTTGTTCACAGTTTAGAAAACTGGAACTCAGTCTAGCAATGATTGGGAGTGAAAGGCCCAATTCTCTGTACATATCTTGGCCAGAAACCATGTAAAGTAAAATAATTCAGAAACTGGTGTGAGTAGTTGGAGAATCAAAATTCTGCTATCGTTAAGAAACACAGATTCAATGAAACCTTCCTATAAATAAACAATTTATTTTCAGTTTGGAGGCAAATATAACACACAAAACCGCTAACATTGGGTTTAGTGGTGATAAATTATAGCTAAAAGTATATTAACTATCGGGGCCCTTCTTTTTGCCTATATTTCTTTAAAGTGGCTCTCAGGCATATTTTTCATAGATTTCTCACATTTTTAGGCATCAATATTCATAGAAATACTCTAATATGGCCATATAATCCTTGTATGGTAATTTTCAATTATCTGGTACTATATTTGCAGAATAGTAAAAATTCTTATAGAAACTTCCTTAAAAGAATCTCAAAGTACAAAAGATGTAATCTTCTTAGTCCTCCGTAAAAATTTATTGGTAATACATTTATTCAAATGGAAGTGATAAAATCTAAAGCTATGAAAACACTTTGTAAGTGCTAGACTTTCATTTATGTGGAAGATGCGTTATTATGTTTTAGGACCCATGCCTCCTTGCAGCCATCTTCCACTGGCTCAGGGACGGTAAAGGGTTTTCCACTCATAGGCCAACCTATTAACAGAGAGTGGCAGTCTGGGAGGCAGTGTTGAGAGGGAATTTAAGGTTGCATCTGGAGTTAATGTGCAAAACTATCACAATTGGTTAGTCATGCTTTTTTATTTGCACAGAGAGTAAGTGGGTTTATAGCATGTTGTATGGGTTTGCTATCACTGTCACTCCTGATAGCACTTTTTGGGAGCTGTTATCTGAATT
The DNA here is from genome assembly GCF_009828535.3 of Hylobates moloch. Taxonomy (NCBI): domain Eukaryota; kingdom Metazoa; phylum Chordata; class Mammalia; order Primates; family Hylobatidae; genus Hylobates; species Hylobates moloch. The sequence continues at coordinate 28,415,269 of NW_026652283.1, read as the reverse complement.
TTGGGCCAGGTGTGAAGGGAACAGATTAACATTTGAATGTTTCCACAAATACAAGTAGGTAGCAATGACAGCATTGTCAGGGAACTCATTTTCTTAGAAGTAGGTGTAATGCTAATTCTCTGAAAAAAAGTTGTCAGATGAATAAAATGGGTTCCTAATCTCTTAAACTACATATTGGAGAAAGAATGAAATCACTGAGCAAATGTGAGATGAAAGAGACAGAGGATGTGAAAGAAACTGTGAAGCCAGAATCTGCTTCTACTTTGTCTTCTGTTTAACTGCAAAGGCCACAATATTCAGCTCTTATCCAAGATGTGCAAAAACTTAAAATTATTTAAAAACAATAATGGCTACAACAACAAAAATCTGGCTGCCTCATTTACAGTAACATGGCCAAAAAGAAAATCTAAAAGACATTTTAGAAGAATTTTTTGTAAGCTACTGCGGAGACTGAAAAGATTCATTCGTATTCCTTTACATTAACTCACACATGGAAAAATAGTCCAAGAAATAAGACTAAGCAGCACAGCGAGAAAAGATGGGAGATTGTAATTTCTCAAGGGAAATTATCTGTCTCTAGATATAATCTTTATTTCTTGGCAAAGAAAAACTAGCATGGTAGATTTCCCAACTTCTTTAATAACATAAGATGTAAACCATGTCATTGACTTATGGCAAGTATTTTATTAGGTCCTGGGTGCCCTGAGCCCATTAATTTTGGCTGCCCCAAGGCCATTGTTTGCCAGGAGTATTTAAACTAGCTGGAGAGGATCATATGAATAGGATTTCCTGTCAAAACAGGCCTGGCTTCATGGGTGTGCAACTTTTGTAGTCATACAGAACCCTGTACTTGGATGAACTCAGTGTATAGAAGGACTTCACTTTTGGTTTGATATGCCACTGTCACCATCCTGAAATTCTTAATAACTTTAGAACAAAGGGTACTTCATTTTCATTTTACATTGGGCCCTACAATTTATGTAGCTAAACCTGCTAAGAATTGGGGTTGGGGCACAGTGGACCTCAACACCATCAGTGAGGTGGTGAATTCCTCAACAAAATCATTTTTGTAATTCAATACAATGCAAGTAAGTGTGACCCATTAAATAGAACACATTAAAACAAAGTATTACTGTACAATATGGGAGAGAAAACACTTAATACTGATGATTGTAATAAATATTTTATAGAGACTAACCAGAATTTTACGTTTTCCTCATTATTTGTTCTCTTTTCTAAAACAGCCATAAGTATTGAGCTTCATCATCTACAAACTAGCAATCACGTCTGAGTTCTTCATGTTAACTCCCCAGCAGTTCTCCTGCAGTGGCTCTAGGTTTTTGAGGGCTTGCTACTTACTTACATGTTTTTTTGGTTTTATTTGTTTGCTTTTGGAGGCTTTTCTTGAAACTTTAAATAGAAGAAAAAAAGAGAGCTTAACATAACATTTTTAAAGGTACCTATTGCTCTTCTTGTATTCTTCTTGAGGGGTAGCTGAGCATGTGTAGCGTGCATGTGGTATGCATGTGGTAGCATGTAGTATGCATGTTCATGAATGTTGCACGCATGTTGAATGCATGCAGCATGCATGTTCTGGCAAGTCGTGTGTATGATGTAGAACCGTGGTATGCATATTGTCTGCATGCCTACTCATGAACACATGCTGCATACATGTAGTATGCATATTGTACAAATGTTGCACACACACTTCGTAGAATGTGACATGTACATATGCATATTGCACGCATGTTATGTGCAAATAGTGTGCATGTTGAATGCATACTGAATGTGTGTAGCATGAATGCTGTATGCATGTAGCTTGCATGTAGAATAAATGTTCCACGCATGAGCCATGCATGTTGTGTGTAGCACGCTTGTTGCAAGTATGTAGTAACCATGTTGCATACATTTAGCCTGCATATTGTAGCATGCAGTGCACATGTTGCAAGCATGTAGTACACATGTTGCATGCATGATGCTGGCATATTGTAGCATGTAGTGCACAAGTTACAAGCATGTAGCTTGCATGTGGCACATAGTGTGAGGGTATGAATACAGCAAACATGCTGTGCATGTCACTACATATATGTTGGGGCGTGCAGCACGCATGTTGCAAAGTGCGTGTTGCAGTGTGTATTGTGCATGCTGCATGCATGTTTCACGCATGTAGCTTGCATGTTGCAGTATGCAGCATGTTAAAAGCATGTAGGTTTCATGTGACATATAGTGCGCATATTGCAATCATGTAGCTTGCACGTTGTGGCATGCAACACCCATGTTATACGTGTGTAGCATGCAGGCCACACATGGAGAAAACATGTTCTACACATATGGCATGCGTGTCACATGCATTTAGCTTGCATGTTTTAGCATGTAGTGCGCATGTTACAAGAATGTACTACGCATGTTGTGGCATGCAGCACAAGTTACAGCCATGCTACAAGAATGTATGCATGTAGCTTGCATGCTGTAGCATGTAGTGCACAAGTTACAAGCATGTAGCTTGGATGTTGTGGCATGCAGTGTGCATTTATTATTAATGTAGCATGCATGCTGTGCAGATGTCAAAGCACGTAATATGCATGCTGCACGCATGTTATACACATGTTACAGCGTGTAATGTGCGTGTTGCATGCATGCTTCACGCGTGTTTCAACATGTAGCTTGCATGTTGTAGGCAGTGCACGTTACAAGCATAGGTTGCATGTTGTGGCATGTTGCAGGCATGTGGCTTGCATGTCATGGCATGTAGCAGGCATGTGGCTTGCATGTTGTGGCATGTTGCGAGCATGCAGCTTGCATGTGGCGTGAAGTGCATATGTACTACATGTGTAGCATGTAAGCTAAATGCATGTGTGATACAGGCCCTATGCATGTGGCAACGTGTGTCATGCATGTAGCTTGCATGCTGTGGCATGCAGTAAGCATGTTATAAGGCTGTAGTGTGCATGCTGCACACATGTAGATTGCATGTTGTAGCATGTACTGCGCATTTCACAAAATACAGTGGGCATGTTCTATGTGTGTAGCATGCATGCTACAAAGAATGTAGAATGCATGTACTGAACAGGCAGCAGGCATGTAGCTTGCATGTTGTAGCATGCAGCAAGCGTGTAGAATAGTGCTCTATGTATGTTGTGCATATGTGAGTTACATGTTGTGGCATGTGGTTTGCATGCTCTATGCAGGCCACGACTTGCAGCATACCTGTTGTGCCCTACTTGCATGGTGTAATGTGCATGCTGCATGCATGTTTCACCCATACATCGCATGTAATATGCATGTTTGCGCATGTTGCAGCGTGTAATGTGCATGCTGCATGCATGCTTCATGCATGTTGCAGCATGTTCTATCTGTGCTGTGAACATGCCCGCATGCTGCATGCATGATGTATGCATGTAGCATGAATGTTTTACACATGTACACAAGTTGTATGCATGTTCTATGCATCGGGCTTGTATGCTGTACACATGTTCGCATGTTTTGCACATGTGGCTTGTTTGTTGTATGCATGTTGCGCACATGTAGCATGCCAGCTCTATGTATGTAGTGTGTTTGTTGTATGCATGTTTTGTACCAGCAGCGATGTTGTGTGCATATTGTATCATGTAGATTTTCATGTTGCATATATGGGTATATATGCTTTACACATGCAGTGGGCATACTGTTATCATGTTGTAAGCATGTACGTGTGTGGTATGTATGCTGTGTGCATGTTGTTCACATGTAGCATGTTGTAGTATGTTCTGTGCACGTAACAAATATACCCACGTTCTGCACATGTATCATGCATGTTCTAAGCAAGAGGTGTGTGTGTTGTGCCCGTTATATGCATGTAGTATGCATTTTGCATGCATATTGCAGCATGTTTTTTGCATGTAGGACTTATGTTTGACACATTTTGCATGCATGTACTATGGATGCTATATGCATGCAGCATTCATGTAGTTGCATGCATGATGTATGCTTGTAACACACAGGTACATGTGTAGTATGCATGTAGCCTGCATGCAATATTCATGCATACAAGTCGCACACATGTTGTTATTGTTGAATATATGCTGTGCGCATGTAGCATGAATGCTGCACATATGTTGTACATGTGTAGCATGCATGTGCGCATGTGGCATGCATGCATTAGGCATGTCACATGCATGTGCGCATGCTTTGCGTGTGTGTGTAGTCTGCATGAAATATGCATGTAGTATGCATGTTGTGTGCCTGTAGTATGCATGCTCTCTGTACGCATGTTGTGCCCATGCGTTATGTTATGTGTATGTAGTTGCATGTTGTATGCATGCAGCAATCTTGCTTTACGCATATAGCATGTATGTTGTGCGCATGATGCACACTTGTACGGATGTAGTGTGAATGTGGTGCTCATGTAGTATGTATGTTGAAAGCATGTGTGCATGTAGCATGCATGTAGCATGAATGGATGATGTATGCATGTAGTATGCATGTTTCATGTAGTATGCATGTAGCATGCATATATTTTGGGCGCATGTTGTGTGCATGTTAAATATATGTTTACACATGCATCCTGAATGTTTTACGAATGTAGACATGTAGCATGAATGTTTTCCCCATGTGGTATGCATGCATTAAGCGTGTAGCATGCATGTTGTACGCATGTTGTACACATGTCTGCATGCAGCATGCCTTTTTGTGCATGTATGCATGTAGTGTGAATGTATGTAGCATGCATGTTGAACACACGTACGCATGTAGTATGGAAGTTTTGCGCATGTAGCCTACATGTAGTATATATGCATGATGTATACATGTAGTGTGATGTGTGTGGTATGCATGTAGCATGTATGCATGTTGTTTACATGTATGCATGTTGTATGCTTGTTGTATATATGTGCCATGTTGATTTGCTGCACTCATCAACCCATCACCTAGGTTTTAAGCAACGCATGCATTAGGTATTTGTCCTGAAGCTATCTCTTCCCTTGCCCCCACCCCCTGACAGGTCCCAGTGTGTTATATTCCCCTCCCTGTGTCCATGTGTTCTCATTGTTCAACTCCCACTTATGAGTGAGAACATGCGGTGTTTGGCTTTCTGCTCCTGTGTTAGTTTGCTGACATTGATGGTTTCCAGCTTCATCCATGTCCCTGAAAAAGACATGAATTCATTCTTTTTTATGACTGCATAGCATTCCATGGTGTATATGTGCCACATTTTCTGTATCTAGTCTATCATCGATGAGCATTTGGGTTGGTTCCAAGTCTTTGTAAATAGTGCTACAATAAACATATTTATTTATTTATTCATTTATTGAGATGGAGTCTTGCTTTGTCACCCAGTCTGGATTGCAGTGGTGTGATCTTGGCTCACTGCAATCTCCACCTCCCAGGTTCAAGTAATTCTCCTGCCTTAGCCTTCTGAGTAGCAGCTGGGATTACAGGCATCCACCACCACTCCTGGTTAATTTTTCTATTTTTAATACAGACAGGGTTTCTCCATGTTGGCCAGGGTGGTCTTGAACTCCTGACCATAGTGTTGGGATTATAGGCATGAGCCACCGTGCCCAGCTGGCAAAACTGATTTAATTACATATACATGCATGAAAGTTCCCAAAGAATTGTGACTCAAGGAGGCAGTTAGAATTGAGGGCTTATATATCATCTTAGGCTAGACAAAGGAAAAGGGATTCACTTCTGGAGTATAGGGAGAATGTGAGGGTAGGGAGGTGAGGGCAGCATGGGGAGTGGGGAGAGGAAATGTATGGTAAATAAGGGTTATTTAGTGTGTTTGTTACATGGATAAGCATCCTGTCCAGTGCTAAGAGTTGTCTCTGGAGTAGTTCTTTTTCGAGCATGAGAGGAGATACCTTTAAAAATGGAAATTCATGGCCTGCTTTTAGACAGAAAATGGGGACACCGAGAGCTAACTGCCTTAACCTCAAAACAATCCTGATGCCAAATTGGCATGTTTTGGGGAGGCATATTCTGTTCCTCTTCCTACCTTTAGTCTCCAGTTCCCCAGAAGTCAGAACTAATGCTTTGTGGCTCAAGACTCCCACCATAAACCATAGCATTAGACTGTCCAGTGGCCAAAACTTCTAGGAAAACAGACATGCTTATGAGGTAGGACATTCTAGGCAGGGGGCCTAGAGGTGATCTTCCAATTGCTGAGGCAAAGATTGGACCTTTATTTCAGTAAGGTTCTTTACTGCATAAATATAATGAGCACACCTCCCATTACTTATCACTCAAATTCAAAATTATAATACAAATAATGACCAAGCATATTTCATTTGATAATGTGCTGGAGTGAACTCACACTGATTCACAAAAATTAATTCTTACATTCTTAGGAATTTTGCAAGCCAGTTGTTAAACACAATTTTATACAAAATTAAGTTATATAAACCATTTCTACAAATTAGATTTAAATGAGTATAATAAATGCTCAAATCTCATCATGTTTTAATTATTTTACCGTCAATATACTCTTGGTCTTATTTATAGCTGCTGTTATCTGTTTGGTAAAAATGCTGTAGAATAACGTGCTACTATATATCTCTTTCCATCTCTGTGTTCAGTGAGGTCACATTGGTTGCATGAAATCAAACATGGTGAAAATATTTGCACCATGGAAATCAGCAAATGCTATGAATCAGGATTTAAAATAAAATATTCTTTGAATTGGAGAAACATCTCTCTGCTCATTCAACTGTGACTAGTGCAGTTAAGAGTATTTTATAGGCTATGACAACATTGGAATAAATGTCTGATACTTTATTTTGAAATATAAAGTTCATCTAGAGCTCTTGATTCAGATGGAATAATTTTCTTAAAATATTTAACTCTTTGGGCTGGGTGCAGTGGCTCACACCGGTAATCGCAGCACTTTGGGAGGCCGAGGCGGGTGGATCACCTGAGGTCAGGAGTTCAAGACCAACATGGTGAAACCCCGTCTCTACTAAAATCAAAAATTAGCTGGGCGTGGTGGTGGGCACCTGTAATCCCAGCTACTTGGGAGGCTGAGGCAGAAGAATCACTAGAACCTGGGAGGCAGAGGTTGCTGTGAGCTGAGATTGAGCCATTACACTCCAGCTAGGGTGACAGAGCGAGACTTCATCTCACAAAAAAAAAAAAAAAAAGATTAACTCTTCATTCAAGTCTCTTTGGTATAAGTCTGACTTTAATTTAAAATGTAAATTTATACAATGGCATTTTAGTGCTTCCTCTGACATTTCCTATAAGTTGCAGGGGTTGTACAAAACACTAAAAGTAGCTTTTTGATTTATGTATAATTAAAATGTAAAATAAAATGTATGTTATTAAAATTACATTCAGATGAAAATAGTGTTCTTTTCTATTATACACAATAATTTTTAAGACTATGGATATTAGCTTTGCAATGTTGCTGCAGTTTTCAAAGCCAGAGATTCTACTCTTTGAAGAATTCTGGTAAATCCTTGATATTGATGTGGTTCAGGACATGCTGCCCCAAAATATGACACCTTGACATATTGAATATTTTAAGCCAAAGGAATTCAAGAAATGGCAGGTGCAGGAAGGACTTTCTGATCTTCCTATGAAGTTCCCCCAGTTTACAACTCTTAGTTCATACCCATTTTTATCGTATCATATTTTTCTATGTTTCTTTATTCTTCAGCAAACATAGTTTGAAAACAATCAGGTTTAACTATTTCTTCGGGTCTTCAATTCCTTATGAAGTCTCCTGTGTCACAAAAAACACATACTAAACGAGTTTGTATGCACTTCTCTTGTTAATCTGTCTTTTGTTACAGAGATCCAGCCAGGAACCAACAAAGGTAGGAAGAAAAGACAGTTTTCCTCTCCTGCAATATTTTTTATTGCAATGTACCTATGTATACTTTTATCTTGTAGTAATATACTGACAAAGTTTATTGCCTGAGTGCCAGAAAATGCAAGGTCACAAATAATTTTTGATACTCTTAAATTTTATTACTGTGCAGATGCCACACAGAGACGCTTTAGGGATGGAAGGAAAGACAGTTTACCTCCATGCAGAGCCCCTTTTTCCTCCTGGGGCTGCAGCCGTGCTACCACTGTTGCTTCTGCTGCCACCAGTCTGGGCCCAGGTCTGGGCACAGCCCCGGGCTGCCCGACACCTGCCCTGTTAGATGTTGGGCCAGCTTCTTAGAGCACATGTTGCCTGCTGTACCATGGGCCCATGGGGTGGGGGGTAATTTAAATTTTTTTGTTCTTCTTTCTGCTTTTCTGTATTTTCTTCAAGAACAGTAATATTTAAACAACTAGACAACAAAAATTTATGTTTTAATGTAAACTATATTATCATCTCTTTTGTAAACGATATTGTCACCTTTGTAATATTGCATTTGGCCATTTATATAGGTTGTATTTGAATAAAGGACATCATTAGGCTGAAAAAAAAGCAGAGGGGGCAGTGTTAAAATAAAAAGATTATTCAACAATACTTGTTAAAGCATAGTAGACTTTATTCAGGACCATCATGATAGTTATAGGGACCACTGCAATGCGGTCCTTCAGTGGGGAAGAGAGATTGATTGGACTCAACTTCAAATACAGCAAGAACCCCCTACCCTCAATATCTGATCACTCTCTTGCCAAACTGACTTAGTAGTGTTCTTTGCTAAAACTGGATTTTACAAGGAAGTACAATGACAGTGCTAGGAAAAGGTTCAGAAGACTGACTAAAGTTTGGTCAAGCAAAGAATTGTTGTTAGCAGTAATTTGAAATTGGTTTTATTACAATACCTTGCCCTTGATTTATTTTTGGTTGTGTCCTAATCTCTTTCAGAAATACGGTCCATCTTAATTTGCATGAGTGACTTAATCTATATGAGCCTCAGAGAGGTACTTCTACAATAATTCATGTTTTATTATAAATTGCTTTTGAGTGGACACAAGGCGTTTCAGGAGGTAGTATTGTGCTAATTATCAATCCTTTAAAAATAATGAGAGGCTAAGTAACAAGAATTAAACCTAATTTCCTTTTGGGCCCCTTTATTAGTCAAGATGGATGTTTTCCACTTTAACAGAGAAGCAAATGGCTTGATGGGCTGGCATATTAACGTAAACCTCTCTCTGACATCAGTACTTCTATACTTTTCCTACAACACAGAGCAGTATTGAATCAGGAGGCTGCAAAGAAACTAATTATTATTATTATTATTATTATTATTATTATTATTTTTAGAGATAGAGTCTCGCACTGTCCCCAGGCTGGAGTGCAGTGGCGTGATCTTGGCTCACTGCAACCTCCACCTCTCAGGTTCAAGCCATTCTCCTGCCTCAGCCTCCCAAGTAGCTGGGACTACAGGCGCGTGCCACCACGCCCAGGTTATTTTTGTATTTTTAGTAGAGACAGGGTTTCATCATGTCGGCCAAGATGGTCTCAATCTCCTGACCTGATCTGCACACCTAGGCCTCCCAAAGTGCTGGGATTACAGGCGTGAGCCACCGTGCCAGGCCCGAAGGAACTAATTTTAAAAAATATTTACTGATCGGTTGTCCTTGAGAAGACTTGAACCATTTCATTGTTTTAAGTCAATCTCAAATTTGTCATTTCAGCTAAATAGAATAAAGATGCCACTGAACCTAGAGGAAAGATTAGGTAACCAGGAATCCCACTTTCAGGTTTGCTTTATCTCTTCTTTTTATGATCTCTTTGGAGTCTCAGCCCTGAGTCCTGCACTACTCTCCATGGTCATGGAGCACTCTGATACTGTTTCCATCTAAAAAAAGAAAACAACTCTGAGAAGAAGGTGGTGGCCAGAACTCTTCCTTGGAAAAGGATGACTTAAGGATAATTTGAGGCAGGAAAAAAGACTTTCTTTCTATAAAAATCTACTATTAGAGGCCATTATTTTCTTTTCTTTTTTGAGGCAGGGTCTCACTCTGTAGCCCAGGCCAGTCTTGAACTCCTGGCCTCAAGCAACGCTCCTGCCTTGGCCTCCCAAAGTGCTGGGATTACAGGTGTGAGCCATTGCACCTGGCCTAGAGTCACTCTTTTGGGTTAAGATGTTCTCTCTAGAAAGCCTCTGTTAATTATAGGTAAGGATTGATACATTGACCTATTACCTCAACTATGATTTCAGCAAAGATAATTTCACTATCCCAATCAGCTGTTAACTTAGAAAGCTAGACTTTTATGGTGTTAACCACACACACATACACACGCACACACATGAGCAGCTTTGGGTCTTCCAATCCTATACTTAGCACACTGTAGCACAAAGAATCTCCTTAATATATTTTTATTAAGTTAATAGTCAGGCGCATAGGAAAGGCTGTGGTGTCTTATATGGGGAAATAGACTCAGGTGTGTCTAGATATTAAGGTCTGTATATTAAGGTTACCAAGGGTGAAAGATTTTGATGGAAGAATGAAAACATCTATGTCCAGGATTTCCAGTTTTATTTCTCAGTCACTAATTTCAAGTCACCAAATAAACAAAGCGAAAATGGGTGAAACGTACTTTGAGTTACAATAAGTTTATCTTAATTCATTGACTTTTGAACTGCTCAGATATCTTAAAATTTTTTAAAAAGTAACTTATTACAGTAAAGAGCCACACAAATACTCATAGTAGAGGAACAATTTCTGGATTATGTTGGTGAGCTTTTTAAGGATTTGGGGAGGATGAGAATAAAAGGGTGACTTTTTATTTTCAGTTTTTCTATCTGGATGTGTCAAATTCCTGATAACTTCTAACACTCAGCAATGGACATTTACGAGGTGCCTGAAAGAACAAATAGAATTTTCAGACCTGGAGAAATTCTAGTAATCATCACTCTGGGATATATTATTAAAATTAGTATTTTAAAAAAGAAAACAATCTTTCAGAAAGACGGGAAGTTTAGGAGCCAAAGCCAGAGGCCCTAATACAAATTCCCACCCCCACCTCCCCATCCCACCATCCCCACCTTCTTCGCCGCCCTGTACTGAATTAGCAGGAACCGTTCAAACACGCCCACAGCCCGGGAAATAATGAGACCCAAGTGATCCAGCTAGACAGAAAGAAAAAGTGGTTTGCTTGGCATCTCCCAAATTATCTTGAGCAAACAGTAAAATAGGAAATGTTTCAGAAGCCAATTCGGTTCCCAGGCCCAAACCAAAACTCGAACCTGGTACTTTTTGTAAGTGCGGGCCAAGAAAGGGGCTGTAAAGTTAAAGAGCCGGTGGCGCCTCTGAACACACCCGGGCAGGGCGAGCAGGATGTCCTTGTCCAGGGAGACCCCTTCTCCTGGCTTTGAGGAAGGTGCTCCCTGTCCCCGCGGGTTCCTCCGCCAAGAGGGACGCAGCGCCGGGCGCGTGAGAAAAGCCCGAGCAGGAGAGCACGGAGCCGGCGACTGGACGCGAGGGCGGGGCCGGTGGAGAGCGTCTCCCCGGGCGCCGCTGCTATTGTCCCGGGTGCTGAAAAGCCGGGAACTTCCCGGGGCAGCACTTTTCTCCCTGGAAGGTGGGTGTGGGGGCTCCAGACTGCACACCTGCTAAACCCGCCTGGTTCCCCCCGGGAGGGGTCCGCCAGATGTGCCCCTTCGCAGCCCCATTCAGGGGAGAAGGATGGGGGCGGGGGCGTGGGGGTGAGCACAGCCCGACACCGCACGTGGGACCCTGGCGTGCGCTTCCCCGCAGCTCCCGGGCAGCCGCGCGCCGCGAACCCCGGTCCACCTGCACGCGAGGCGGGCCGGGGGCAGAGGGCGCCGGGCTGTGCGGGGGAACCGGCCCGCGTCCCGGGATTGGGCGGGGGGGCGTGGAAGAGAGAGCGAGCGGGCATGCGCAGTGGGGCGGAGGAGGTGGCGATGGCCGGGGGAGGCGGGGGGACTGCTGTTTATTTGCAGCTGGGCCAACTCCGCGGCGCAGGCGGCGGCGGAGCGCGGGGAGCTCGCGGCGGGTCCGGCTGCCGCAGCACCATGCCCGAGCCCCTCTCCGGGCAACCGCTGCGCGCCGCCGGGGCCCCGGTAGGGGAGGATGCCAGACGCCCGGGAGAGGCCAGGACAGCAGCGGCGGCGGCGGCGCGATGGTGGTGACCACCTCTGCCCGAGGCGGCGGCGGGGACCGCACACCCTCCCGGCGGTGGGGCTGCGGGATCGCGCCGGCCGGGGCCGCGGCGCTGCTGGCCGGGGCAAGCTGCCTGTGCTACGGCCGCTCCCTGCAGGGCGAGTTCGTGCACGACGACGTGTGGGCGATTGTGAACAACCCCGACGTGCGGCCCGGCGCCCCGCTCCGCTGGAGCATATTCACCAACGACTTCTGGGGCAAGGGCATGGCCGAGAACACCAGCCACAAGTCCTACCGGCCGCTGTGCGTCCTCACCTTCAAGTGAGTACCTCACCTCGCGCTAGCCGCCGCTGCCTCCTCTACCCTCCGCCCGTCCCACGGACCGGGAGAAGTTGCGGGACTGACTTGGCGGCATTTCATTTTTGCCGCCCTTTCCCTCCACGCCTCCCTCCTCTCCAGGATGTGCATGGCACTTTGCTCTGGGATCCACTGCCCGGCTAGTCTGGGCTCTCGGAGTGGTTCGGGAGGCGCCGGCTGGGGAGTTGGGATCGAGTTTCTGAAGTGTCTGCGCTCTCAGCGGGTTTCTCTCTCGAGGCAGGGCTGGGAGCGGGCTGGTGGAACCGCCTCCGCACCCCATCGCCTGCCGGATCGTGACCAAGTGGGACGAGCGCGGACCCAGTGGGTTCCGGAGGGGTGGCGGTGGTGGCGATGCTTCCAAGTTGAGAATTTCTCGGAGGCTGTTGGGCAGCTTTGCAGATGAGAAGTGTATCAGCCCCTTAAGGGTTTCGTTCAGATGAGACGAGGCGGGAGCCTTGAGCTGACAGGGCTGCGTGGGTTCAGGAGAGGGAGCAGAAGACTCTCCCGAGCCCCCCAGCCCCCGCCTTGCACCCTTGGCTGCTCCCAGAGGCTCTCCAATCTGCCAGACCTCTAGAAGGTGCAGAGAGAAGTAACGCAGAGCCTAGGCTTCTCCAGGGACCCTGGGGCCCCAGCTGAAATAGTTTTTCTTTTACAACCTCGGAGTCATGATTCAGCGTTTCTGGTGTGAATAAGTGTAAAGGGAACCGAGAATATGCCAGGTTTTTGTGGGGTGGAGTATTTTCTTTAATTTGAAAAGAAGCCTAGCTTCTGAGGAAAGAAGAGAAGCGCTCATTTAAGGGAAATGCTATCTTACACAATCAAGAGCTTGACTCAACCCTTTATAGTGTGGCTCAGCGTTGAAGCTCATTTTAACGCGCCGGTCAAAACTGTTGAAATAATATTGGTGCGCTATTATCGGCGTTTTAAGCCTTTTTTCCAACGGGTGTGATAGGAACCCGTGTTTATGGTAATGATTATTTGAGTCTGGGTTGGCAGCTTGAAAAGCCTGCTCTGGCTGAGAGGCTTAGGCCTCTTGACAGGTGTCTCTGATGACTCAGAAAAGGAAACCATAGCAATAGGCAACAATTCATGGGCATTTGACTTACGTCTTCCACTGAAAGTTTAATGTTTTTAAGGAGAGTGAGAAAATTACATGTTTGACTTTGAAGAGAATATGTTATAGACATTTGTCCTCTTAGAAAGTTGTTCTCGTTTTCTGCTGAAAGATAACCTCGGCTAACCTCGTTATTCAATTTCCCAGATGTTTCTTAAAATCTCCTTGGGCCAAATATAAATGTTTCACTTCTAGATTGACCTGCTTTTTCATTTATTACAGTCAGGGTTGTTGGTTAATTTAAGATGTGCGAGTTCACAGCATGAGATGTGCTTGCTGTCTTTCTAACAGCCCTGGAGACCATCCTGGTCACAGGTATGAGTATTTTTCAATTAAAAAGGGCAGAGTCAAATGCCTGTGCCTAATTGCTGGAGAGTAGGGAAGGGTGTTTTCACTTCTTGACTTTCTAGAAGATTTTCTTCTTTTTTCTCTGTCTTTTCTCTTTTTTTTCTTTTTTGAGATGGGATCTCACTGTGTCCTCCAGCCTGGAGTGCAGTGGCATGATTATTGCTCACTGTAGCCTAAAACTCCTGGGCATAAGCAATTCTCCTGCCTCAGCCTCCCAAGTAGCTGGAACTACTGGCACATGCCGTGCACCCAGATATATTTTTAAAATTTTTTTGTAGATATGGGGTCTTCCTATGTTGTCTAGGCCGGTGTTGAACTTCTGGGCTAAGTGATCTTGAAGCCTCAGCCTCCCAATGTGCTGGGCTTGTGGGCATGAGCTACTGTACCTCACCTAAAATGTTTTATTTTTCTTCATAATGGAGACAGCAGGCACATAAGGGAGGGATGGAGGGAGTAGACAAAGAAGTAAGACCATTGATTAAGAGGAAAATTGGCTAGGGGTTGACAGAACAAGGGCAAAGGAAAGTTGGGGGATTCAGGAGGAAGAGAGCTGAGGGACTCTTGTGGTAATCATTGATTGTAACAAGCAGCTTGGTATCTAAGAGGCATGGCTTGCTGTATATTATATGCTACTGCCTATGAAAGATACACTCTTTTTTTGAGAAGATTGAGTTGCAAATCTAGAAGAGAAACACAGCACTAATTGGAAAGAGATAACTGCCTCTTCAGAAAGAGAACGTTAAGTAGTCTTTCTGTCCTCACATGCATTGATTTAAATAAGACTGGACAGTTTTCTTTATAGTCATCTGAGGTGAAACTGCATTTTCTAGTGTGATAGCATGAAGCTGGAGGACATCAATGACTTTAGAACCACACAACTCTACAGGATGGTACAAGGAAGGAAAGAAAGCCATATTTATTAACTATTCACTATGAACCAAGCATTGGCCTAGATACTTCACATAGATTACGTCTTTATGATTTTTATTTTAGATAGTGAAAACACAATCGAAGGGGCCCTTTAAATATGTGCAAACCATTTTAACTGTATCTTAAATTATGCTTGTTTGAGCAAAAACTTTGAGATTTCAAACCCGTTTTAAAAACTTTTTTTAAATATAATTGTGCATTCCTATGCAGTTTTAAGTAATAATATAGAGATTCCTTCTACTCTATCCATTTCCCCCAATGGTAACATCCTGTATTATTATGGTATAATATTACAACCAGGAAATTGATATTGATGCAGTCTACAGCATTTAGTCAGATTTCACCTATTTTATATGTACTTCTATTTTTTTTTTTTATTTTACTAAGTGTGTATTTAGTTCTATGCAGCTTTATCATATGTGTAGATTTCAGAGAGTACCTCCACAGTCAAGATACAGAACAATTCCATCCCAAGGATCCTCGGTACTTCTTTATTGCAGTCATGGACACCTAATCTATAACAACTGCCTAATCCATAATCCCCTCACTCAAAGCCATAACAACCATGAATCTATTCTCCATTTTTATCATTTTGTCATTTTAATACTGTTGTATCAATTGAATCACATAGTATGTAACCTATTGAGATTGGCTTCTTTCACTCAGCATGTTTCTGAATCTTCATTCAGGCTGTTGCATGTATCCATAGTTTGTTCCTTTCTGTTGCTGAGTTGTATTCCATTGTATAGATATACCACAGTTTGTATAACCATTCACCTGTTGGGGACATCTGGGTTGTTTCCAGCTTTTCGCTATTACGAATAAAGCTGCTATAAAAAGTCACTTACAGGTTTTTGTGTAAACAAATTTTTATTTCTCTGGTCTAAATGCCCAGGGGTCCAATTGCTGGGCCATATGGTGGCTGCATGTTCATATGGTTTATATGAAGCTGCCATACTGTTTTCCAGATGTTCCTACCCGCAGTGTCTGAGTAATCCAGTTTCTGTGCATTTCTGCCAGCACTTTGTATTGTTGCTGTTTTTTACTGTAGCCATTCTGATAGGTATGTAGTGATATCACACCTATATATGTACCTCATTAATTTACCATTCCCTAATGGGTGAAGCTATTAAACATCTGATATTAAACCAAAGAGTTTGGTAAATGTGCCTTTGTGTCTTTTGTCCATTTTTAAGTGTTTTTTTAAATGTTGAGTATTTAAGTTCTTTATATATTCTAGATACATGTACTTTGTCAAGTATGTGATTGGTAAATATTTTCTCCCACTCTGTAGCTTGTCTTTTTGTCCTCCTCACAGGACCTTTCCCGGTGCAAAACTCCAAACATATTTTTTATTAAAACGTAAGTTGATTTTTGATTCATTGACTGTATCTCACGCATACTGAGAGCTAGAAATTTCCTTAAGAATAAATGTAATTTATAGATGCATAATACTTTTTGCTATAAAGGTGGTTGCTTGTGTACTAATAAATAATCAAAGTGCTTGCTTAGGTAGTAAAGATACTAATTATATATTTTTTCAAATAAGAAATGAGCTAAAATTTGAAATGAGGAAGTGGGTTACAGACCATCTACTTCTACCAGTTTTGAGGGGATAGGACAATGGATTATGAAAGCAGCTTACTGAGATGTGGTGGCTTTGCACTATATCACTTTAGCTAAGTTGGGACTGTGTTTCTTAGAATTGCCTTTGCAAGATGATCTGGGTTAGGGCTGACCATAAGAAAAATTTCTGCAAGATTTGGAAGGTGGAAGTGAAGTGGCTGAGATCCCATTCAGAAGGTTGGCATAGGTTTTGTTGCTGCCAGGCCTCGTGCAGTTTGTCACAGAAATATTGGTGAACATGCTGTTGGTTTGCAGCAGCACCCAGGCCCTCAGCTCCTCCAGTGCTCTCCAGAGCTCATCTTTCAGCTACTTGGAATCATGATGCAGGTGTATATGCAGCTCTGCAGGGAAGAGTGCCAGTCTTTTTGCAAGCCTCTTGCATTGTTAAAGTTGGAGGCTTAAAGGCAGTGGGAAACAGACATGTATTTTAGCTCATCCTTGTGGGTTCCAATTTGCCTTTGCTTCCCCCTACTTCAAGTCCGTTAACCCTCTCTTCCAGAGTGGCCCTGCTGCCCTGCTGGCTTTCAACTTGGATAATAGACACAGAAGCATCACACTTACATAGGCTATTTAACCAGCCCCAGCCATTGTAAAAGGTCAGATCCCCATAGCACATCCCTTCTTCTGAATCACTCCTGGTGGCTCTGCTTTTCTAGTCAAATCCTAACTGATACAAATGACCATCTCTTTGTGTTCCTTGAAGTGAATTTAGAATTATAATGAATTTCTGTTTCCAGTCAAATCTCAGATTCAGTCTTTTCATAAGATCATGCCCAAGGGCATGTGGGAATATTTTTGGACCATAGTGGTACAGAATCAAAACATCTGTGACTCTGCAGCAGTAACTTTTTTTTTTTTTTTTTTTGCTTCTTTTTCCTTCCCTGGCCATGACCTGTCTGTAAGCCTGAAATCAAGAGAAATGCATTAAGCTACTCTGTAGACGGTGAATTGACACAGAACCAGACTCTATGATGTCCATAACACCTCCCTTGAAAAATGGTCCAGAATGGTTTAAAATAAACTTAGCTTTTTAATTTTATCCCTCCCCCTCCCCCCACCCCCTTCTCTTGGGAAGAAGATGCTACTGAATTGTTTACAGTGCCATTCCATTCAGTAAGCAGGTGGAAGTCTCCTTCAACAAGCAAGAACCAATGATTTTTTAATGTTACAGATGGGGAAACTAAGCAAATTGAAGGACTTGAAACTCTTGATTCTCTCTCTGTGTGTTTAGCCTATTAGATTATATTTGCTATAATGTTTTATTAAGAGCTTCTGATGGTAATATAAACCATAAGAGTGAAAGTGGGTGGTTTAAGATGTCAGAGCTAAAAAATAGACTATCTTAATATGTGCAGCTGTAGGAATTTGCAGCATTTTAATGTTTGATCTTGAAAGTTTTTTGCAGCAGTTTGCATCTTTTGGTTACAAATAGTATGCCAACCATGAAAATAAGCACTAACTAACCTCCATGCCCACAACCTTAAAGAAATGGTGATATGTTTCTTTTGGTTCTATCTATTCCTTCTCATTCAACTTCTGTGGGATTTCATTTTGACATAGCCTGTTGCCACAAGGCTGATAAGTTTGTTTTCTAAGTCTATCATAGGAGACGAATGAAGATTCTCTAGGATGTTTGACTAGATTTGTCTGGGATGTTCAGTGACAGAAATAACCAAGGGAAAATATGATTGGAGGCGAGAAAAATTTTATAAAGAAAAATGAAAAATTGCCTTTGAAAATTTTATGCCACCCTAAGGTTATCTTGGAAGCTCCAAGAGGTGGAGGTTGTGATTATAATCTAGTAGGATATACTTTAGACTACAGTCTACTAGTGTAGGAGGGATGGAAAGTGAGAGGAATATATTTTTGGACTCATGAGGGATTTTATAGGTGAGTTCCTGAATGAAGGCTTGGAAGTCACCTTCCGAAGCAGTCTATTATTACCAACCAATGTCTTTTCTGTCTTTCTTTGGAGCTACATTCCTATTTTTCCTAACTTTGAGTATGTCATCATCTCACTTAAAGAGAGGGGTAAGGAGGTCGGGCACAGTGGCTCGTGCCTGTAATTCTAGCACTTTGGGAGACTGAGGTGGGCAGATCACTAGGTCAAGAGATCAAACCCATCCTGGCCAACATGGTGAAACCCCATCTCTACTAAAAATACAAAAATTAACTGGGCATGGTGGCGTGCACCTGTAGTCCCAGCTGCTCAGGAGGCTGAGGCAGGAGAATTGCTCGAACCTGGGAGGCAGAGGTTTCAGTGAGCTGAGTTTGCACCACCACACTCCAGCCTGGCAACAGAACAAGACTCCGTTAAAAAAAAAAAAAAAAAAAAAGAGAGAGGGGTAAGGAATGCCTGATCATGCCCACACAATGGCAGTGTTTCTTTCCCAAATAATAAGATACGGTTTCTGTTCTATGAAGTCCTATTTGATCTAACCCCTGGCTACCTCTCTGATCCCTAGTTTACCAATCTTCATCTTATTCTCTGCACCAGCATTCCAGAGCCCTTGTTCTTTGCACAGGCCGAACCCACTGCTATCAAAGGCCTTGCATGTGTTGGTGGTTCTTTCGGAATGCTTTTCCCCAGATCTGTGCAGGGCTTATGTGCTCACCACCTTTGGTTTCTGCCTAAATGTCACTTCATCCCAGAGGCCTTCCCTGGTGGCCAGGTGATCTAAAGTTGCAAACACTCCTTTGTGTTTTACCCTTATTTCCTTACCCTGCTTTGTTGATTTTTACCTCCCCTCACTACAGTGTAAACTCCATGAGGTTTATCTCTAGCACCTAGAACTAAGCCTGGCTTGCAAAGTAGGGACTCAAGAATTATCATCGAAAGAAGGAATATTATTTGTCAATTAAAAATAAATTAATTTTTTAAAGAATGAATAAATCCTTTTTGTGAATGCTCAAATTTTTCAGGTAAATATTAAGGTAAGGCTACATGACTATAATGTGGAGAAAAAGTCTGCTTCATTTACTTTTTCACTAATTTACCTTTGTTCTTTCTTTCTCAAAGAGAAAAGTGGAGGCAGACTAGGAATTTCCTCATATATACAGAGGATACCAGTGGGTTCTGTTTACTGAGAGATTCTGAAAGGGATGACTTTGAATTTCTATTGTAACTTGCTGGGACTGTAACTCTATGTAGAGAATGAAGATCTGTAGCACTTTTGGATCTTACTCTTCTTAGGTGGCAGATTGCAGCACAAATGATTGGTGGATGCTTGCTGCAAAGTTCAAGGTGAGAAACAGTAGCTGTACCTTCAAAACCCAGAATTATAGGGGGTTCTCACTACACTCTGATCTCAGGGTCCTAAGATTCATCCATGCCTATGCTTTCTATAAGGAATGGCCTTGTTGGATCAAATGGAGTACAAGGACCTGAATATATGTTATCAGAGAAACTAACATGACAGTGATTTTTTTCTGGTCTTTGTGCTGTATTCTTGGGAGGAAACTTCTGATCCCTCAGAATTTCCCAAGTGAGAGGAGTTTCTTTGTTATTCATGATGGACTCCTGGGATCACACCTAAGTTTATGCTAAGGAGGAGTTGACTCATGGTGGGCTCCTAGATGGTTATAGGATGAGGGCTGGCTGTGGTGTAAAGACCAATTATAAGATTAGAGGGTTGGGGCTGTGAGGCATGTGATATCACTCCTATATTTCAACCTCCTAGGAGGGAAGAGGGACTGAAAATTGAATTGTTATGTGGTCAGTGATTTCAGTTAATCATGCCTACATACTGGGACCCCCAATAAAAACTCTGGACACTGAAGTTTGCTTGAACTTCCCTGGTAGGTAATGATACTTTGATGTGCTGGGAGGGTGAAGCATCCTGAAGAAACAGAACATTTATGCTCAGGACCCTCCTGGACCTTGTCACATAGGTTTTTTCCTTTGACTAGTCCTGACCTGTATCCTTCATAAGAAAACTATAACCATAAGTATAGGGGTTACTCGATTTCTCTGAGTTGTTCTAATGAATGATTGAACCTGAGGGAGTTGTGGGAGGCCCTGATTATGTAGCCAGTTGGTCAGAAGTACTAGTGGCCTGAGGAACTTGTGGCTGATGTCTGAAGTGTGAGGAGTTTTGTGGACGACTTTGCCCTCAACTGGGAGTCTGTGTTAATTCTGGGAAGTTGATGTCAGAACTGCATTACACCCAGGCACTCCACCAAACACCAAACACACATTTAAAAAAAAAAATGCTAAAACTTGACAGCTCAGTTAAAACTAAAATATTTGGCCTTGGTCTGTCCTAATTTTTATTATTCGCTGGCTCTCTCTTTGAGGATTTTCTTCCGGGACTTGCTACCTTAGAGATATATTGACTGATCTTCGTGCCTTCAGTTTTCTTACCCTTTCTTTGGTACCGTTATTACTCAAATAGCTTTACTGTTACTCTAGTACTAATGTAACAGTGACAATAACCTCCCTTCCCATGGGGCAGCTTTCCTGTGGGGCAGCCTCCTCATAGCCAGATAAGGATGTGATGCATTGAACTCAAATCAAAGCCATGAATTTTGCTTTGGCTGCAGAGTGTCAATCTCCCTTCTGGACTGTTGTTTGCATTGGTGCCTGGGAACTACATCATTTTGTACTTCAGATACGTTAAGCAATGATGATTTGCTGATTTATTCCTGGTACTGAAGGGAATGCAGAAGAAGAGCAACCAAAATGATTGAGGGCCAAAGGGATTTGCCTCAGAGGAAAAATGAGAAGAACCAGATGTTGTTATTTATTGGTTGAATGATCTAAGAAGACTATGGAAACCTCTTATAAGCATTTGAGATCTGTAATGATGGCAAGAGGTTGGGAAAAAGAAAGATGAACAGTAATAGAGGCAGACAGGAGAATGTGCTGGGTGCTTAGCACTGGGCTGTGGAAACCCATGCTGAAAGTGTTGGAGAACCCAACACTGGAGACACCAGAAACAGATAATAAAGGGGTACTTTTAATTTTTTATTTTCCCTGGTTTGTATTTCTTTGGAAAAGAATGTACTCTATTCTTTGTGTTACTGCTGAGAAATCTGGGCTTTTCTGGAAAGCTGGGCAATCCTAGCAGCCCAGCTAGGATTTCAAAGCCCTTAAGCTTTGAAACCTGTCTCTCATTGTTCTGAGTATCACCTGACTTTGAATCACTTGGGTTGCTTGGGGGCAGATCGCTGGGCCCTAATTTACATCTACTGCCTTGGAATATCTTGGGATGTGATCAGAGAATCAACAATTGTAGCTACCATACCAGATGATTAAGACACTTGAGAACCACTAGGACTCATGGGGGCCCATGTTTAATGAGGTTGAGATGCCAAAATCTCCCTGGCATAATGTAGAGAAAGGAACACAAAGGCTCATTGAGATAGGAATGCTGGCATGCGTTTATCACATGCCACCTGCACACACTCTCATGCCTCCATTGTATTCCCAGAGAGGACCAGATGACTTTCCCTTTCTTGAGGCATTGAGAATTATATTGGTGAAGGAGCACCTGCAACTTCGAGAAGCTCTTTGGTGGATCTCTTCTGTTGGCCAGGTGTGATGTAGGAGATGCTGCCATTGAGGTGGACTTTCTGACTTCATGGGGTGATGGGATCCTGGAGTACCAAAGACCGAGTGGCAGAGCTTAGCTGCCAAAGACAAGGTGAATGCCCTGATCATGATGGGCCTCTGGGACACAGTGATAATCAGAATGTTTTGACCCGCAGCAATCATTGGTGGTGGCTAATTAATCATATTGTCCCTAGGAATGAAGTAGATGGGCAGCCCTCTAAAATTTTGCTAAAATTTATTCCAGGAAAACTTCAGCTTCAGGGCCAGGAATCAGGCTTGGGTCACCACATGGAGAGTCGTGACGTCTCACCCAGTTTGCAGACCTGTGCCAGTTCCTTGAGGTAGAGCCATTTGATTGACATGTTGGGGTCCTTTTGGGGAAGGACTCTAGTATATCCCCTACTATGTGTCTCTATTTCACAAATACAGACTGTTACTGTTTTGTTTTGTTTTGTTTTTCCTAAATCAGAGCTATTGTCAAAGAAGAAACTTAAAAGACAGTGATGGGGTTTATCTTAAGCTCTAGGCTATGGGAGTGAGGAGGCAGAGGGCAGCCAACAACTCTTTCTTCTCCCTTTCTCTCCACCCCACAACCCCCTTTGGTGCCAGATTTTGTGACCCCATGCCCTTTCCTGGGAAGGGATATGGCAGTGCTGCAAACCAGCTTATCTGAGAACTCATGGCCCTACATTTCTGGGAACTTTTACAGGAAGGCAGAGGGAGTTCAGATGGAGAAGGGGCGATTTGGGTTCATATTTGCCAATTTGCCATATTTGCCAGATTTCTGTGTCTGGAAGGTTTTCAGATAGTGAGAGATGGCTATTAAGATTATTTCAGAAAATATTATTTTATTTCCTACTGCTTGGCCTAGTTTTAAATGAAGAATGAAGGCTACACCAAATAAAATGAGAGATTCTTGAAGTCAAAGGGAAAGATGATCTTTTCCAACTGCAAGTTAATGCAAGTTCAGTAAATTTTCATTTAGAATCTATTGTGTGCTGAGTGAGATGGATACAATGACAAAAAGAAATTGTTTCCTATAGTGTATGAAAAAGTTTGAGGAATATAGTTAATGAGTTTTTTAAAAAATTGGTTAAATGCTTTCAAAGGGATACATTCAGGGTGATATAGAACCTGAGATGTTCTTTTTAGATGGTATTTCATGTGGGTTGTCATTATACTTCTTTGTGGATATTTCTGGTTATCCAAGCACCTGATACAATTTTAAATCTTTAAATGTGTACTAGCTTCAGTGTTACTTCCTACTTTGAGCTGAAGCCTGCCTCTCAGTACTTTGCATATTAAAAGTTGAAAGTTCAAATGCTAAAAGGGTCAGGCTGATCTTAGAGTGAGTGAAGTGAGCTGGATGTGAGGTTATGTTGTAATACTTTGCATTTTAGGCACATGGGAATATTCTTCTCTTCCAGAAATATGCTTTCTCCCATTTTTCTTCAAGCAGTCATTTTGGCTGTCTTATTGCCCATGTGTGATAGTCATGTAGGCTCAAGAAATATTTCACTTTCCTCTTTACCATACAAAAATAATTGTGCGTATAATGATAAATGAATGCCTTCAGGTTAGGAATATGATAGGAATTAGTAGAGACTGTGGCAAATTGTGAGCCCTTGTCCTCTCGAGATGGGTAAACAGATATTTCCATGCAGCCATGTAGGCCCAGAGTTGTCAGGTCTTCTAATATTTCAAGAGAAGCTGGAAATTTTTATATGAAGCCACCTGTTTTTAAAACCCTGGTAAATAAAAAAGAGGTATGAAAGTAAAACAGAACAACCTGCAGGCTAAACCTAGCCTTTGGGAAGACAGTTTGTAACATCTTTATTGGATTGTAGTTTCCCCTTAGGGAGCTACTTAGAATAAGTGCATTCCTTTAGTATTGCTTTTCATTCATTCATTCATGTTTATTCATTCACCTGAATGCTTATTGTGTGATAATCATGAATGAGGCATTGTGCTAGACACTGCGGATGTAGCCATAAATATGGCAAAGATCTTTTCCCCTGGAGAACTTGGCATTATTTCTGTCATCTTTCTCTAGGCTGAGCATCTTCCATTTCCTCAAAGCTACATTCAAGAGGCATCATTTCTGAGGGTCTTCCCTCCCCCCTTAGCATCCTGAAGTTCTCCTGTGAAGGTGCTCTGTGTTTAAAAAGCCCTCTGACTCTCTGCTGCCCCACAATGGATACCACCTATCTTGCCTCTCCCATCCTCAGGTAGAATACCTCCCTCTTCCCCATCTCTGCACCTGGTAAGTTGTCCCACTGCGAGAATTTCTTAACATTTAATTAGCTGTTTAATTACCTTGCCTGCTCCTACTATGCTATTAACTCTTAGGGAACAGATGCCACGTCTTACTTCTCTTTGTATCTCTGGGCCCTGAATCATATCTGACATGTAGTATGTGCTTAATAAATACCTGATTGTGTAAATTGAAATGAAAAATTGATTGACTTGTGCAGTTCCATGTCTGTCAGGTTTGGTCTGTTTTGATAACCAACACACATTAACTTTGTGTTGAAGGCAAATAAAAGCTCCAAGGCAATAACCTGTGTACAGTTTTAATCTAGATTGCAAGTATTTTGTTGTCTTTTATATCCCCATGTGAGTCTTCACTCTTACCACTAATCCTGTTAGAATTAGCTAACAATTTCAGCCATTTAAACTCTTTGTGAATGTCAGTTAGTTCTTCTGGTACATTAACTTTCCTTTCTAGATAAAGGCATTTTGTATCTTGATAAGTATGCACTGTATAATTTCATTAAACCTTTGATAAAAATATTGGACAGAACAGAGGTAATATCAGAACCCTGTGACATACACTGGCGATCTCAGTCCAAGGAGACATTGATTTATTATTCACTACTCTTGGTGTTTGCTACAAATCTATCTTAGGCTATCTTGTTTGCAGGGAGATTTTGAGAGATTTTGATAAATGCCTTTGTTAAAATAAAGATGTGATGCATCCATCACATCCCCTTTTCTATTAAATTATGAGGTTAATCAGTGAACCCCCTTTTTGTGAACCCATATTATCTCCCAGAATCAGAGCTTCTTTTCTCTGTGATCACATGTAGAATACGCTAGAAGCTTTCATTAGCATTTTGTCTCAAGCTCACTTGTCTGTAATTTGGAGAATTCACTCTCCATCTTTTTAGATATTTTAAAAAATACTCCTAACTCCAGATTCAGGGTGATTTCTTAAAGCTTAGACTCACCAATGTTAGGTTCCAGGTAAGGGACTTTCACACCATTATGTCATTACTGCGGGGGCTCCTCATTCAGCACTTTATTTTATATTTTGGTATCTAATTGAATTCACTTCATACACCAGGCATTCTGGCATGTACCTTTTTAAGCTTCTGATGCATGAACAATACCTTGTGCAAGCGTGTTTTTTCTATAACCCCACAGATGCAGTTGGGTGCATTAGGGCCCGTTATTAAGTTTAAGCCAACCATCAGAAGTCTCTCTATTCTGCATGTCTGTCTCACAGAAGTATTTTTTCAGATTTTGACTAAGTTCAAGAAATAACATGGATAATGCTTGGACATTTTCAGATATGATGCGTATGAACCACAAAGGTGGTTCATGCCTACCATTTTATACTGTTTTTGGAAGGAGAAAGGAATATATGTTAAATACCTGATAAGAGTATGGGTAACATAGTAATAATGCCATCTTTAATGATGCTTTTTAGTTTTGAATGGTTGAATAATAAATACTTTGCAAAAATAAGCCTTTTGTTCTTTTTAAAGAAATGGTGCTATTATTTGTGTTAGGTAACATGGGGTACCTTAAAATGGTGCCATACCTTGAGATGGGGCCGGTTCCAGGTTCTTCTCCCCTCCTTGACCGGGCACTGTTTGAACCCGCCAAAGGAGGGCCAATCAGAAAGAAGCATCTCCCGCCTTCCCTTGGGCCCGCCCCTAGCCCAATCCACGTAGGCCCAAGGGATATAAAACCCAGCACAACAGCAGCCCTCTCTCTCTCCTCTTCCTTCACCTTGCGTTGTGCCACTCGATACCTCCAATAAAGATCTCTTGACCACGACCGGTGTAGTTTGGTCTCCGCCCGGCCCCTTTCATTGGTGCCGTGACTCCGATTGGGACTCCCCACCCCCTCAGTGGGACCCCGATCCCTTTCGGGCTCAGTCCAGACCCCGGCCGGTCTTCGCTCATTTTCCTGTTTGCCGACCTCTACGCGCAACACCGGCCTCATCTCGGTAAGTCTCCCATTCTGGTGTCCGACACCAGTCGACCGGCTCCCGCCTCGGCCGCCCACACAGCTGCTATAAATCCTATTTTAGACTCAGCCTCCAGGGAGCAGGGTTCCCTCCTTTTCCTCCTTGCTCATCAGGCCTGGACCCCTTCCCCTTTCTCGCTCTGAAAATCTTGGTACCAGGTGGCCCACGGCCCTCGGCCTCCTAGAGGCCCTCAGTCCTTTCGTTTTGGTGACGACCGACTCGAAGGGTCTGACTCACAGCATGGTCATCGGCTGGTAGGGGATGCCCTGCCCAGCCCTTTGCCATATATTTCCGTAAACCCCCCCTTCTCATAATGGGAGCCTCTGCATGCCTGTCAGCCGACTCTCCCTTACAATGCCTTTTAAATAACTTATCAGCCCTTGGTTTGGCTGCTGATCTCAAACCTACACGCCTCATTAAATTGTGCACTCAAAACTGGCCCTCCTACCCCCTAGACAACCAAAACAGATGGCCCACTTATGGGTCCTTTGATCCCAACCTCCGGGATCTCTACAACTATTGTGAGCGAACAGGAAAACGGGCAGAGCTCCCCCTACGTTCATGGCTTCTTTCTTCTACGGGACAAACCCAACCTCTGCCTCCCTTGCAACTGCCCTCAACATTCCTTGGCACTTCCACATCCCCTACCACCCTCAATCCTCCAGAAAAGTTGAGCGGACTAACCGTACCCTTAAAGAAACCCTAACCAAACTCACCCTAGAATTACACCTAGATTGGGTAAAATTACTACCTACAGCCCTGTTCAAATTACGGGTGCTCCCAAAAAAGCCCACCCTTCTGTCTCCCTTGGAGATCATGTATGGCCGACCTGCACTCCCACCAGGTATCAGTCCCACCTCTTGGATGGCCCCACAACACATTAGCTATCCCCTCCTGTCCTTCATCCGGTGTGAGCTGTGGAAGCGACAGGAGTGCCTGTTGCCCGATACTACCCGCAGTCACCAGTCCTTTCCCCTTAAACCAGGGGAGTGGGTGTTTTACTCTCCACCCAGCCCTACTACATCTGTCTCCCTAGTCCCTAAGTGGAAAGGGCCTCTCCAAATTATACTCTGCACTCCCATGGCCGCTAGACTCCAAGAATCACCAGGACGTCTAACTCCTTGGCTTCACATTTCCAGGTTGAAACCAGCTACCAACCTGGACCACACGAAGAACCAAACTGCTTACGCCCTGCTCTCATGCATCTCCTAAGTCCTCTTCTCTGGCTTTCCACCTCTCACATCTTTACGCTTTCCTCCGCCGGCGGGCCCTCTTCCCAGCCCTATTATCTCTTCACAGTTAGAGTCATACAACATTCGCAGGAGGACACACACCAACTACATCAGCCCCACGGTGGATCTTCCCCTTCCCAGGCTCACTATGATAGAAAACGGCTGGGACCCTCTCTTCCACATGTTCCACTTTGCCATCTGGCTCCTACATCAACACACACACCCCCTTCCTATATTATACCACTAAAAACAACGCCTCCTCCCGAGCCATGCATATCGACAACCCCCCCGACCCGGTCTGGGGCCAGTCAGTTACAGGAGGCATCTATCCCAGCAATGCCTGGGCATATCCAACTCAAACCATAACTATTTTCCGTTCCCTCAAAACTGAGTATCCATCTCTAACCAAACCTTTAACCAGCTTCTCCTCAGAAACTACCAGCTCCTAGCGACTTGTGAAGACATGGCAGACTCCAGAGACAGTCTCACACCCTGCTGACCTCTTAAACGGCCAATGACCGGCAACAGATACTCAGGATTGGCGGGGGGGGGGTAGGCCTGCCCTCGCACCCTAAATTAACTACCATCTTCTTTTCTCTTCGGGCAGACCAAACTCTACCCCTAGTATCCCAGATGGCTACAGCAAGCCGATTCTACCAATTCTTAAACACCCTTCGCTCAGACAGCTGGCTCGTCGCCAACCCATCCCTGCCCCTCAACTGGCTCACGGCACTGGAGGATCTATACCTACAAGGAACATTAATGGACTTCACGTCTAACGAAGTCTTCGTGTATAGCGCCCTATTGCTTGGCCTCATACTCATACTGTACCCCACGCACAACCCTGACAGTTCTCCCTGTGCCCCCTCCCCACAGCGCCCCCACTCAGCAGGAAGCAGCCAGATGAACCACGATGCCCATTTTCCCCCATTTAAGAAAACAAAAAGGGAGGAATGTTAGGTAACATGGGGTACCTTAAAATGGTGCCGTACCTTAAGTTGGGGCTGATTCCGGGTTCTTCTCCCCTCCTTGACCGGGCACTGTCTGAACCCGCCAAAGGAGGACCAATCAGAAAGAAGCATCTCCCGCCTTCCCTTGGGCCCGCCCCTAGCCCAATCCACGTAGGCCCAAGGGATATAAAACCCAGCACACCAGCAGCCCTCTCTCTCCTCTTCCATCTCCTTGCGTGGTGCCGCTCGATACCTCCAATAAAGATCTCTTGACTGCGACCGGTGTAGTTTGGTCTCCACCTGACCCCTTTCAATTTGTAATCCAAATTTATTATCTAAATTTTAGGATCCATGGGAATAGTCAAATTTATCAAGGATTTGGCTTGTTAGATGTCTTGCCTTTCTCACAATGCCATTTTTACCATTTACACTGTGAGATGCATTCTTGTACATTCACTCTAACGTCTTTTGTATGTATATGTACGTATATATGTATTTGTATATATACTTATGTATATATAGTTTATATATATTTTATGCAAACTTTTCTCGTTACTTCTTTATGGAAAATTCCTGGACGTGAAATTTTCAGTCAAAAGTGCATACCTTTTAAAGCCTCCAATGCATGTTGCCAACCAAGAGACCTTCCAACTTGGACACCTACCAGTCAGATGTGAGATTGCCTGTTTTCTCTCATGCTTGTCAGTGGTGTGAATGAATTTTAAATGAATGGCTTAGTCTGGAGAACTCAGCCTGCTGAAGTGGAACGCAGTGTAAAATCAGTCTCAGGGGGATGGACTCTTAGGGAACTGCATCCAAGTTCTCCAAGGACCTGGACTTGGTCTTGACCTTCCTTAACAATTATCCCATCCCAAGCTTTCTGACTTCAAGCAGCTCTGCTGCCTCGTGTGTGTTTCTATACAGGAATGGCATGCTGGTCTCCCCGCTTTGTTGGACCTCTGAGTTCTCTAGTTCACTGCCTATTCCTCTTTCCCTCTGGATGGGCAATTTCCCACCAGGCTCCTGTATTGAGGATGCTGGGGTGTGTGCAGACTCATGATTCTGCCAACATACAGCTGAGTCAAATCTTACATCAGAGCCCTGGAGTTGGATCCAATACAACAATTTAGTTTTCTAGGCTTAGTTAAGACTCTGATTACTTCAGTGGGAGTGAAAATGGAGTTTATTAGTAACTATGACATTTGCATTCATATGTCCAAGTAAATCTTGAGATGTTTAAAAGTCTGTAGGTTAAAGCTGTGTATGAATTACGTCAATTATTTAGAATACGCATATGTCATCTCTAAAGCTGACTTTTTCATTCTTAGTTGTTTTGGCAAAGAGGAGCTGTTTGTATGAGAGAAGCAGATCAAAGGCCTGAGAATTGAAGACCTGGGATTGCTGTTTTGGTAAAATGGACTAGAATACAGACAACTGTAGGCAGTACCACTTAGGGTGTCAGTGCTCCCTGGAAAGAACCATACCTTGTACAAGTGTTTTTTTTTTTTCTGTAACCCCACAGAATCAATTGGGTCTATTATGTCCTGTTATTAAATTTAAGGCAACCTTCAGAAGTCTCTCTATTTTGCGTTTCTGTCTCATGAAAGTATTTTTTTAAGATGTTGAACAATTGGTTTTCCTTCCCTTTGTGGTTCTCTTTTAATTGCTTTGTCACAGTCTTAGAAATCAGGTACTGAGATCTGTGGGAATTTATGTTAAAAACATTTAATACACATTCTGGAACATGATGCTTTTGCTCATCTTTTCATTTCAGCTGCAGCTGGTAATAGCATGTTGGTTCCCTAAAGCTTCCTTTGTGGGGTGGTAATTAGGTGATACTTCCAGGTGCATAATCTAGAAACCTGGTTCCTGGTGGCACCATGGGTGAGAGAACTCATTCATGCCTCATTTGTCCCAACTGTGACTAATCGTAGTTTCATGGTTTCTGTTCATCTCCGGTGTATGTGGCTCTGACCCATGGCCCTTTGGACTTCCCTTTCAACACTCAGCTGCTTGGGAAGAGCCAGCAATGAAAACAAGAATATTAAGGGGGCGTATTTGCGTTAGCCATGGAGTGATGGAAAAACAGGCTCAGCACCTGTTTGCTTGCCTTCTCAGTGAGACCAAAGTTCCCTGAAATAATATTGTATTGTATATGCATGGATTTCTGTACATGGGACAATTCTGAAATAGGAAAAGTGTGATACATACCCAAGGCTAAAAAATAACCCAATGTTGGGAATCACTTAAAAATCATTAATCTAATAGCTTATCTTTTTAAATGATGGATTCCGTCTGCTTTCCTTGTGTTTATGTGGAGTTTGTAGCTAATGCAGTTTTTTTCTTTTTTCTTTTTTTTATAGGCTAAACATATTTTTGACTGGTATGAACCCCTTCTACTTTCATGCAGTCAATGTAATTTTACACTGCTTAGTGACTCTTGTGCTGATGTACACCTGTGATAAAACTGTCTTCAAGAATCGTGGACTTGCTTTTGTAACGGCATTGCTTTTTGCTGTACATCCCATTCATACTGAGGCGGTAAGTGTAATTGGATCTCAGTGAAATAACGAATATGAATATGTGTGTGTATGTATACGTGTGTACGTGTATACACATACATGTAAATGTGTGTATATTGTAGATATATGTGTGTATATAGATATATACATGTAAACTAAGCTGATCTTTTTTCCTTTTCAAAAACACATGAGTTCACTCTACTAAAGTGTTTATCTTTATATATAAACCATTTTGGTTGACAGCTTTTCTTTTTGAGTGTTCAAATTGGTTTTATTGCACCTGCTGGATTTAATTGCTTTTCTAAATAACCGCTGTTATTATTACAGGTAGTAATGAATGGCCACAGTTTGTTCAGTTTTGTATTTGAAGATAATTTAAGTCCTATTGTGTTTTAAGCAGCAAGGGCCATTTGAACACTTAGCATGCTGAGTCATTGTTCCTGCTCCACATTTATATTTTACCTTTTCTCACCCTGCTTTATTTTATAATGTTTATTACGCAGAACTGTAAGTGCTGGGGAAGGACTATAAAAAATTAGACTGACATTCTTCAAGTTAGAAAGACAGACTTAGGAGCCTTATGTATTGTTTCCCAAGTTACTTAATAGGAAGCGTAGTTATTGTGTGGGTGATGAAAAATTTATTTAAAAAGTATTGGCTGGGTGTGGTGGCTGATGCCTGCAATCCCAGCACTTTGGGAGGCTGAGACAGTAGATCACTTGAGGTCAGGAGTTCAAGACCAGCCTGGCCAACATGGTGAAACCCCATCTCTACTAAAATTACAAAAAAACTTAGCCAGGCGTGGTGGCAGGTGCCTGTAATTCCAGCTGCTTGGGAGGCTGAGGCAGGAGAATCACTTGAACCCAGGAGGTGGAGGTTGCAGTGAGCCAAGATTGCACCACTGTACTCCAGCCTGGGCAACAGAGTGAGACTCTGTCTCAAAAAAAAAAAAAAAAAAAAAGTATTGATAGCTATGGCCCTGTTTAAAATATTTATTTAATCATTCCATGAATCAGATGGCATTTTTAAGCTACTTTGTTTCCCAGCTCAGTAAAAACAGCTGGTTTGTTTGATGTGCCTGGCTAGGGGTAGATGAAAACTTGATGAGAGGTCCATGGGCACCACAGTTTTACAAGACTCTTTTCCAGAGTTTCAGCTTGCACCTCTTTGGACACTTCCCTGAAGCTGATCTGCCTGAGTACACACCTGCAGCAAAGATGTCATGGTGGTTCCCTTCTCCCTCCTCCGTTTCTCAGTTGCCCTCTGCTCATTTTAACAAAGTTAAGGAATACCTCGTGTACACCAGCATCTTACTATGCCCCAGGTGTACAAAACTCTGAGGTACCTTACAAAGGAATAGTCTGATATATCAGTGTCAGCAAGGCATCCTCCAATTAAGGCATCACAAACCCAGAGGAGGGCTTCACAGCTCTCCCTGTCTAACACGTATCTCTATGAAGAATATAACATGGCCTTAGAAGTAAGGTATGGTGGCTTGTGTTACTGTTCTGAATTCAGAAGTGACATAGTTGTCATGGGGATGCATAATAGTATGTTTATTAGAATGGACACAAGAAGTCTGATTCAACCAGTTGGTTTGATGATCAGGACTGGTTTGCCAGTTAGGCTACATGGTGGGCATTTTCCACCAACAAAATTCTAAATCTGTAAGCTCAAAGTTTTGACAAAAATATATTTTGATTGGATGATGAAGAAAGATCACTTTATAAAAAATGACACTGTGAAAGGTCATTTTCCCAACTCTTTGTGAGTATTTTAGACTGAGCAAAGGTGCCTTTAAGTGGATGAGTATGAGGCATAAGTAATAGTCCTTTGGTGAGTCTCAGTAAAGCTTTTCTGCTGTACTTAAAAGAAATTGTGACAGTAAATGACTGTAATGACAGGTAACTCTAATGATGGCTATGGTTAAATTCTTTGCTTTTGACCAAATTAAAGGAAGACTTGATTGCATTGTCAGTTGGTAGATCATTAAAAATTGTGTAAGGTGATTATTTGCCAATAACTTGGAGTTCAAAGAATAAAGTCATTGCTGTTCCCTTCCCTTCCCCTCTGTGGCCCGGGCTGCAATCTCGTCGTCTCGCTGCTGCCCCGCGCCGCGGACTGCCTGAGACTACCGGCGCGGGCCACGGCTGCCTCTTTTTTCTCCGTTGGCTGCCGGCGCGCGTTCGCCATCTTGGCCACGCTGGTCGCCAGCTCCTGACCCCTAACGCTCTGCCCGCCTTGGCCTCCTAAGGTGCTGGGACTGCAGGCGCAGTCTCGCTCACCCGGTGCTCGGTGTTGCCCGGGCTGGAGTGCAGTGGCGGGGTCTGGGCTTGCGGCAGCCTCCGCCTCCCAGCCGCCAGCCTTGGCCTACCAAGATGCTGGGATTGCAGCCCCTGCCCGGCCACCGCCCCGTCTGGGAGGTAGGGAGCATCTCTGCCCGGCCGCCCCTCTACCCGGCCTCCCCATCTGGGAAGTGAGGAGAGCCTCTGCCCGGCCACCCATCGTCTGGGAGGTGAGGAGCGCCTCTGCCCGGCCACCCATCGTCTGGGAAGTGAGGAGCGCCTCTGCCCGGCCACCCATCGTCTGGGAAGTGAGGAGCGCCTCTGCCCG
>NW_026652283.1:28321627-28381374 GCF_009828535.3 Hylobates moloch | reverse complement strand
CGCCCCGTCTGGGAAGTGAGGAGCGCCTCTGCCCGGCCGCCCCGTATCTGGGAAGTAGTGAGGAGCGCCTCTGCCCGGCCGCTCCGTCTCAGAGGTCTACCACGGAGGCCAGAAGCAATATGGGGGCTGGACGTGGTGGCTCACGCCTGTGGTCCCGGCACTCTGGGGGGCGAGGCGGGTTGATCACTTCAGGCTAGGAGTTCGAGACCAGTCTGGCCAACATGGCGAAACATGAAAAATACAACAGACAAACCAACCAACCAACTCAGTGACAACAAAACAGGTCTACCCTGGAGTCATACTCTAATTTTTTCTATTTTCCTCCCTTTCTGATCCTTTATCCCACTTTCTTTTTCTTCCTCTTCCTTCTCCCTCTTCTTTGTCAAATTGAGGATTGAGTTATTATCACTGATCCATATAAAGTCCCTCTCACATTTATTTTAACTCCCACCCCCTATTTCTATTCCCCGACTTCCCATGTGCAACCTTCCTAATATGTCTGATATGCATCTTTTTGTTTGTATGTATTTTTAGAAAATGTTTATTGTTTTTGTGTGCAAAAAAAATAAAAAAAAAATAATAATACCAATTTTATCATATACCAATTCCCCATGGACATAATTAGCTTGTAAATCTGTGTCTTACACAATTACATTCCATTGTTTGTTCCTCCAAGAGAATCACACACTTTAATAGTAACAACATGCTTTAAATATTAAGAGTTGGGTAAGTATAGGCAGAGAACAAGGGAAATAAAGAGAAACAGTTGATAATTTAAAAAATAATAAATATTAGAGCTTTGCTTATAGCAAATAAATATTAAATAAATATTAGGACTTATTATAAATATGTATTAAACTTTAGCAATTACTTCTTCTGCATGTATTGAGATAAATGTGGGTTTCCTCCTTTGGTCTGTCAGTATTATGGATTATATTGATTTCTGTTTGATGATTTCTGCATTCCTAGGAAAACCCTACTTAGATAAAAAAAAATTTAATACAAAAAAAAAAAAGAATAAAGTCATTGCTGTAACAGGTCTACTTCCATTTTCACTTACTTATGTGAACAGCCTATGAAGATGAAAGCTAGGAATAGTTGGTATTAATGCTACCTGCTGTCATAGTCTAACAAAAGGTAAGATTCAGCCACAGACAGCTGAACTTACTGAAAAGAAATCTGCTACACTTAGATTATTAAGAGGTGATTTTTTATATTTATTAATTATGATTTTCTGCTTTGTGATATATAAAATATCTGTGAATTAACAATAATTGGAATAGCAATACAAAATTTAAATTTTAACACTTAGAGGCTTATGGTTAAAAGAAATTTAAAATATAGATTTAATTGTGTATTTTTTTATTATAGCGAGAAGGATGATAAGTACAATATTTTTAAGCATAACTATGTAATTTACAAAAATGATGAGGGGGAAATACAATGAAAGTATGAGTTCAAGGAGAAAGGCTATGAAGTGTCTACCAATTAAAGAAGAGCCTATTCATGTTTAGGTAAATGGAAGATGATGAGCTTCAAGTTGCTATAGTGTTCAAATTCCATTTGGTAGATTTAGTACAGAAACCTTATGGCCTCATGTGGAAATGTCAATATCTACAATGCATAGGAAGCTAGATCCTTTCAAGTATTTAAAATTATGATGAAAATTTTTGGATATGAATTGAAAAAAATAAGAGAGAGAGATACTTAAGTTTTTAATGTTCTTTTTGGATAGAATATGAAGAAAAATAATCAAAGACTACTACTACTAGACATACAGAATATGTGATGCTGGGCCAATGGCATGTTTCACTATAAAACCATAGACAGTATTTTATTTCTGACAAATAATTCTTGATGTACAATTGGAAATCTGTGCTTAGAGCATATTGGGGACAATTACTGCATGAAGGAACAAATGAGTAGGGCAATAACAGTTTCAATTCAGAGGTATCAGAGAGAGAGTGCATAAAACACAGGCAGCCTTTGGCAGTATGATCAGGAACTGGTTAAGGTTGGTTCCTAAGAAAAGAGGAAAATCCTATTAGCAAAATGACCTTAAAAAAAAGTTACAACAAGCTTTTGTACTAATTGAAAAAAATCCATAGTAACACAATGAAAGGGACAGAGGAGTCCAAGAGCTGGGTGGTTATTTAGGGAAGGATGTTAGGGAAGATGCTTACATTCATAAGGTTCTGAGGGAAGTGTAAGAAGGAGGCAGAGAAATTTAGCCTACAAAACAATTTACATGACAAAGTAAAATCGGGGGACTTATTATTTAGTCATGGATTTCAATTCAAGTTTCTAAGTAGGGGGAGGACAGAGAAATAGAAAAAGAGATGTACTTTCCAGAAGATATAGAGATAAATTATTAATACTATTATTTGAGACCGACTGGGCACCCTGTTGCCCAGACTGGGGTGCAATGGCATAATCATAGCTTACTGCAACCCCCATATCCTGGGCTCAAGCAATCCTCCCACCTCAGCCTCCCCAGTGGCTATGACATTAATGGAACTCATTCTTGCAGATAAAATAAATATCAACAGCCTTACACATATAGTATACTTTATACAAATCTTATTGGTGGTATTCCAAAAGACAAGTTTCTACAGCAAATTAACTCCTAATTTGAAATTTCTGCCTGTGATTGTGTTAACCTTGCTAGAGGATCTGCTGTTACATTATTTGAATTCTATCCAGTTACGTTCACTGATGTTTCTCCTTCCAGTGTTTGAATATTTGCGAGAGGCTGCAGTTCCAGGTTACAGCCACCATGTTGGTAATGGAAACCTGTAGTTTGAGGCTAAAATACATGCTGGCCATTTGCATATATTTTTCACTAACCATGAACTGACCAATTGCTTTCGTACTTTCCAGCCTCCTACAATTCAGCCTACATTATCATAAAATCAACTGGCTCTAGTTTAATGTTTCATCTTTGCTTCCCATTGCCCCTCCTCACTTCTTTATTTACTCCATGCTCTTCATCACCTTAGGCCTCCCCTTCCAGAAGCACTCCATAGATCTCCAGACCTCTCTTGCTCTGCCATTCTCATATCCTCCACCTGCAAAGCATTTGTGTTCCTTCCCAGGCCTAGGCTGAGCATTCCCTCGCCTTGAGCTTCCTGAAATCCTCCTTGGCTATGTTTAAGTCACAGTTTACATGGCCAGACCTGTGAAGCCTTCCTAGATGCTACAGTAAAAGTTAATCTCTTCAGTCTTCTCTTGGTAATGGTTTCTCCTCTTATGATGCATGCAGTTTCCTTGTGTGCTATTTAATACCCTCTTTTGACTCCCCACCAGATGTTAAACTCCTTGAGGCTGATTGTATGTTTCCAACTGGCACAGGATCTAGCTAAGAGGAAGCACTTGGAAAATGTTTGTTAACTGGAATTAAACACACACTTACTGAACATGACAATATTGACTAATTGAATCACAATGAATGGCTGGTCTAGACATACAGTAATGACTATTATAGCACCCGTTTTTAGATATCTAGGCTTTTGCCCCAAATACCTCAGTTCAACAGGGGTATAGAATAGGTGTTCAATGCATGCTTAGTGGTTTGGACTGGCAAGAGAGCCTATCAATGTTACACCAATATTTCAACACCCTCTTTGAGCTTCTCCTGCAAGGGACACTACATTCTTTATATCTGGGCACATCCAGCTGGCACAGTCTGCTGTTGTCTCTTCCAAACTGGCTGCAATGCAAGAAGCCAGGCTGCAGGATGCCTTTAACACATTAGTTAAGCTTGCCTAGCTTGTGATTGCCTCATTCCAACTTGCTACACCCAGTAACAGCTTGCAAGTCTTGCTGTTGGCTACATCACTTGTGCTGTGATGAGTGCCCTTCTTGGTCCAGATGCTTAGGCTTATCTCAAGACTGTTGCTAGAGAGCTGGGCTCTCTATTTAACCTTCAGGAAGACTTGCAGGTGATGCTGAGCTAAATGCTCAAGGAGGTGGTAGTGTAGTCTGAGCAGATCTGGGCTTACAGGTGACCCGTACACACTTCGGCTTTACAGACTGTGAGACTGAGCTGAACCTTGACATTGTGGTGACACCACACTGTCACTGCATTCGTCTCTTGAGTCATGCAGTCTTCCTGATTTGGTACTCAAGTTCCTTATAGATTAACGAATCAATGAACAGCATGTGGTACAAGCAGCCATGTCAGGTAATAGCTTTCAGCTCTGTATTGCCAATGGTATTCTTTGGCCATGTCCAGGTTTCTCTTAATGTAAGTAGGACTGGAATTTTTCTCAATATGTGACTTGCTGTCAGTCCATCTGTGTGTGTATAATTGAGTTATGTTTTATGTAGATTTTAACTAACAGATACATTAGATTATCTAATAAAGTTCACAATTAAGATACCATACATGTAAACCTTAAAGTAAAAAAGATGATTTCCATAAGCCACACAGGGAAACCTATCTCAGTGTTAAGAGTTCCACCCCGTTTCTCTGAAAAAAAAAGAAAATAAAAAGGGGGGAGAAAGAAGCGCACCAGCATTTATCCAGCAGGCCCTTTATGTATATATCATGTCATGAATTACAACCACCCTGAGGGAGTGGGTGTTACACACCTTTTAAACATAACAAAACCAAATCTCAGATGGCAAGAGCAGAGTCTACATTCAGACCTTGAATGGTTTACCTCCATGCTTATTTCATTTTTAAGTTTTTGAGACAGGGTCTTCCTCTGTCGCCCAGGCTGGGGCACAGTGGCGTGATCTCGGCTCACTGCAGCCTCTACCTCCTGGGCTCAAGCGATCCACCCACCTCAGCCTCCCGAGTAGCTGGGACCACAGGTGCACACCTGGCTAGTCGTTTGTATTTTTGGTAGAGACAGGGTTTCTCCATGTTGCCCAGATTGGTCTTGAACTCCTGAGCTCAAGGGATCTGTCCACCTCGGTCTCCCAAAGTGCTGGGATGACAGGTGTGGCGTGAGCCACTGCGTCCGGTCACCTCCATGCTTATTCACTGCCTCTCCTTCATGACTGCAAAGAGTGCTCATTGAATCAGGATGCTTATAGGTATATTTCCCAGAAAACCATTTCCTACTATTAATTGTTGATTGATTCTTTAACACACCATAGACCTCGGGTCTTCTGTGATGTGGGTGATACTATTCTTGTGCCTGAAATGTCAGCCCAGTTCATCTCCCTTTTGAGCTGTTCCTCATCATTCAGCTCTTATGGTACCAGTTCTTTGGAGCATTTTTAAAAAGCTATATCTCATTTTTTCCCTTGACTCTTATATTTCTTGGATTTAAAAAAAAAAAACAAGAGAAATGCATGGATATGTAGCAAAATAGTGCGAAGATTTGTAAAGAGTCATCTGTTTCCCACCACTCTTCAATTTCAGTCTTCTTCTGAAGTAATGCATTTTTTTGAAACAATTTCAAACTTAAAAAATATGGAGAATAACTGTATACTCTCTATCCAGATTCACTAATTTTTCACATTTTCTCACATTTACTTTATCACCTTCCTCTCTTTCTCTCTCAATATATAAAAATGTTATTTATTTTCTGAAGCATTTGACAGTAGGTTGCACAATTCATACCCCTTTATACTTTAATAATTTAGCTGTACATTTTTGAAAGCTGAAAGCATTAGTCATTTCTCTTTCATTTTCATTAGTCTCCTTTAGTTTGAAACAGTTACCAGTCTTCATTATCTTTCTATAATATGATTTATAGATTATAATTTAGAATTTATATTAGAACATGTAAAATAAAAAATGTTATTAACATGTTATATTGCAATATATGGTTATAATATATTCTATAACTATAATATAAATATACTTATGAATGTTATACAATTTATAACATATATACTACATACAATTTATAGATAGAGCATATTATATCAAAAATACATAATATATAAATATGATATATAGTATATATGCAAATGCAGAATGAATAATGTAAAAGTAATAAATATATAAAATATATATACATATTATATATGTGTAATGCATTATACATAGTATATAATTATACAATATTATAATCGATTAGATTATAATGAATTATAATTATGAATCATGGTGTAATATAAATTAGAATAAATTAATATGCAATAAAATGTAATGTTGCAAAATACTGCTACACGTAAAATTTATAATTTGTTAGTGTAATATATATTTATTTATATTTTTATTGAATGTTCCTCATCTTGAGTTTGATGTTTTCTCATGATTATATTCAGGTCATATGTCCCTGCTAGAATACTGCATAAATGGGGTTATGATGGTTCCTTCTCAGGAATGGTGATTTTAATTTGATTCCACAGTTAAGACATAGTGCAATATAACGCATTTTTTCCATAGTGTTCTTTTTAAATTTTTTCATCTAATAATTAGTAAATAGATACTTTGAAGTCCTGGTAATACTTTGCACCTCAAAAACTCATGTCCTAGGTTTAGCATCCATTGATATTTTTGATGTTTCTTGCTTGCTCCAGTCTTCACTCTTCTGGAAGCAAAATGGTTATTTTCCAACTCCACTTCTCCCTCCACATTTATTAACTGGCTTTTTAATGAAGGAAGAGGTCTCCTTTCTTTCCTATTCACTTGCTTGCTGTATGTATGTATGTATGTATGTATGTATGTATGTACATTTATATGTATCCCTTCATTCATTTATGTATATACAATTGCGCATTGCTTAACGATGGGGACATGTTCTGAGAATGAGTGGTTAGGTGATTTTGTCATTGTGCAAACATCATAGCGTATACTTACACAAACCTAGATGCTATGGCCTATTGCTCTTAGGCTACTGTACTGAATACTATAGGCAACTGTACCACAATGGTAAGTATTTGTGTATCTAAACATATCGAACATAGAAAAGGTACAAGAGAAATATGGTATTATACTCTTGTGGGACCACCATCATATATGTGACTCGTTGTTGAACTGAATGTGGTTATTCAATGCATAGCTGTATTTATTATTAGTATGAACTCATGGACTTCATTTTCAGTGGTTTATAATGTATTATTTTACTCATTTATTTTAATATTCAAATTGCTTTAAATTTGTTTGGTGGGAGCCCGTTGTTCCTGGCTTCTATGCCCTTTTGACTGTCATTTTATAAGCATTTTCTTACTTTCTGACACGAGATGATCCAAGCTCCTCTCGGATTTCCCCAGCCTCAGCCCTGGTGTCAGCCAGTTTTCCAAGGAGCTGGTGTTCTCTTTTGTGGGGAAATGGTTTGTGGTTAGTGCCAAGATGGCCCTTTGCTACTGAGGTTTTATATTTATAGGCCCTTTCAGTGATAGAGCTAAGAAAAATATGCACACATGCACACACACACACTTGCACACACATATACTCACATATAGCAATCATGAGTTCAAACTCATTCCCTTTCCTGTTTATTTTTTTATTTTTTGAAACAGGGTCCACTCTGTCACCCAGGCTGAGCGCAGTGGCGCGATCACAGCTCACTGCAGCCTTGACCTCCAGGACTCAAGCAGTCCTCCTTCCTCAGCCTCCTGAGTAGCTGGAACTACAGGCATGTGCCACCATGCGTGGCTAATTTTTGTATATTTTTGTAGACACGGGGTTTTGCCATGTTGCCCAGGCTGGTCTTGAACTCCTTAACTCAAGCGATCCGCCAACCTTGGCCTTCCAAAGTGCTGAGATTACAGATGTGAGCCATCCTGCCCAGCCCTATTCTTGTTAAAAGTATTGATTCTCAACTTACTTTTTTCTAGTTCTCTAAAAATATTGTCTGCTCCATTAGCATTATGGTACACAGAAGGACACAGTGTCTGACTCTCAAGTATTGCTCAAAAATTTTTTTGAATAAATTAATAAATGAATAAATTTTGATGCTGTGAATTGATGCTCTGAGAGCTTAGAAATAAAGTGTGGAAATCTTGCCCCTTCCATCCATCCTCTTTTTTCCTTACATAAACTCATTATTAAATATATATGATAATCAGAGTTGCTTAGCCATATAGCAGAACTTGAAGAACAGTGAGATTTCTATTTTATTACATCTTTCATTTATCTAACAACAAGTACATTTCTGTAATGGATTTGTGTAATGGTTTTCTGAAAGTAATTGTCTGAGATTTTCATTTTTTATTATTTTAACTTCCAAGGTGGCTGGGATCGTTGGCAGAGCAGATGTGTTAGCGTGTCTGCTGTTTCTATTGGCCTTTCTCTCCTACAACAGGTATGTGTGGCTAAGACTTCCCTTCTCTGTGATTGCAACTGTGCCGTGTGTGTAGACTGGGAGCATGTGCCTGAGAGGAGAGAGGCTTCTGGTTGTGAAGTGCTCAGCAAGCTTTCCAGGGACCAGGGATAGGAAACTCTCTCCTTGTCCAGTGCTGGGCCATTTTCTCTTCCAACCCCATTCTGAACCACACTGTAGCACCTTAAAGGGATTGCTTTCCCAGTGTTGGGAACACAAGCACTTGCTTTATCGTTCCTTTTACTTCTAGTTTCTTACTGAGAAGTGAATTTGGAATCTTAGCTCTAAGCCAAAATGTATTTGATGCAATGTTCTCTTTTATTTGCCTATGATTTGCTTAATTTTTCCTTTTCATTTTGTTCCTAATACTTTTTGTTAGCCTCACCAAAGTAACTCAGAGCTTAAAATGACAAAGCTGAGTATAAAGTAGCATTTCTCGACTGTGATTTTCCAATTTACCTGTAGTTTCATCAAAAGACAGAAGCTTTTTGCGTTGGGAAACTGAAAAGCCTTAAAATAATTTCCCATTATATTGCACCTTTACCCTAAACCAATCAGATTCTCATCTGAGTCATATGATGTCCATATGGAGAAAGGAGTGGATTAAAAAGAGAATGTGAATGGGGGCAGCTCAGAGCATGTCCTGTGATATGGTTTGGCTGTGTCCCCACCGAAATCTCATCTTGAATTGTAACTCCCACAATTCCCACGTTTCATGGAAGGAACCTAGTGGGAGGTAATTGAATCATGGGGGCGGATCTTTCCTGTGCTGCTCTCATGATAGTGAATAAGTCTCACGAGATCTGATGGTTTTAAAAATGGGAGATTCCCTGCACAAGCTCTCTTTGCCTGCTGCCATCCATATAAGACGTGACTTGCTTCTCCTTGCCTTCCACCATGATTATGAGGCCTCCCCAGCCATGTGGAACTGTGAGTTCAATAAAACTCTTTCTTTTGTAAATGGCCCAGTCTCAGGTATGTCTTTATCAGGAGTGTGAAAACAGACTAATACAACCTAGAAAGGGGGGGCAAGTCAGCCATGTTGCCCAGTTTCATGGAGAGATGCATGATTAAGCATTTGGTGGCCCTGATCTTTGGATCAGTTCATTGACCTATAGTCTTACAAAGCCCAGTGACTGTTTGAGGAACACTGTTCTAAACCAGTGGCTCTTAATTAGGGGTGATTTTCCTCCTCGTCCTAGCCACTGCCTCCTCTACCTGCAGGAGACATTTGGCAATATCTGCAGACGTTTTTGGTTGTCACAACTGAAGTAGTGCTCATGGCATCTAGTGGGTAGAAGCCAGACATTGCGGAACAGACATTCTGCAATGCACAGGACAGTCCCTACAACAAAGAATTATCTGGCAGAAAATGCCAATGGGGCTAGGATTGAGAAACCTGTTACAAACCAATTTAGACCTTGTGTCAATAATGAAATGAACTAAGTCTTAGGAAGTTTTGTTTTGTTTAAAGCGTGGAACGTTTTCTTAGTCTTCTGCTCCTGGCTTTGTAACTTCCTACTGCATTCTTGATCATATGATGTGGTGTTATGAAATCTGAAAATATAAGCCAAAATTTAACAATTAATTGTTTCTTGTTTATTCTGGCATTAGAATAGAAGTAATAATTGCTTTGGAGTTTAAACTTGTTCTCTAGGCCTATTCTGTGTGGTTAATATATGTGGGGGCATGATTAGGCCTGCAGTGTATCCATATCTGTATGATAATGAGCCATGTTATTACAGATTGGTTTTGCATGCCATTCTCTCTTTCAGAAATTTGAGCTATAGACCAACTCAATAGAAAAAAATGCCTATGTACTGCAAATTCTGCGTATAATTTTATGCGATTGTTCTAAGACAGAATGCTAAGGAGAAGATGTCTCAACTACAGAAATATTGGCCTTTACTTCAGTGGAATAGAAGCCAATAGGTGTGGTACCTGTTGAAGGGAACAGTAGTGTCTCTTGGTAGGGGGCCAGCTCTGTTTTACAAGGTGAAACAAAAGCTTAACAGCATGGGAGAGATTTTGAAAATCCTTGTTGGAAATTAAACTGAGAAAAAAATAAACTTTACCTAAGATATGC
Organism: Hylobates moloch; assembly: GCF_009828535.3. NCBI lineage: Eukaryota > Metazoa > Chordata > Mammalia > Primates > Hylobatidae > Hylobates > Hylobates moloch. The sequence continues at coordinate 28,371,060 of NW_026652283.1, read as the reverse complement.
TCATAGAAAATGAATTTTAAAATGTTGGCTAAATGAATTTAGCCAAAAGAAAAAAAAGGTTAAAATCGTTGTATTTTCATCCCAGAGAGAAATGCTTATTATATTTTGGCATATATATCCACTGGCAACTTTGTTTTATGTATGGAAGCATATAAAACACTTCACTACCATGATGATGATGGTGATATACACTTGATGTGTGACAAGTCATTTGTTTAATACCCCCTACAACACTGTAATCTCTTTTCACACATAAGGGAACGGAAGCACCAAGAAGTAAAGTAACTTGCCCCATATTACCCTGTTAATTGACGGTTGTGGTTAGCAGGGAACCCAGGGAACCTGGCTCCTGAGCTTATGCATACAGTTTAGTAACTCGATTATTCACTTAGAATGTGTTCACTTAAACATCTTTTCGTATGACTAAGTATGTCTCTCTGGTAGAATTTTAAATGGCTTTTTGGTGTTCATTTGTTACATACCATAGTCTGTGTATACTGCAATTTAAGTACCAAATTCAGTATTGTTGGGATGAAGGCTCTTTAAGAAATCTCTACTCACCTGCTTAATTACTTAGAATACAATGGAATTTACATTAGATCTTATCGTTAAGTGGTGGTATTTCTTAGCAGACCACATTATTTCTTAGATTAAAATAACCTCCAACTTGTTTTTCAGGAGTCTGGATCAGGGCTGTGTTGGGGGAAGTTTCCCTTCCACGGTGTCTCCCTTCTTCTTGATGCTCAGTTTGTTTCTGGGGACCTGTGCGATGCTGGTGAAAGAGACAGGCATCACGGTGTTTGGAGTGTGCTTGGTCTATGACCTCTTTTCCCTTTCCAACAAGCAAGACAAGTCGTAAGTCATTTTACAGTTTTGATATCAAATGGCGTGTCATGGGCAGAGAAAAATTACTTAAAACAATAGTTTCCAAACTTCCATTTAAAAAATATAACAATTAAATGTCATCTCACCTTAGACTGTCACATAATCAACAAGGCTTATTTCATTAAGATAAGTGCATTATATATGTTCAAATGCTTCACACTTTTGTATAAATCAATGAGGACTATGAAGTTTTTGTGAGCCCCAAATTTGGAATTGAAAAGTATCTATGTTAACTGCAAGTTTATATTGCTGGTTTGTTTTGGTTGCATGCTGCTGAGAAAATCTTGCTTCATAAAAATAGTGATTGCAAATGGTAACAGTTTTTCACAGCTTGCTTTGAATCCCTGCATTTGCATGAGTGTTATCCATCAAAGGGCCCCTTTTCTGCTCTTCTAATGATGCTGTTAGCTAAGAGTTTTAGGAGGCACCCATTGGAATTCCACAAAGAGCCAGTCTACACCATACAGGAGTACATACATGTCGTATTCAAATTAATGAACAAACTTATTTAGTAGCCTAATTTATTTAAAAAATTTAAGGCACACTCATTTTATGTTGTGGCTTATAGATGATAAGAATCACTAAGTACATATTAAAAGTACAAGCACATACTGTAATTTCTTCCCCATCAAATCCATAATTACCAGTAATTTTACAAGCAGACCCCATTTTTCAGTAATTATAAGGTCCTTACTTTTAAACTTTTAAAAAATGTGGCTAATTTATTGCCCTGCCATATCAAATGAAGAATTTTATCTGAAAAAACAATCCTGCTTTTTAAATCCCATTTCCTACCTCTTTATACTTCTTGATATAAAAATAAGAGCAGTGATATTGAGTGGCAACACACTGAGATGAGTCAGGAAATTCTGATCACCTTCCTGCCTGGAAGTGTGATAGTTGGGGATAATTTAAAAAGAGTGTAGTGCTCTGTTGGCTCTCGGTAAATCTCAGAGGCTTGTAAAAACATGGAGCCAAATAATCACTTTGACTCAAACTCGTGCCAAGAAAACCGTGAGCCAGAGGCCCTCCCGTTGGCCTATATGAGGTTGCCTTTCCTCCATATCCTCTGACCAGTGGGAGTAATTGTTAGGCAACAGGGATACCTTAATGGCGCCGGTTCTGGGTTCTTCTCCTCTCCTTGACCGGGCACTGTCTGAACCTGCCAAAGGAGGGCCAATCAGAAAGAAGCATCTCCCGCCTTCCCTTGGGCCCACCCCACGTAGGCCCAAGGGATATAAAACCCAGCACACCAGCAGCTCTCTCTCTCTCTCTCTCTCTCTTTTCTTCTCTTCTCTTCTCTCTCTCCCCCGTGCGACCTGACCTCCACCTCTCCAATAAAGATCTCTTGGCTGCCACCGGTGTCGTCTCTGACTAGCCTGTCGCCCTTCATTTTGGTGCCGTGACTCGGATCAGGATTCCCCACCTTTAGGTGGGACCCCGATCCCCTTCCCAGGCTCAGTCTAGACCTCCGGCCAGCCTTCACCCATTTTCCTGTTCACCGAGCTCTTCGCCCACCACTGGCCTCATCTCGGTAAGTTTTCCCCTCCTGGGCCTACCTCTCGGGCAAATCGCTAGACCCTAGCCGCTCCCGTGATGGACACATTTTGCCCGATGCCCTTACGGCAGTGGTAGGCCCCTATCATTCACTTCCGCCTCGGCCTGCAGGGAACAGAGTTTTCTCCCTCTCCTCCTCGTGTCTCCGGCTTGGGCCCCTCTCCTTCGCTCGTTAAAATCCTGGTACCAGGTGACCCATGGCCTCCTGCCTCTCAGAGGCTCCTCAGTCCTTCCGTTTTGGTGACGATGGATCCGGAGGCTCCGACTCGCTCCGCGGCAAGCGGCTAGCAGGGGGCGCCCTGCCTAGCTCGTCACCGTCTAGTCCTTCCTCTCATTATGGGAGGCTCTGCATCCCTGCCGGTCGACTCCCCGCTACGATGTCTCTTAAATAATTTGTCGGCCCTTGGCCTCGCCTCAGACATCAAACCAAAACACCTAATTAAATTTTGCACTCAAAACTGGCCCACCTATCCCCTAGACAACCAAAACAAATGGCCTCCTTATGGCTCTCTCGATCCTGATCTTCTTCGGGATCTCTACAACTATTGCGTGCAAACAGGAAAATGGGTAGAGATCCCATATATTCACGGCTTCTTCCTCCTACGGGATAGACCTAACCTCTGCCTCCCTTGCAAACCCCAACAGCTCCTTGCCGCTCTTAAACTGCCAACCCCTCCCTCTGCCCCCGACTTCGACCCAGCCGACGAGCCCTCCTCATACCACCACCCTCCGCCCCGCCTTCCAGCTGCCGCCCAACCCCAACACCCAACAGCTTCCCTTCCCCCCACTTCCGCCTCCTCACCCTCCTCACTGCCCGCTCTTTCCTCGTCATTTAGCCCTCCCATTACTCGCTCAAAATCTTCCCACCCTGTTCTCGCCCCCCTCAGAGAAGTGGCTGGGGCAGAGGGCATCGTTCGCATCCATGTCCCTTTCTCCATAGCTGACCTATCTCAAATCGAAAAACATTTAGGTTCTTACGCCTCTAACTCTTCTTCATACATCAAAGAATTTCAGTACCTTTGCCAAGCTTATAGCCTCACCTTCCATGACATCTACACAGTCCTTTCTTTTTTTTTTTTCCCCAGCAGGGGAGTCCCAAACCACTGGCAGTCTGGAGCTGCCCAATTCATTATTCACTGTCTGCTTAAATAAACTCTTTAGCTTTTTAATGTGCCTAAGTTTATCTTTTTTTTTTTGAGATGGAGTCTCGCTCTGTCGCCCAGGCTGGAGTGCAGTGGCGCGATCTCGGCTCACTGCAAGCTCCGCCTCCCGGGTTCACGCCATTCTCCTGCCTCAGCCTCTCCGAGTAGCTGGGACTACAGGCGCCCGCCACCACGCCCGGCTAATTTTTTGTATTTTTGGTAGAGACGGGGTTTCACCGTGGTCTCGATCTCCTGACCTTGTGATCCGCCCACCTCGGCCTCCCAAAGTGCTGGGATTACAAGCGTGAGCCACCGCGCCCGGCCTACACAGTCCTTTCTAACTCCCTTCTTCCTGAAGAGCGTAGGCGAGTTTGGGAACATGCTCACGCTCATGCAGATGAGGTCCACCAAACAGCCCCAGCCCTGCCACTGGGGGCGCAGGCGGTGCCAGAACAGGAGCCCAACTGGGACTATAACACACAAAATGGCACAGCAGCCTGAGACCATTTCGCCACTTGCCTAATAGCTGGACTGTGTAAAGCAACTCAGAAGGCAGTCAATTTTGAAAAATTTCATGAAATAATACAGGACAAACATGAAAACCCCTCTGCTTTCCTTGACCGCCTTACAAAGGCACTTCAACAACTCCTCATGTCCCACTTCTTTGCCCAACGCTTTCCTGATATCCGAAACAAATTTAAAAAGCTAGACAGAGGCCCCTTCACTCCCCAATCTGAGATACTAGCAATGGCGTTCAAGGTCTATCATAACCGGGACGAGAAGGCAAGAAAACAAAAATACCAATTATTAGCACAGGCCCTCCAGGCCCCTTCTCAGCCCATAATAAAATCACACAGCCACAAGGCGTCGTCTGGCCATCGGCCCATACACGAGCCCCCTGGCCCTGCTTTAAATGTGGAAAGGAGGGACATTGGGCCTGGCAGTGCCCAAATCCCAGGCCCCCCAACAAGCCGTGCCCCAAATGCCACCTGTCTGGCCACTGGGCCGTAGACTGCCCTGGCCCCCGAAGGGGAGCCGGGCCAGCCTCCAGCTCTACACTCGACCTCCTAGGTCTGGCCATCAAAGATTGACGGGGCCTTGGGACTCCTCTCCTGACACAGATCATCACCGCTCAGGAGCCCAGGGTCTCGTTAACAGTAGACGGATGCTCTATCACATTTCTCCTTGACACCGGAGCTACCTTCTCGGTTTTAAGGGAATTCTGGGGTGTCACTTCCCTTTTTGGATCTCCTATAGTTGGAGTTGGAGGCCAAACCATACGTCTGAGAGCCACCCCTCCTCTCTCGTGCACCTTCTTCGGCCACATATTTTCTCACCGGTTCCTAGTCATGCCCCAATGCCCCCTTCCCCTACTAGGAAGGGATATCCTCTCTAAATTCAAAACCTCTATATTTCCCTACAGCTCTATAGCCCACCCCCAGGCTATTAAAGATGGACACTAACTGGTTCCATCAGTTCCTAACCAATCTCCACACCGACAGCTGGCTCATCGATGATCCAACCTTACCTCTAGGGTGGCTCACCGCACTCAACGACCTCTACCTACAAGGCGGAATCATGCTCCTACTATACCCCAACCCTCCCAAGCCAAACTCCCTTCCACTTTCCCCCTCACAATGCCCCTTCTCAGCAGGAAGCAGCCAGATAGACGCCGCCGCCCACTTTCCATTTTAAACCAATGAAAAGGGAGGAATGTTAGGCAACAGGGGTACCTTAATGGCGCCGGTTCCGGGTTCTTCTCCCCTCCTTGACCGGGCACTGTCTGAACCCGCCAAAGGAGGGCCAATCAGAAAGAAGCGTCTCCCGCCTTCCCTTGGGCCCACCCCACGTAGGCCCAAGGGATATAAAACCCAGCACACCAGCAGCTCTCTCTCTCTCTTCTCTTCTCTTCTCTCTCTCCCCCACACGACCTGACCTCTACCTCTCCAGTAAAGATCTCTTGGCTGCCACCGGTGTCATCTCTGACTAGCCTGTCGCCCTTCAGTAATTGCATTGCCCATCTTACTTTTGAGGGAACAAACTGTAAACCCCTTTTCCACTTTCTTCTTGCATCTACCTTGTCTCAACTTCCTAACTTCTTTCTGCTATGCCTCACTGACAGCAAAAAGATAAGACAGCTGACTGCAGATGCGTTCTCTCACATGGTCCAGTCCAGAGCTATTTTAATGTTGTCATTAAAGTCATGTCTCCTCTGATCTTGGGACTCCCCAGCCCACTGGTGCCTACAACTCTTTCTTTCTTCTTCATGTAGTCACTGTTGAGCCAGGCCTTTTTCAAATGGGATACTTGTCTCTTTTCTTTCTTTACCTTCATCATACTAAATGGCTAGAAATTCTTTGGGAGGAATAATACTGCTGACACAAGTCCCGCAGCGCAGTCTGGGTCTTTTTTGGATTTTTTTGTTTTGTTTTGTTTTGTTTTTAAGAAACTTTTAGGCCGGGCGCGGTGGCTCACACCTGTAATCCCAGCACTTTGGAAGGCCAAGGCCGGCAGATCATGAGATCAGGAGATAGAGACCATCCTGGCCAACATGGTAAAACCCCATCTCTACTAAAAATACAAAAATTAGCTGGGCCTGGTGGCATGTGCCTGTAATCCCAGCTACTCGGGAGGCTGAGGAAGGAGAATTGCTTGAACCAGGGAGTTGGACATTGCACCGAGCCAAGATTGCGCTACTGCACTCCAGCCTGGTGACAGAGGGAGACTCAGTCTCAAAAAAAAAAAAAAAAAGAAAAAGAAACTTTTATCTTTCACATCCAGCAGTGCTGCTTAAGTGGAGGCATTCATTCTTTTCTTCATGCTTTTGTCCACCCATTCAACACATACTCATTCTGGCTAGCCAGGAGCAAGACAAATATGGTTCCTTCCCGCAAAAAGCATATAAGATGTTGGTGGAGATAGACATTATGTAAGTAATTTGATGAGTGATTGATTACAGTTGTAAAAAGTGGTAGGAAGGAACCAGAGGATGTAACATGGAGACCTGGCCAAGAATGGTTGATATCACCTAAGGGCTAGCCCCGTGCTAGGCACTGTGCCATGCCATTTGCTTGCAACAATCTTTATCCTCATTTTACAAAGGAGAAAACAGAGGCACAGAAAGTATCCTTCCCACAGTCAGCCAGCCCAAGTGGAGCCAAGATTTGAACCCATGTCCGTGTGGTTCCAGATTCACAGGGTTAGCCCGGAGCACCATTGCCTCCAGGGAGGAACATGTGACAGGGACTCAGGAGACCTTGCAGGACATCTGCTGCTCAGACATCATGAGAGTTACCCAGCTCAGAGGTTCTGAGTATCTGGGGGATCGTGGACTCTTGAGAATTTCACAAAGTTATGTCCCCAGAGGAATGCACATATACGCAGAGTTTTACACAAGCACCTAGGGGTCTACTCCCCAGTCCCTACTTTATCTGCTAATTTAGAATAAATATCTTAGCACTAGGTGGTTCTTGAGATCTTTCATTGTATGATTCAGGAAGCAGGAAAGAAACAGTAATAGAAACAAAATGTTGCAAGTACTTTCCTACAAGTGCAATTTATTCCTAAATTTTAAGATTGGCCCCACATGGATGGAATGAGATTTCTTCTATTTGACATCATCTTTAGGAGGAAAGATTTTCGGTACAAGATCAACTCTTGAAAATTATCTTTCTTTTTTAAAAATTCAGGATATAATTTCCAACATCTAGAAAATAACATTCTCTGACCACAGTCCTTATCCTCTCTCTCCAGAGGGAATCACAATCCTGAATTTGGTGCTTTTCATTGCCATGATTGTTTCTAGGACTTTACCTCATATACACACATACCAGTGAATAGCAAAAGTATTATTTTACATAGTTTCAAACTTTACGTAAATGGTATCACTTGCTTTTTTTTTCATTTACCACTGGGCTTTTGAGATATATCAATGTTGATATATGTAGCTGTATTTCATTTATCTTAACTGCTGTATAGTATTTAATTATCATTATCCATTTTTCTGGGTTTGGAATTTAGGTTATTTCTACATTTTTGCTATTATATACTAAGCTGCAGTGAAATTTCTGTGCATACATTCTTGTGCAAATACATGAAGGTTTCTTTCAGGCATAGCCTTAGAAGTGTAGTTGCTGGGCAAAGGATAGATGCACGTTGACTGCATTACATCCCGAGACACTGCTCCTGAAATGGTTCTAGCAGGAATGAGAATCCTCTTTGTTTCACTTTCTGATCATCCCTTGGTAGTATCAGATGTTTAAATTTTTGCCCATCTAGTGGTTATGAATTATATCTCAGAGAATTCATAACAGAAAAAATGTAATTGGATGGTTCAGCTATGAGCAATATCTTACAAGATTATAATAATGTAAATCCTTAATACCACTTCAAATATTCTGAGAGAAACCTATTTGGAGGGTGAGGGGTGAAGAAGTGTGTGTGAGTATGTGTGTGCAAGTGTGTGTATGTGTGTTGGTGGCCGTCTAACAAAGACTGAGTTACAGTGTTCTATAGTAAGTCAATACGATAAGTTCTAAAATTGAAAAAACATGCATAATTATGTTGTTTTAATAATATGGTAGTAAATATCAGAAACATAAGAGCTAAAGACTTGAGAATGGTTGTTTCCAGAAGCAAGACTTGTGGGTGGGGCAGGTTACTGCTATCGGTTGTTGCAAGCCTTGTCATTCTGGTTGACTTTGTTTTCCCTCAATTCCATGCACAACAGGAGCAATGGGGCCCTCTGTCCACGCAGCCCACAGCAGCCCGGGAGCCCCCAGCCCTCCTCACTGCCAGGCCATCCTCACCGGGAGAATGGGAAGCAGCAGCGGTTCCCTCACAAAGGAGCTTGGGGTGGCTGCCACTCTCCACTGCCACCAGAATCCAAGAGCAGTGGATTCCCAGTGTCCCCACGAGCTGTGTGGTCCATGATGAGGTACTGGGCTGGGTTTCTTGGTCCCTGCATGTTTTCAATGTCCAGCATCACCTAGTGCAGCCTGGGATGCCTGGGGAAGTGAAGCACTGAGTCAGCACACTGTGACCTCCCTCTCTTCATGCTTCCCTGCTTACCCCCTTCTTTCTGTCCCCATTTCCCTCCCTCCCCTATATTACAATGGATAAGAAAGGACTAGTTAGAGGAAGCAAGTGGAAGCCCTGCTGCCTGCCTGTGATGAGGTGTGGGTCCGTGCAGCCGCAGGCATCAGAAGATGGGCACCCTCCGTTTCCTGGGGGAGGAGAACGTCCTCCCTCCCCTTCTCCTGCCTCTCTCTGCTCTTTGTGTTTGATCTGAATTTATTACAGTCCAAATATGGGAGGAAACCCAGAGGACTCTTCCTTTCTGAAATGTTTTTGAAGATGTATGAAAATCTTTACAGCATATGACTGTCTTTCTTTTCTTCCTTTTTTAAAAATATTTTGACCTAGCCGTGAAAATTAGCATGGATTTATCAGCACAGGTGTTGCTCCCTAAATTACGTTGTCTCTAAAATATTTCAGGCCACGGACAAGTCAGAATATAACAGATATATGTTAAAAGATAAACTTAGGGCCGGGCGCGGTGGCTCACGCTTGTAATCCCAGCACTTTGGGAGGCCGAGGCGGGCGGATCACGAGGTCAGGAGATCGAGACCACGGTGAAACCCCGTCTCTACTAAAAATACAAAAAATTAGCCGGGCGCGGCGGCGGGCGCCTGTAGTCCCAGCTACTCGGAGAGGCTGAGGCAGGAGAATGGCGTGAACCCGGGAGGCGGAGCTTGCAGTGAGCTGAGACTGCACCACTGCACTCCAGCCTGGGTGACAGAGCGAGACTCCGTCTCAAAAAAAAAAAAAAAAGATAAACTTAGGCACATTAAAAAGCTAAAGAGTTTATTTAAGCAGACAGTGAATAATGAATTGGGCAGCTCCAGACTGCCAGTGGTTTGGGACTCCCCTGCTGGGGCAGGGTGTGGGGAAGCTTTTATGGGGCAAACGCAGAAACAGAGCAAAGGAAATATTTGATTGGTTAAAGGGGAGTAGTAGCCCTATGTGGATCATTCCAGTGGGAAGTCCCTAGTTAGAGGTTAGTTAGTGGTTAAGCTTGGTTTCATTTTACCATTTACACTGAGTTGGGTTTCTCTGCTGATGTAGGGATGCAGGGTGCCAGAGTCACCTTCGCCTAATGACCTCCCAATTATTTTAACATATGGAAATTCCATTCATAAGATTAGCACTTTACCACTTCAGATTGCTGTTGTTACTCTTCTGTGTAGTCTCTTAAAACTCCCTCTTTCTGCAGTCTTTGTTTCCAATTATTCTTGCCTTTGCCTGTGTTTGTTTTTTTATCTTGCCCCATTCATTCATTCTTTTGTTCATTCATCAATAAATATCTGTTGAGTGGCTGACAAGTGCCAGGCATGTTCTAGGCACCAGGAGTGTCCTGGTAAATAAGAAAGACAAGGTCCTTGCTCTTGTGTAGCTTTTCTTCTAGTAGAGGAAGGTAGACAATAAATAATCAATACTGAATGAACAATGTGAGTGCTAAGAAGACAGTTAGGCAGGATGTGATGGAGAGTGATGGCTTAGCCTGGGGGCATTTGGGTTGGTTGGCCAGGGAAGGCTTCCGAATCCTCCTGAATGAGGTGAATTGCCAGTGAAGATGTGCAGGGATCTGGCAGAGGGTTCCAGGCTTGAGGGTCATAGCAAATTGGGAGGAGAAGGGGTGAGGACAAGGAGGGGGCAGGGCACAGGTAAAGGGCTGTGCTGGCTGTGGAAGCAGGTTTGAATTTTATTCTGAGGGGAATGGGAAGATACTGGAGTTTTTGTGTGTGTGTGTGTGTAGACAGTTATTATAACATTTCTTTTAAAAACGTTTCCTCTGGCCTCTTTGTGGTGCAGGCTGTTGGGGGCAATCATGAAGGAGGGAAAAGGGTTAGGAGGCTTTCACACAAGCTGAGTGAGGGAAAAGGGGTCTTAGCTGAGAGTCATGGAAACTGCAATGAAGAGATGAGGTGGATTTGAGATACATTTCTGATACAGACCCAATAGGACTCGCTAATGTTTGTGATGATGGGGAGAGGGAAAGGAAGGAAACAAGGATTTCCAGGTTTCTGGCTTAGCCAGTGGAAAAATTAGGGGAGTAATAGGTTTTCTGGGGGTTGGGGAGAGAATAAAATCACAACAATGCATGAAATTCTCAAAGAAAAGGGAAGAGGAATAAAGGGTTAAAACATTGAGAAAATCTGGACATTTTTGCTGAGGGCCGTGGAGGGAAAGAAGGTGAAACAATTGGGGAAATTGTCAATTTTTTAAATGGAGGCTAAAGGAGTGCAGAGATCACTGGAGATGTTCAAGGTGGGACAGAAGCTAGGCTGCCATGTGACTATGAACTCGGTTAGGGCAGGTTCATGCCAGGTTGTCTCATAGATGTGTTCCCAGTTCCTGTCACAGTGTCTGGCCAAGAACAGCTGCTTAAATATTTGTGACATGGATCAGTTGATGAATGGATGATAAGGAAGTGTTGGAAATTAAGCATAGATGGAACATTTTCAATAAATTTGCCAATGAAGAAATGGGGAAAAGGTTGTTAGTGGGAGGGATGTTCATTTTTCTTTTCAGACGTGTGTGTGTGTGTGTTTGTGTGTGTGTGTATTCTTAGATAACCTGTAGAGAGGAGAGATGAATGATGCTGGAGCAGAAAGGGTAAGATGAAATATGAATTCTTCTGGTGTGCTGCTAATTGTTTAATAACTAGCTCTCCAAAGAGAGGGACTCCTGATTTGTAGTGTTTGCTAATGTAAATACTCCCACTGTGGCTGATTTCAAGCTACAAGTGTGACTTCACTGACCATGGAGTTGTGAGAGCTGTGTCATAGTCCGCCATGATGCCGTGTTTCTACCAGATGGATGCAATAGACATAAATAACCTCAAAAGCATAGATAATAGCAAAGTGAAGCAAAAGCCGACTCAAGAGTAATGAGCTTTAGTACCTTGTTTAAAATATGACATTTAATTTTAAGTTTATTTACTTTAATTTTTAATAATGGCTGTTTTTTAAGTAAGTGACTTGTAAAATTCCTAAAAATTTAACAGCCAGCTCTTCCAAACCAGTGTCAGCCAGTTCCAGCACACCAGTGAGAAGGTCCCTCAGGAAGGGGAAGAAAACTTTCTATTATCCAACTACTACGTACCAGAAAGGGGGCTAGCATGTCCCATATGTTATTCTATCCAACCACTATGGTATCTCTTTTAGGGTAGATACTGTAACTCCCATTGCTATGAAGAAACTGAGGCTTAGAGGTTAAAAAACCTTGTCCAAGTTCACATAGTAAGTGGTAGGGTCAGGATTGGAACCCAGACTGTTTGACTCCTAAACTTGTGCTCTGACCATTTACTGTGCTCTAAAGCCCAGAGTCCAGGGTGAGGGCTAAGCTTTGGGGAAGAAGCAGGGTGCTTGTATCAGTTCTATGTGGAGCTGGCCTCTCCATTGAACTCTCAGCAGGTACAAAGATTCTTGCAGTCATCTTTGGTTCTACAAATGAGACACCTCTTGACTTGCTTCAGTATGGAGTATTGGTGCTAATACATTGAGCCAGGTGACATGCTTTGTAGATTACTTTTTCGTTTTTTTAACCTCAAGTAGCAGGCTATTTTAGAAAGAGTGATGATCGGAGAGCAGCAGATAGCACAGCTGGAATTGGGCCGGATTCTCACTAACTTAATGTATTTATGGCCCCAGACCATCTTCCCCCCATGGAAAGTTGTCATATGTGTTTTCTCTTTGGAAAACAAAAAACGAAAAACAAAAAACGGTGTCATACATTTGAGTATATATTTGATTACTGTTACAATTACTTTTGAAAACTGTGCTTGTACTTTTGTCAGAAGGTGATCAGGTAAAGCAAATAAAAGTTGGAAGAGGCAATGTTATCATAGTTCTTAAGATCTATGCAGACAGAGCGTTTAAATCATGGCTCTATCACTTACTTGATCCCGGACAAGTTATTTAATCTCTGTGAGCCTCAGTTTTCTCATCTCTCAAAGGGGGAAATGCTGGTTGTCAGGACTAAAAGCATTTGTAAATGTATAAGCATGTAATTGGTGCCTGGCATACTGTGGCCACTCAGCACATAGAAGCCAGCAGCGTCATTATTATTAGTTTAGTATTCTGAATATTATTTTCCCTGTATGGATTTCTGAATACCAGGATGCATTATGAAAATGCTGAACCTGCAATATACAGACAAGGAATGAGTTTGTGTGGATTTTTGTTGTTGCTGTTCAACTTCAAAACTATTAGGACATAGTCGTATTGGATGCATTGGTGTGAGGTTGATAAGAATTGGGCTAAATGTTAGCAGGCAAAATATTGTTTTCAGAAGTTATCTGACACAGGGAAAAATCTAAGCCCAGGAAAAAAATCCTACTGCAGGTCATTTATTTAGTTTGTCTATTTTTATGTGACTTACTGATTGACTTATGGGTAGAAAGTATAATGAAAAGCCTAGAGTTCAGGGTACCTACTCTAGAATCAGATTACATTTTAGTTGATGCTTCTTTTACTGAATTATTCCATGGGAAATGAGAAATGTTTTGTGTGTGAACATCCCCCAGCATCTTAAATACATCAAATTCATGCACACATGGAAACAGTTTCCCCTTCACATTAGAAAGCCCAGCGAATTCTAAATGAAATCTTATCTTCATTCCATATATATCAAGTATATACACACCTATATATGTATAGTCATTCTTCATATATACTTGATTGGTTTCATATTTAAATGACAAGGATCACAATAGGCATCGAAGACAGTTCTTGGCTCAATAAATTCTTGGACATTTCCTCTTTCCTCTGCTACCCTTCAGGGTATGTTATGGATCATTCATTTATTCAGTACTGTTTACTGAGCACCTACTATGTGTCAGGCACTATTTTTGGTGCTGGAAATATGGCAGTGAAATAAACAAAGCCCTATCCTTATAAAACTTTATGGGATGATGATCATGATATTTCTACATAAAATGAACTCCTTTTCTACTTTTGTGGGCGAGATAATGGTTAGATTTTCATTTCATTGGCTCTTAAAAGTTTTTTCCTGTAAATACCTTGCACATAGGTGTACTAATAAAAAAACTAAAACAAGTTTAGGACTAGAGAACAGTTTGGCACTAAAGTGAATTATAAGGTAATTAAATTCAAGGGACATAGGGAGGCATATAAATATTTTGACCTTCAATGATAAAATGGGTAACTGATCTTTTAAGTGTCATTTTTATGTTTTATTGCTGTAGACCTTGTTTCGCACTCTTTTTTCCCCAAAGTAAGAAATGCTGTGCAAATTAAACTCCTGAGGTAAGCTTTTGAACTTTTATGTCACACGTATGATTCTATGAGGAGGGAAAATGTGTTCCAGATTATTAATAGCCTCATACCATCTTTGAGAGAAACCTAGTGAGCTAGTGATATGAGATTTACAGGTGACAGAACAAATCTGTATTGAAAGCCTGTATTATTGATGCATAATTACTGGGTTTTCTTTCGCCCCTTTATACATCATATTCATTGATCTCAGATGAGCCATTTTCAGTCTCATTCAGCTGCTGCTTTCAAAAATGAAATGACTGAATAAGAGGTGTGGAGTTAACTAATGGGTCCACACAGAAAATACATGTAACAGTTAAAAGTGAAGTTTGTAGGTTCATATTTATTTAATAAATCCCACATCCCTCATTTTAAAATCTCTTAAAATATAAACCTCTTACTTTAAAGGGTCATTGCAAATTTTTAATTGCTGCTAATAGCTTTTTCCTCGCTTCCCTTGCTTTGTGTGTAAATAAGCTGGTCCACATTTCAGTATGGAATTCTCTTCAATGGCATGCATAGTTAAGTCTTTAGACGTAGTTTTTAGATGATTGTATTCAGATCACAGTGAGTTATTTCCAGGAGGTAGGAGCATGATGGTGGTAGACCCAAGAAAGCAATAACTTTTAGGCTGAACTATATAATGACACTGACCAAACTAACCAGTATAATTAAAGTTATGTATTGTTAAACAACTTTATAACTGTTTATACTCAGGGTCCTATCATTCGGACACAATACCCAAATTATATCTTTCCTAATCTTTGTCCATATGCATCCCTGAGCTTTTTCCCTTCTTCAGCTTCTATTTTTTTTTTTTTTTGATGGAGTCTCAATCTGTTGCTCAGGCTGGAGTGCAGTGACGTTATCTTGACTCACTGCAACCTCTGCCTTCTGGGTTCAAGTGATTCTCCTGCCTCAGCCTCCCGAGTAGCTGGGATTACAGGTGTGCCACCATGCCTGGCTAATTTTTGTATTTTTAGTAGAGATAGGGTTTCACCATGTTGGCCGGTTGGTCTTGAACTCTTGACCTCAGATGATCTGCCCTCCTTGGCCTCCCAAAGTGCTGGGATTAAAGGCATGAGCCACTGCTCCTGGCCCAGTTTCTTTTTAATGAAGTGAATTGACCATAGTTTTTGCTAAGACCCAGTGCCCTTTGGTGTTCTGGGACTACAGGCACACTTGGTGAATGTTAAGGCACTGCAGAAGGGAGGTGGTTGATTACTGCAGGCAAATGACCTCCTATAAAGGAGGAAATAGTTTATTGAAAAGGGTAAATGAATGGTGGTGTTTTGCTATAGGTGTGACAGAAATGGCAGGAAATGTGTTTTAAAAAATAGAAAAAATTAAAGTTGGGCACTGTGGCTCACGCCTGTCACTCCAACACTTTGGGAGGCTGAGATGGGAGGATCACTTAAGCCCAAGAGTTTGTGGCTGTAGTGAGCAATGATCACGCCACTGCACTCCAGCCTAGATGACAAAGCAGGACTCTGCCTCTAAAAAGGGAAAAAAATAGTTAAGTGCAAAACTTATTTTCAAAAATAAACTGTCAGTTAGTGTTAAAGGGCTTTTTAATTATGAACTGTGTTTATTGGAATAGTGTCATTTCTGTGCCTTTACTGTTCTTCAGTGGGTTATTTACTCAAGCTGGTTTCCCAGGTCTCATTAAAGTAGCTTTTTTTCAAATATAGAACTTGCCAGAAAAGTGTTTTCTTTGGTGGCTAGAGAATTTGAAGAGAGATTTTTGTTTTTTCTATTACTGTTTCTTAGCCATTAATTGAGAGGGATCTTATCCCATTGTAACCAGACCCAAAGTATGTGGTAAAGCAGGAACTACCTTTATGAGTTCATCTGAAAGCTTATTGGAAATCCACATTGGTTCCTGAACTGAGCTTGGCACTAAAATGGATCATTTCAATAAAGTGCTTGTTGGCGTCATTCAGAAGTTAGCACTAAAAGCTTCTTCTAAATAAATCACATGCTAAGGAGGCAAAAATTCCTTTTAATTTATGGGTAGCAGTTGATAGTTGCTAACTGCTGACAGTCCCTGGTTCGTTCTGCTTCATCTTGATTGGGTATCAGTTCTTGGCAATATTTGATCCCCTGTGAATTTCAGTCAGTGGATGATAAGTTCTTTCCTTTCTCAGTGTAGAGTAATCAAGCTTAGGCATCTGCCTTCCAACTGGATGCCCAGGGACATACGTTGAAAGAGAACGCTATCAGAACGTAGGCATTTCTGGTTGGCATGCAATTCCATCACTGTCATAACAGGCTGTTCAAAGAGGATCTCGGGTCTCATGGCTTTCTATCACCTCAGCAGACACCATATGGAATACTCAACCCCTGTCCTGTGTGGGTAAGAGAGTAGCAGCTGACTTCAAGGCCACAAAACAGTTCTCTTCTTTTGCAGAACACAGCTAGTGCTCTTATGGTGCTGCAGGGAGTTAGCTGCTGATATCTTTGCCCTTTCAGTTAATGCTACTATCAACCAGTTTAATTTTTTTCTCTTTCTCTTTTTTAATGTAACCTACTGACAGGTTGTGGAGTGACTGTAATAAAAGCTGTATGAGTTCATCTTAACATTGTAAACACTCAGGGAATATATAAATAATTTTTTCGTGAGAACATTATTCTGTGCCAGGTAATATATCATTGTGGTTTCAGATAATTTGGTAGGCTTTCCAGGTTGTTGCTTGGAAAATTGTCTGGCACATGTTTTGATCTGGTACTATGTATTGTAGACTCAATATGACAGAACCTTAAAGATATACATGCTTAAATGAAATATTTTTTTAAAAAAAATTGAAGAGGTTTGGAAGGACATTTTATCCATCAGAAGAAAACCAGAATTTTAGAAGTGGAAATGATTTGAAAATTATCTTAAAATTCAGAAGCAAACATGATGATAGTGATTTTCATCATGATCAACATTATGAATACCACTGTAGCACTTCTTAATGGCCAGGAACCATGCCTCAAATTTTACAGATGGCTTACAATTTTAATTCTTACAAAACCTATGAGGTTGGCAGTGTACATTACCAGTAAAGAACATGGACTCCTACCAGAGTGCCTGGGTTCCAATTCTGGCCCCGCTGCTTACCAGGCGTATGATCTTTTACAGATTGCTTACACGCTCTGTGTCTCAGTTTCCTTGTGTGTACCACAGCAGTAGTAATACTAATACCTATCTCATGAGATTATCGTGAAAAACAAATGAGGTAGTACATGAAACAGCTTACGATAGCTCTTAATTGTGGGTTTTCATAAGTGGTAGTGCTAGGATTTAACTCCCCTGTCCCATGTTTATTTTATGCGAAAGCCAATGTGGAAGAATTACTGTTTAGAAAGCTTTCCTTTTTACACCATTCACCTTTTCTTTGCTATGTTAATGAAGGACAGTTGTATAGTCTTTGTTTGACTTTATGGTATGTGGTTACTCTACCTCATTTTATGAGCTTATACTATTTTAGAGGGAAATAGATTATAAGAGAAAAAACATTCATGTAGCAATGATGGCCAGTCCATCAAAGTTTAAGAGGATAATAGAATCCTTATGATAACACTTAATTCTTAACTGATGAATGCCATCCTTGTTGTGTCTCAAAAGGCACGTTTAGAGTTATTCTTAGTTTCTGAGACTAACAGCTGACCTTTTTTAAATTAAAATTTTTTGATGTATTTCGAATGACTGTCATCACTTTAATAAACAAATCATTAGGTTGAAAAGCAAATAATAAAGACTTAATTTACTAGCTTTTTAGATAGATGAACTTATAGTCACATGGGAGGATGTGTTTCATTTTGTAGATTTATGAATTTTTGATACTATTTATATTATTCAAACCATGATCTTTATAACTTTATATATAAACTTGGAAATGCATATTGACTTTGAAGTTACCCTAAGCTACAGTCTTCATGAGCTACCCGTCATTAAAGATTTGCCCTTAATGATTTAACCTATATAAGTCTTGGTAAAGTGTTTAAAATAAACATAAGTATAGACTTTTAAGAGCTGAAGGCAATTAATATATATAATTTGGAAAAATAAATAAATAATACAATCAAAACCAAACAGCCAGCCAGAGTTGGATGGAAGGAAGGAATAATGTTTGTGTCTTTTGTTAAGAGCTAGACATGCTCTAGGTAACTAATCAAAAACCAATATATTTCAGTGTTTGAGTGGTAGAGCTTCTGGTTCCTGACAGTTAAGTCTTTATCAGAGATTTTTTTTTTTTCAGTTTTCATTTGGCTTCCTTGAATAATTTTTCTTTGTGACCGTGAAAGGAGTGTGATTTTGTGAAAGGAATGATGATTCACATTGCAATTATGATGGAAAAAAGCTTTGATTTTAAAAAGTGTTCTCTTTCATTATAAAACTTCAGTTTGGCTTGTCATGCAGTCGTGGAGAGGTTGTGCATTTATCCCCAATATAATTTGTTTCTCTCTTCTTTATAACTGCCAAGGTTATAAAGGTAAACCATTCAGATAAGTTGAAATTGGGTGCCAATCTCCAGACATTTCTAAGCAGGAAATGTAGATGAGATCATGGTTGATGACTAAGAGAACAGAATGTCTTGAGCATTAAAACCCTTTTCATTCTCCCTCATTATTGTTTTTGAAAAACCTGAACAATGGAAAGGCACTGATTAGTTTTGGGGTGTATGTGTTTTCTTTTTTAGACAATAGCTATTTCTCCGGTTGTGCAAGAGACAAAGAAATGGGAGATAGCACAGGGTAGTGCAAGAAGCCTAGCTAGTGGGTCTTACTTGGATTCTGATTTGCGATGTCCTTTGGGCCAATTACTTTAGCTCCCTAGATCTTGGTTTTTCTTATCCATGAAGTGACACAAGGGAGACAAGCTGGTTGGCCTCATGTCATTTGATACTCTCTGGAAAGTCTATTATCTTCAAACTCTTAAGAACTGTACTGCCGGTTTTCCTCTTTTTACATGACCATACTCTATTGGCCTGTGTAGTTAGAAATTGTGTGAGAGTTAGAGGTTGACCCTAAAAGGAGACACCGTAATGAGAGACTCTTGTGACTACACAGACTTTGGAGGAAATTTTGCTAGTGTTCATTGCCATTTTTCTCTTTTCCTTTTCCATTGTTAATTTTTGGCTACTTAAGTCTTTGGAACTTAGCTCAAATGCAATGATGGAAAATGTCAATATTTTAAAAAGATTAAGTTTTGTGTTTTATGTATTTTGTCTTCAATAATCATAATGCAGTAAAGTTGTGCATTGGCAAACTGATTTTTAAAAGGTGGTTCTGTGATATATTTAATAAACATTTATTAAAAACTTACTCTGTATACAAATGTCTTTGGGATCATTTGCTTGCAAGAGCAAAACTTTAAAAAGTTTGTTTAAACAATTTGCAGTATTTGTTAGAAAAATACACTAGAATCTAACAACACTTGAGGACATGTATTGAACACGGTTTCTGGACACAGGAACTGGCAAGGTCAAAACATTTATATTTTTGCCTCTCTGGGGCTTCATAGTATCTCTGTCACTTTTAAAAAAATTAATATTGTTTTTCTTTTTGCTTCTTTGTAAAGACTGGCTTGGGCTAGGCATAGTGGCTCATGCATATAATCCTAGCACCGTGGAAGGCCGAGGTAAGATCACTTGAGCCTAGGAGTTCAAGGCCTGGCAACATAGGGATACCCTGTATTAGTCAGGGTTCTCTTAGAGGGACAGAACTAATAGGATATATATATATATATATATATATATATATATATATATATATATATGTAAAGGGGAGCTTATTAAGTATTAACTTACATGATCACAAGGTCCCACAATAGGCTGTCTGCAAGCTGAGGAGCAAGGAGTGCCAGTCTGAGTCCCCAGACTGAAGAGCTTGGAGTCTGATGTTTGAGGGCAGGAAGCATCCAGCATGGGAGAAAGATGTAGGCTGAGAGGCTAGGCTTGTCTCTCTTTTTCCTGTTTTTCTGCCTGCTTTATATTCACTGGAAACTGATTAGATTGTGCCCACCAGATTAAGGGTGGATCTGCCTTCCCCAGCCCACTGACTCAAATGTTAATCTCTTTTGGCACCACCCACACAGACATACCCAGGATTAATACTTTGTATCTTTCAATCCAATCAAGTTGACACTCAGTATTAACCATCATAGACCCCATCTCCTCAAAATTTTTTTTAAAAGTGACCTAGCCATGGTGGTGCACACCTGTGGTTTCAGCTACTTGGGAGGCTGGGGCAGGAGGATCACTTGGGCCCAGGAATTCCTGGCTAGAGTAAACTATGATGACACTTCAGCCTGCGCCACAGTGTGAGACCTCATCCCTTTAAAATAAATAGAGAAAGAAAGATGGGGGCTGGGAGCAGTGGCTCACGCCTGTAATCCCAACACTTTGGGAGGCTGAGGTGGGCGGATCATGAGGTCAAGAGTTCGAGACCTCTTGGCCAACGTGGTGAAACCCTGTCTCTACTAAGAATACAAAAATTAGCTGGGCGTGGTGGTGCATGCCTGTAACCCCAGCTATTCACTAGGCTGAGGCATGAGAATCTCTTGAACCTGAGAGGTGGAGGTTGCAATGAGCTGGGAGCGTGCCACTGCACTCCAGCCTGGGCAACAGAGCAAGACCCCATCTCAGGAAAAGAAAAAAAAAAGATTGACTTTTTAAAATTTGATGAGTGCGGGACTGCTTCAGTGCCAGTTTCATACAGCCTCTCTGTTCAATTCTCTGTAAGAAATAGACTAGAATTCCTGTGCCCTGACTCAAAATTTTCAAAAGAGAGACTGGTTGGCCCAGCATGGATTAGCTTACATCTTGGTGGGGAAGTCATACAAATAAAAAGATAATTTCACTGAGGATGGGAAGTGCAATGCTAGAAGTATGTACACAGAATTATGGGATCACAGGAGAGGTGACCTTAGCCAGCTTGGGAAGTTTGGCTCAAGCTGAGTCTTAACAAATGAGACAATCATGGTCTCTCCAGGCAGAAAGCATAGCTTGGGCAGAGACACAGAGGTGTGGAACTGCAGAATGCCTCTCTCTCTCTGTGTATGTGTGTGTGTATACATGAATGTGTGCAACTATGAGCAAGCAGCTCAGGGCGTGAGCAGTGGGAGATGAGGTTGGGAAGGGTAGGCAGGAGTCCTGTCATGAAGGAACTTGGGAGTGAAGTCAGAGGACTTTGACCCCTGCAGATGAAGGTTAACAGGGCAGTGGCAAGCTCATCTGAATTAGATTCCTATGTAGGAAAGTCTGATCATGAGGTCTGATGCAACATATGATTTAAGTGTGAAGATAAGAAAATTCAAAGCATTTGATATTGTTGTATTTTTGAGAATGATAAAATGATATTTCTGAGATTTTTATCATAATTGAATCCTGCATATTTGTGAAAGCTCAGTATTTTGTTTGTTGAGGTTGTCTCATATAAAAATTTCTTTACCCATTTTTATAGTTTTGTAGAGTGTTCACATTTAAGAAAAGGTAACAGGAGCTTTGTGGGTGCGTTTGTTTTCTTAGCCCATGATAGAGGGAAACTGTGTCATGTATCCATACATGTTAATTGGCTTGAGCCTTCTCAATTGATGATTGTCTTCTAAAGAATAGAAAATAATGAAAACTTCACAGGGTTGACAATCCATTTCTATTATTCAGTTTGCTGAGTTTATCATTTTGATTTCTGGTTTCTGACTAAAATCATCATTTTTTCTTATGTGTGTTGTGTCCAAGCAGCTGTTGTATTTTGTACTAGAGCAGATAATTGCTTTTCTTCTTGGCAAAGAAAATGAGCAGATGTGAAGTAAATATCTTTTTCTGGCTTGATCAATTGGAAGCTCTGCAACCTAATACTGACTGCATTTTCCTAAGTGACGTAGCAAGTGCAGCTCAATGTGAGACTATAGCTGTTAACTGCCAGGCATTCACTTTGGCCAGACTCTTAGTTTTAGAGCTTGAGCAGTGAGAAACAAAGTTCAGTATTCACATAAGGAAAATAGTATGTTGACTAGAAGGGCCCTGTTGATGGAATTTTTCCCAAAAAATGATTTTAGAATTTCCTTCCTTGTTTACATTTAACAATAACGAAGCTGTGGCATGCTCAGGGATTAGGTACATGGATTCTGGAGTCACATAAAATGGGTTTAAGGCCAAGATTTTTCATTTAGTAGCAGTAAAAAGTTGAATTAATTGATTTCCAGATCTATAAAATAAGAATAATTAATAATAATTACTGTAAATTATGTGACATATGTGAAGACTCTAGCATGGGGCCCAGTACAACACAAGCCCCCAATTGGCACTCACTGTTGTACCCTAATCTGAAGATAAGGCAGTCTTGCTACAGTTGGAGAAGAAAGGGGGTGGATAATAAGTTGCCTGTTCAGTAAATCCATGGTGCTACTTTTCAGTGTCTTGCAAGATTTGGCTTCCTTATTCATCATCTCTTTCCCATTGGAAAGGAAAAGGGAGCCCCTATGGAATGCCTGTTATAAGCCAGGAGGTAAACAGCATGCAGCTCATTAACTGTCACCACGCCCTCGGGAAGTAGGTCTTCCTACATGTGGAAGGCAAGGCTCCCGGAGCTCATATCATTCGCTCAGCAGGACACAGCTGGAGAGCGGAAGACCCAGGATCTGAACCCACATCCATCTGATTCCACCATCTAGGCTGCCCCAGGCTGTAGAGGTCAAGCCCTTACAGTGTTTTCTGAAGACATTTAGGAGCGACTTCTAGAAAGAACTGTTGGGAAAGGCAGAAGTCTCCTGGGAGCAGGAATCTGTTTCCCCCTTTCCCTGAGTGGCTTCCCCCCTCCCCACTGCCCTTTTTTTATTTTTATTTTTTATTTTTTTGACAGAGTTTTGCTCTTGTTGCCCAGGCTGGAGTGCAGTGGTGCGATCTCGGCTCACCACAACCCCTGCCTCCCAGGTTCAAGCGATTCTCCTGCCTCAGCCTCCTGAGCAGCTGGGATTACAGACATGTGCCACCAGGCCCGGCTAATTTCGTATTTTTAGTAGAGACGGGGTTTCTCCATGTTGGTCAGGCTGGTCTTGAATTCCGGACCTCAGGGGATCCACCCACCTCAGCCTCCCAAAGTGCTGAGATTACAGGCGTGAGCCACCAAGCCCAGCCACCCCTGTTTTGCATGTTGGGTGCTGCTGCTCGGCCTGGCTCTGAGCCATGGCATCATCGTGTTGGAGAGAAAT
The DNA here is from genome assembly GCF_009828535.3 of Hylobates moloch. Taxonomy (NCBI): domain Eukaryota; kingdom Metazoa; phylum Chordata; class Mammalia; order Primates; family Hylobatidae; genus Hylobates; species Hylobates moloch. The sequence continues at coordinate 28,347,940 of NW_026652283.1, read as the reverse complement.
AGGATGTCTCTGTTCAGAGCACCCGGCTCAGCACTTTTCAGAAAGTCATTCTTCACCTTAAAGTGAAATGTCAGGTGCGACGTGTCACATTTCATCCATAAGCAGTCTTTAAATACAATTTTTAAAAAGCTCTCTGACGCAGCAGTGAACTAGCTGTTGCGGGATAGAGGCAACCCTGGGCTCCTGGTTATTCTGTCTGCTGAGTGTTACGTTGGATGGTTGTGCTGCTCTTCGGTGGAACTGCTTTATGTGTGGCATTTCTGAGACATGGATTGTGTGTGTTATGTGTGTATCTGGTTAAGTATCACTTTGTGGACATTTCAAAGTTAATGCATCTCTGTGCAAGCCTTTGCTGTGGGCATGCCAGCACAGTGTTGCATGTAGTCATGGTGGCGCACTAGTGAGTCACTAGCTTTTTATTTTTGTTTTTTAAGAGAGAGAATTTAGGCCAGGCGTGGTGGCTCACGCCTGTAATCCCAGCACTTTGGGAGGCCGAGGTGGGCGGATCACAAGGTCAGGAGTTTGAGACCAGCCTGGCCAACATGGCAATAAATTCTTGTGAAAGTATACTCACTGAAGCAGGGCCATTCCATAAAACACTCTAGCATCAATGTTGACAGGCATGGAAGGAAGACTGCATTTTCAACTTGAGTTCAAAGTCTCACAATGTACATTGGGTATTGCTAAGAGTCACTGTTGGTGCAGATGCAGCTTCAGGACCAACTAGGAGGTTGGGAGGGCCACATCCACCTACCTCCAGCTAAGCATCAACTGTGGAGCAGGTGTTGCCGCAGGTGAAAACAATGTACGAACAAAAAAGACAAATCTCTGAGTCAGCCTTGCTGACTCAGGTGCTGGCGGGCACCTGTAATCCCCCCTACTCAGGAGGCTGAGGCAGGAGAATCACTTGAACCTGGGAGACGGAGGTTGCAGTGAGCCCAGATCGCGCCACTGCACTCCAGCCTGGGCGACCGAGCAAGACTCTGTCTCAAAAAAAGAGAGACAGAGAATTTAAGTAAGGAAAAGGTTACTTTTCTTTATTTCTGCCTTTTTTGTTCTGAAGAAATTTAAGTTATTCAGGGGAGTATGAAAAAATAATGTGATAAACATCCATATTCCTATTGAATCATACTTTTTCCAGTCCTTTTTTTTTTTTTTTTGGCTTTACCTAAGGCGTGAAACTACTGGTGGAGCTCAAGTGTACCTTAACATAGCCTTTGGTCCCATTGCCTTTGCTGTCTCAGGGGCAATGCCTGTCCTGGGCTTTCTGTATATTGGCTGCTTTCTGAGCCCATAACGATCTCATGTAAATTATGCTTCACCCTTAGTTAATCTGGTCATACAGTTGATTTCCCCAGAGAGAATGGATTGGACAATCTATGTGGCCAGGAAGAAAACGTACCCACAGGAATCCTCAGGTGTCATCTTGTCTTAATCTCCTTAACCTACAGTCTGTAATAGACCCGAGGAGAATCTACAAATCCGAAATAACCCAGCATGAACTACTTTTCCCAAGCCCCAAATTATGCAAGGCTGACTCAGAGATTTGTCTTTTTTGTTCGTACATTGTTTTCACCTGCGGCAACACCTGCTCCACAGTTGATGCTTAGCTGGAGGTAGGTGGATGTGGCCCTCCCAACCTCCTAGTTGGTCCTGAAGCTGCATCTGCACCAACAGTGACTCTTAGCAATACCCAATGTACACTGTGAGGCTTTGAACTCAAGTTGAAAATGCAGTCTTCCTTCCATGCCTGTCAACATTGATGCTAGAGTGTTTTATGAAATGGCCCTGCTTCAGTGAGTATACTTTCACAAGAATTTATTAAATACCTATTACATGATGAGGTAATAGTTTTACTGTATATAATCCTGGATTCCAATAAATAATTCTGCAGAATATATTGAGCATAATTAGTAATATAGCTGACATTTATTGAGTGACTACTATATTTGCCTACTGTTTTCAGCACTTTACATAAATTAACTCACTTAATCCTTATAACAATTCTATGTGCTTGGTGCCATTCTTATCCACGTTTTGCAACTTCAGTAAGGGAGCCATGGGGAGGATAAGTAATTTGTCCTGCAAAAATGCAGCTAATGATGGAGAACCTGGAAATCAGGCCCCTGCAGCATGGCTCCTGAGTCTTAATTCACTCTGTGTTTCCTCTGCAAGCAGAAAGCTTGTTTTGATGGGAAATCTAATAACTTTAAAAAGTGATCAGGTTAAGGATGGCACCTACTTAAAGAATGCAGAGGACTCTGTGCCTTCATGCAGGTCTATATTCTGAATGTGTGTTGCTGTTTTCTTCTATCATGTGCTTTACCTCTGCTCACCTAATCCAGGTTCAGCCTAGATCTGGGGTTGAAAGTGAACACGGTTGCCACATGATTAGTTGTTTAACGGTTAGGTATTTTTAACTAGCATAGAAGAAGCTAATGCTTGTAACAGAAGCCAGATACTAGTGAGAAGCAGAGTTCACACAGAGATTCAGCACGTTATGTTCTGACTATATTTATACAGTTAGAATAGATCCAGCAGTCCCAGGCAATCACCTTAATCAGTTAAAAGTGGCAATAGATGGTCTTGAAGTCATGCCTCCTGGAAATATTTACTGTAACAGCTTCTGTTCTAAAAAGGAAAAGAAGAAAATAAAAACTCCAAATAACAAACTACTGAAATTAAAGCAAAATTAAGTTACATTTTTTAAAATGAGCTTTTTGAAAAATCGCTAGTGTGGCAGCCCAATAGGAAAGGCATGAGAAATGTGGTATATTCTTAAAGTATTTTGCTCAGGTATTTTAAAAGTATGATTCTATATGTGGATCTATCTGTGTCTATATATAGGCATCCTCCGTTTGATTTGTGGAACTGTCAAAATAACTTATGATGGTCTGGCTTATGGACACAGGTTATCCACCTGCTTACTGCAGCAGCCCAAAGGCAGAGCATGCCAAATGGTGGGATATGCAGGGAGAAGGACTGGTATCCTGGGAAGGGTCAGGAGTTCATCCATGTTAGGAGTTCTTGTGTCTCCTAGAACCCACTTGAAAAAATCAGAGCATACCAGTTATTCTTCAGGTTAGTAAATGCATGTGGCCTTTATTAGAGACAGGCAAACTCAGCAGGGTATTTCTGGAGAAATAAATTATCCCTGTGAATAATTTGTACTTTTCCTGGAAATTAAGAGACATGTGGAAATGTAAGAAGACAAAAGGCAGTATTGAATTAGGAAAAAGAGAATCATAGTTTAAGTAGATACCTTTTGTCTGCTCAGTGGGAAAGCAGTGTGCCAACATCTATTTTAGGACACATTCTGTACCTGGGCAAAGTAAAAGAATGGGGATTATTGCATTATGAAAAGGCACAAAGACCTAGGCAGTAATATCAGAAGCAAGACATTTTCCCCAGTAAAGTCTTGGATGTAGGTCTTCAAAGAAAAACAGATAAACAACTTCAGATGCATTAATATGTTATGGAAACTGCAATGAAAAAAGGCCTTGCATTGTCAAAGCAAAGACATGGGAAGCTTAGCAAGTAAAACAATAAAATGAGCAGAGCAATATTGAAACAGGTGAAGGAAAGAGCATGATGCGTTGAGTTCAGAAAAATTATTGATGGCACAGAAGTGGAGAGAAAGACCGATGAGTGAATAGAGAGGTAGCTCATAAGAGATTCAAGCTCACACTGAGGCATAAAGCCAAACTGACTGCAAATTTTGTCAGGTTGCAGCTAGGAGAGTGACAAGGCAGAATATGTTCAGAAGATGGAAATTTTTATCAAAAGCTGTTAATTCTAGAAGGAATATTGGAGATAAGAGTGTGGTGAACAGCTGGCACTTTAGCCTGACTTTTATAGCCTCCCTATGTCACTAAAATGGTTGTCAGCTCTTTGGTGTTAGGCATAAAAATAATGTGATAATAAGTAAGTAACTTTTTAGAGGATATTAAGGATTTCTCTTCATTATGGCTTTTATGTTAACCAAGGGCATTCTCATAGGTGATTAAGTTACATCAGGTAGGCCCTAGGCCTGCGTCTGACCCATGCAGTTACCCCCTCAGGATTCTGAGAAGGTGGGAAAGGAGGCCATGAAGGAGACTCTGGGGGGTCAGACTGCCTACTTCCGCCACCCACACCATCTGTGACTCGGCAAGTTACTTAAACTTTCTAGACCTCAGTTTCCTTATAGGCAAAATGAGACTAATGTAACATCTCTCTCAAAGGATTGTTATGATGATTAAAGTAGGTAATGCCCAGGGCCTGACGTCTCATGTTCCATATTTTGCATGGGAGAAAATTGAGTTCAGAGAAAATAACTTGTCAAAAGTAACACATGCAGTCACTATTTGAATCCAGGTCTTTCTTGAGCCAAGTCCACGTTCACTGTACTGGGAAGCTCAGTATACCTAAGAGAAGGCACTGGAGCATTGTTGGAAACCTACAGCTCAGTATTGAGGTGAGAGGCTTCATCCTGGAGGCCCTCGGGCATAATGAAATTATGTGGATAAGAGACCAGTTCCAATCTGTGTTGTTGGACTGACTTTAAGTGGTATGAGAAGCCTGCATAAAGGGGATGTGGGGAGTGGCCTCCTCCCTCTGGACAGGGGGATGGGCATTGTTTGCCAGAAGAGTGATTTGTCATGTCACTCTGCACCAAGACCCCTTTAATGATGACACAAGGACACCCAGACCCCTCAGCATGGCTAATAATAGGTCAGAGTGTAATTTTTTTAAAATCCTGTAATATATGCTAATCACTATGATAAATGTTTTGCAGTTTAATACATAAAGAGTCTTTTTTGAGATCAGTGCTGTTATTAACATTTTGTGGATATGGAAATCCAGGCTAGTATGTAGAGGGACCAGGTCTACGATGGGATTTGTCTGGCCTTTGAGGCAGTCTCTGAACCATGCTTTCATGATGTCTTTCTCTTGGTGTTCATAAGCTGATTGGTTTCCAGCCCATCTGATTATCCTTATCTCCCAATACTTTCCTACTGGAAGGGCTTACTCTAGCCGAATGTCTCTGCTCACTCCCACTGAAATATACATTGTGTTTCTGGTTGCTATGGTTTTTCCTTTTTGTCATCTACCTCTGTACTTTCACCTTTTCCACTCACTCAGTAACTTCTTACTGTCTAAAGTCAGTCCTTTGAATACTCTTTTCTGAGCATCAGTCTAGTCTGGTATCCCCTTATCCAATGGCCCAGTGAATTTAGTATTGCTTTACTGATTTTGCAGTTATCATTTGCTACCATGTATTGGTAACCTTTATTATGTGTGCCCTTTTCAAAAAGATTTTGAAGTCTTTCTAGGGTCTTTTTAAAAAAAGTTACAACAATGCTTAATACTGTGTATTATACATAATTTATATGGAATAAATAATTGGCTAATTTCAGGATAAGAATATTCTGATCAAAAGAAATAATCATAATACATATCTTTGTTTATAGGAATGGGAGTAAAGTTGCTTGAATATTATAGGAGAGAAAAAGGAATGAGCAGAAGAAAACAGTAGCCAAGAAAAACTGTATAGTAATGGAAAGAATACAGAACTGTATGGGAATTCATATTCTGGCTTGGAAGAATTAGGTCGGTTGCTGCCAAAAATCTTTAAGTGTGTAATAAAAAGTGGTAGCTACAATAACTGGAAAAATATGTGTACATTTGGATAGCTGTATCGCAGCATTTCATTTCCTTTTTTTGTATTTAAATGGATCCAAAGTGTGAATTTTTTTATATGTTGATACTACTTGCTTATCGAGTTATTTATATCCTACTGCTCATGGTCATTGCCAAGGTCTGATTGCAAAAATTCAAAAAATTGCAACCTCAAGCATAAATGGGATAAAAAGGAGCAGACAGTTCCTGAACAGTTTCTTTTCTTCTAAGAGCTTAAAGTTTACTCTCTACTGCTTTGCTGTTATGTTGTTTAAAATCCAATTTGCGGCCGGGCATGGTGGGCATGTAATTCCAGCACTGTGGGAGGCCAAGGCAGGTGAATCACTTGAGAACAGAGTTTAAGATTAGCCTAGCCAACATGATGAAACCCCGTCTCTACTAAAAATACAAAACTTAGCCAGGCATGGTGGCAGACATCCGTAATCCCAGCTCCTCTGGACTCTGAGGTAGGAGAATCGCTTGAATCCAGGAGGCAGAGGTTGCAGTGAGCCTAGATTGCACCACTGCACTCCAGCCTTTTTTAAATTTAAATAAATAAACCAAATAAAATCCATTTTGCTAGACTTTTAGATTATTATCAGCCCATTTATTTGCTGAATTAAATTCTCTTTTAGTAAAAACCAGAGTTCACTGACAGAAAACTGCAGAAAATAGATTTTTTTTTGTTCATTCGACTGCATGCCTTCCTCCAAGTTCCAGTTCATGATGTTCCTCAAGAATATGTAGTACCCACTCCTGTTCAATTTCATGTTAATAGAATGATCCTTGCAAGGGAACCTACTGTGACTTGCAGAAAACAGGGATTTTAAAAAGTTCATGCTTCATATTAACAAACACTAACGAAAATACCAACAGTGTGAGGGCCTTTTGAACAAGTACTGAATGGAATTTCCCATTCTGATTCCTCCCTGTTTTATACCCTAGCTGAATTAGTACTATGTTGAGAGTGAAGACTTTGGAAGCTAACAGCTATTATTATTACTGGGTTTCCTGGCTTTTATTCTAATTAGGAACAGCTGAAGAAAGAGCAGGTGAAATCTTTGTTGGCCTCAGGAAATAATTAAATTGTCTTAGTGCTCGTAGCCACCATCCTCGCTGCAGATGACAATGCTGTCATGCGGTGATCCTTCTCAGGGATGGTTCTAAATGTAGATTCTCTGCTTGCTTTCAGTAAATCTGACTTTTGGAGAAGGAAAAGTGGGAGAGAAGAATCAATAGCATCTCCTGGTATCTAGGCATGGGTATTATTTTGATGAAACTTTCAAGCAGATGTGGAAAGATGACCTTGCAAAGCCCAAACTCAGAATTTTAAGTGACACATATTCCTAATAAGACATTTAGCTTAACCTGTTTGCATCCTAAGAAATGTGGCTGTTTTCCAGGAAATTCATTTTTTAAAAAAGCACAAGCATGAATATTCACCTGTGGTATAGTTCTTTGGCCAATGCTGGGAATTAGGCTGCACGCAGTGGTTTCATCTGTCAGAAAAGCCACAAAGCTCACCTTCCTGTGTTTATTTTTTAAATCTCATTTTCTCAGGTAAAATATTTTCAAAGTCCTTGAGTTTGTTAAATGAAAATGAGTAGATTTGGATCCAAGTCTATATGCTGCTTGTTTCAACTGCACCCTTCTGCAAAGGCTCAGAGTCACTTGTGTGGCTGACTTCCCCCCATCCCTTGTTCTCATTGGCATATCCGCTATATGCAGGCTCTTGCTGAACCCCATAGTAAGCACTTCTGATTCAGGGTTGAGGAAAAGTTTAAATGAGAAGAGGAAATTATATTTATCCCTTTAGAAGGGCGTCTGCTCTGTACCAGACACAATGTTAAGTCTGAAGATGAATTCCACGAGTGCAGGGATCTTGTCCTTTTTATTTTACTTTCGTGTCCTCAGCACCTAGAATAGTATCTGGCACATAGTACACGTGCATAAAATACTTCTTGGGTGAATGGAAGGAGACATAGTGACCCACAAGAGGAAAGAGATGGCACATTCAAATTAGGATCATTGGAGGGGGATTATCTACAAAGGGACTGTTTACACCAGTGAGGCCATAACCCCATGGAAGTCACAGCAGAGGAACTGTTATCACCCATAACCTGGGAAGCAAGAGTCCTGCAGAAGTCATTGTGATGGGAACCTTTGGTCCAGATGCCCTTGTAAAGGGATAAAGTCACCAGTCAGCCTGAGGTGACCTAGCAGTGAGGGAGTCTGGGCGAGAAACACCCTGAATTCTCTTCCTCCTGTCCTCTGCTCTTGGGCCAGGTTCCCCCTCGTGCATGAAACTAGAAAGCAGAAGGTAGGGAAGTTTATTGATGTGACCACACAGGCTGGCCTTCTGATGAGAAACAGAGTGGAGACTGCATCTGGAGCACAAACTGGAGAGATCCAGAAGACACAGGAAATTCTCTGCCTCCAAGGAGCCCCCAATCTAGTAGGGAGACAGGGGAGTTAGCAGATATTCCAACATAATTTGAACAATAGTGACAAATTATTGAGAACCCTCACAAGAACCCTATAAGATAGGTTATTATGATGATTTTACAGAGGGAAGCTGAGAGACAGAGAGTTTACGCATTTGCCTAGGTCACACAGTTGGGAAGTAAAGGGGTCGAGATTTGAACTTGGGAGTTTGTCTCCAGAGTCTGTGCTTTGCTGGATTGGAAAAGTTAACCTGTGGTTTAGAGCAGTGCTTTTTTTTTTTTTTTTTTGGAGATGGAGTCTCACACTGTCACCAGGGCTGGAGTGCAGTGGTGTGATCTCAGCTCACTGCAACCCCCGCCTCCTGGGTTCAAGCGATTCTCCTGCCTCAGCCTCCCTAGTAGCTGGGGTTACAGGCACCTGCCACCACACCCAGGTAATTTTTTTTTTTTTTTTGGTAGGACAGGGGTTTCACTATGTTGGCCAGGCTGGTCTCAAACTCCTGACCTCGTGATCCACCTGCCTTGGCCTCCCAAAGTGCTGGGATTACAGGCGTAAGCCACTGTGCCTGGCCAGAGCAGTGCTTTTTAAGCCTTCACGTGCTTGGGAATTTTCTGGGGATGTTGTTTCAAAATAATTTCTGGTTCAGCAGTCATGAGGCACATCTGAGAGTCAATGTTTCTACCAAATGCCGCTCATCTACTTTGTGTGGAGAGGGATAGAGGACTTAGGTTAGAGATGTGGGGTCTGTGTCCTAAGGATAAGCTTCTGGGTAGTCATTCCTTTCCCTGATGTGTGAAATGAGCAAGGTGGGTGATTTTTAAGGTCTGTTCAAACCCTGCACTCCCTGGCTTCCCACATGTGGGCAGTTCCCTTTAGCTGCCATTGGCGTTTCCCGGGCCATGACTGTCCAGGAGGCTCCAGAGAGGGAAGCTGGTGTGCGTGGCCTCCTCCTCCCCACGTTCTGAATTCAGATCACAGCTCCTGAGCTTCTGGACTGACAGGGTGTACTCTGCTGTCAGCTGTTTCCTTCCAACTCTGAGATCTCCCAGCATCTGGCTCTGCTCCCTTCTGCGCCATGGATCCTCACTCCCTGTCACAGAGGATAGGGTGCTGGCTTTAACAACGGAGCCTGATGCTCAAGATACATTATGTCATTTATTTTGCACACTGTAATCTCCGCCAAAAGTTGTAATATTGCTGTGCATCGCAATAAAGTTCCTACTTTTTCGAAAGGGGTTTCTACTGCTATTGGACGTGCAGAAGATACTTAATGTTGTATGGCCAGTCGTTGCTTTGCTTTTAACTCCTTATTCTTAAATTAGCTGGGCATAGTGGTGCACACCTGTAGTCCCAGCTACTCGGGAAGCTGAGGTGGGAGGATAGCTGAGCTCAGAAGTTCAAGGCTGCAGTGAGCTATGATTGTGGCGGTGCACTCTAGCCTGGTCAATAGTGACACCCTGTCTTGAAAACAAAACAAAACAAAACAAAAAACCACAAAAAACTGCTACAAATTCATTCTCCTTTTGCAACAACTGCAGAATTGAGTGCCTGTGAATGGGAAGGAAAACAGTAAATCCTCTTAATATTTGACATTAAAAATAAATTTCAGGGCCAGGCGCGGTGGCTCACGCCTGTAATTCCAGCACTTTGGGAGGCTGAGGCGGGCAGATCACGAGGTCAGGAGATCGAGACCATTCTGGTTAACATAGTGAAACCCCGTCTCTACTAAAAATACAAAAAATTAGCCAGGCATGGTGGCGGGTGCCTGTAGTCCCAGCTACTTGAGAGGCTGAGGCAGGAGAATGGCGTGAACCCAGAAGGCAGAGCTTGCAGTGAGCTGAGATAGCACCACTGCACTCCAGCCTGGGCGACAGAGCAAGACTCCGTCTCAAAAAATATATAAATAAATAAATAAATACATTTCAGGGTTTTGGTCCCCCAAGTTCCCACACTTTCTCTCTGTGAGTTGGGGGCTCCTGCATCACTGTAATCCATAGCTGTACATGTAGTATGCAAAGTCTTTGACTCTGTATTTCAGAAAATCAGTCTGGGACCACAATATTGAGGCTTTCTTTGTCTTTTTCTTTTTGCTTTGATCATACAGTGCTATAGCACAGGCTCAATAAATCACACATCGAATCTTACCAAATACAGAGATCCTGAGACATTATGTGTTATAGTTTTTATGCTGCATTTTGACATTTTGGGCTATGTATTTAATAATTGCATTTGAAGTTGCTCTCAGCCTCATCAGGACAGAGCTGCAGAGTTATACCCCTGCTGTGCTCAGCAGTGCCTCCTGGAAGATTGTGGAGAAGGTTGTTTGCTGTCCTGTTTTCCTGTGTACATAATTCATTATCTCTTAACTACATCTAGTGCTACTTAAAAGTCATGTAGATATTTGGAAGGGATAATCTTTTATGTTTACATTTAATTTCTCAGTCTAAATAAGTCTTCGGAACTTAGGATAATCTCTAGATTGATGGTATTGCCTTGGCCTTCTGATTTTTTTCTGGTCTGTTTTCAGTGGCTGGAGAGCACCACGTTGGTATGGCCAGCATTTAACCAGGGATGGAATTTTTGGATTGTTAAAGGGTAAGGGATGCAATAGTGTCAGATGTTATTATAAAGGTGTAATGAGATTGGAGAGAAGATGGGTCTAATTCCCAAACAACTGAAGAGAGTCTAGGGCTGGTTGCCCTCCTGGAGAAGGGCAATCGGTCTGTACCTCTCTTTATATGCTTGTCTTGGCTACATGCCCTGTTTCCTCTTGAGCTCACAGAATCAGACGTAGATTGAAAAGGACTTTACTAAAAATCTAGGGAGAGCTTCTCTGGGGTTATATTAAGATTGGGAGATGGCTTGGAATCTCTGTAACTAACAGAGTAAATATTGTATTTAAATGTCCCCGATGTCTACAAAGAGCAGCTTTCATGTTAATTGCTATTGTCTTAGAGTAAAGAAGATACCAAATACAGCTAGTGAGCTGGTTTGAGACATTGCACAGGCAGAAACGAGGGCAGAAATCTAGAATGATTGCATGAGACAGGCTGCTTCCCACCCCCCTCCTTAACTCTGTGCATCTCTGGCTCAGTAGCCTAGCAGCTCGGGGTGGTGTCCCCTGGGACTGACTGCATTGTTTTTTCCCAGAGCAATGCTAGATGAACCAGAACACAGTGTATGTTTTTAAATTCTGCTCAGGCCAAATACTTGGCAACCAACTCAGTCATACTGTGGAATCCTGGGCTTAGGTGGCTCTGTATATAAAGGCCTGGGTCTTTAAACAGTTAGGAGAAGCTAGAATGGAATTCTTCTCCTTCCAGCAGGCAGTCTGTCTTTAGGATTAGAATGTACTTCTTTGCAGTATCATTCGTAGAGAGAAAAAATAAAGTGTTGAATTTGAATATTGAGTTTTAGCAATTAGATGTCTTAAATGTTATTGTTTTTTCTCAGGAAGTCAGCTCCAGTGATGACTGTGAAATCTTATTTATAGAAGATTGAATGTTGTAGCAGATGATAGACCATTGTGAAATAGCAGATGAAATAAACATTTTTTTCCTGAAATGTCAAAAACTTCATTACTGGAGCATCTTGTCTCCATAGAGCATGTAATTAATTATGAACCAGGAGTAAATAATATATTTTACAGGACTTTCATCATTTATCTGGGTGCCATGTTTTATAAACACAATTATTCACTAGTAGTCTTTCAATTCTGCCTTTATTACATGATGATCTGCTAATTCAGAATGAGAAATTTCCACATTAAGTACTTGGCAGGACTGGGTGTGGTAGCTTATGCCTATAATCCCAGCTACTTGAGAGGCTGACACAGGAGAATCACTTGAACCTGGGAGGCTGAGGTTGCAGTGAGCTGAGATCGAGCCATTGCACTCCAGCCTGGGCAAAAAGCGAAATTCCATCCCTAAAAAGAAAAAAAAAAGATCTTGGCAGGCCAGGCGTGGTGGCTTACGCCTGTAATCCCAGCACTTTGGGAGGGCAAGGTGGGTAGATCACATGAGGTCACAAGTTCGAGACCAGCCTGGCCAACACGGTGAAACTCCCATTTCTACTAAAAAAAAACCCAAAAAAACAAAAATTAGCCAGACATGGTGGCAGGTGCCTGTAATTCCAGCTATTCGAGAGGCTGAGGCAGGAGAATTGCTTGAACCCGTGAGGAGGTTACAGTGAGCCGAGATCATGCCACTGCACTCCAGCCTGAGCGACAGAGCGAGACTCCATCTCAAAAAAAAAAACAAAAAAACAAAACTTGGCAGATATATAGCTAAACTATGCTGAATTTTTGGTTATCTTTTGTAATAAAACATTTGAACTTTGTGCCATTTTAGCTCATGTTCGTTGGTTTACTTTTGTATAATCTATTTTACTTTAAAAGTTAAGCTTTGAGTAGATAGAGAATTTTTTTAAACTGTATGTAAAGTTTAAAAGATCCTTGGGTATTGAGTGTCCTTCTGCCAACCCGTTCTCTTCCCAGTATCCTCAGAGGTAACATTATTGTGAATTTTGTGTTTATTTTTCCCTTACTTTATGGTTTCACCACATGTTTTATTCCTATATGATACACGTATGTAGATGAATCATAAAATATATGTAAGTTGGTGACTTGCTATTTTCATGCAACACTATGTTTCTGAGATCCATCTTTGTTATTGCTGGCATCTAAATTCCAGTCATTTCCCAGCTGTGTAATACTCTATGTAATGCTGTGTAAGTTGGATAATGGCTCTATCACTTATCATCCAGAATATGATGGAAAGAAATTTGGGTTTTTACTTTTTTCCTGTCAATAGTGCTTTTGTGAACATTCTTTACATTTCTCATATATATGTACATGGATTTCCTTAGGTTGTATTCTTACAAATGACATTTTTCAGGTCATAGGGCATGTGTATCTTCATCATTATTAATTAGGCCCTATTTCTTCCCCCAAACTGGTTGTAACAATATATACCACACTCAGCAGAGTTTGCGTGTTCATGATGCTCCAGGCTCCTGCCAACACTGATATGTCAGACTTTAACATTTTCAAACTTGTTGTGTATGAAATATTTTCTTACTGTGTTGTAATTTGTTTTTCCGTAATTACTAATGAGATTGATCACATAGTCACATGGTTATTATTGGCCACTTGGGATTTTTTTCCTGTGAAGTGCCTTTTCAAGTCTCTTGCTGATTTTTCTTAGGGTTGTTAATGTAGTAGAATTTATTAGTCTATTCCTCTAAGATTCATACTATATTCTGGTCTTCTCTATCTTGAGATCATGAAAATGTTCATATTGTTTTCTAAACATTTCTGAAAACATATTTTTGACTTGTAAGTCTAAAGTCTTCACTTTACCTGAGTCCCCCTTCTTTACTTTTTTCCTTCCATCTTTTCTTCCTTCTTATCCATATGAATAACCAAGTGTCTCATTATGATTCATTGAAGCTCCAGTTCTTTACTACTGATCTACAGGGCCAAAACTGTCACAGATTAAATTTCTACTTACACATATCAGTTTCTGGTTTCCTTCTCTCTCTCTCTCGTTTTTTCCTTACAGACAGTAGAGACAGGGTCTTGCTTTGTTTCCCTGGCTTGTAGTGGCTCCATCTTAGCTCACCGTAGTCTGGAACTCCTGTGCTCGTGCGATCCGTCTACCTCAACTTCCCAAGTAGCTGGGATTACAGACATCTGACTAATTAAAAAAAAAAAAAAAAAGTACAGATGGGGTCCCACTATGTTGCCCAGGCTGGTCTCTAACTCCTGTGCTCAAGAGATCTTGCTGCCTTGGCGTCTCAAAGTGCTGGGATTACAGGTGTGAGCCACTGCTCCTGGCTTGGTTTCTGTTTTGTGTTCCTTTGTCTTCCATGCTAATACTACCTAGTCTTAATTGTTGTAGCCTTAAAACAATTTAAATAACTGTCATAATAACTGCTTTGTAGGTCTTTGTAGTTGTCTTCATTATTTTATGAACCTTTGCTGTTTTATTAAAATTTTAGAAGTTTTTCTTGGAATTATGTTGAGACTATATAGATCAATGTTGGGAGAACTGGCATCTTAATGATATTGAGTTTTCTTATAATGGATAAGAAATTGGATATACTTTTCCGGCTATTGAGCTTCTTTAGTGTCTTTTTGTGTTTTACAGTTTTCTGTGTAAAGCTGAAATCTTCTTAGACTCCTTATGTTTTGAAACTCATAAAAGGTATTATTTATAATTTACATTTTTTAAACTTTTAATGCTAGTGTATAGAAATAAAATTGATTTTTGTGTCTTAATTTTTTTATTTAGCAACATTGCTGAACTTTCTAGTTCTTTTCTTTTTTCTTTCTTTCTTCCTTTTTTTTTTTTTGAGACAGAGTCTTGCTGTGTTGCTCAGGCTGAAGTGCAATGGTGCGATCTCAGCTCACTGCAACCTCTGCCACCCGGGTTCAAGTGATTCTTCTGCTTCAGCCTCCCAAGTAGCTGGGACTATAGGCACGTGCCACCACACCCCGCTGTTTTTTTGTATTTTTAGTAGAGATGGGATTTCTCCATGTTGGCCAGGCTGGTCTTGAACTCCTGACCTCAGGTGATCTGCCCACCTTGGCCTCCCAAAGTGCTGGGATTACAGGCATGAGCCACTGCACCTGGCCTAAACTTTCTAGTTCTAATAGTTCATGAATAGAATCTTTTAGGTCATCTACATATACAATCATACCATCTTTAAACTACTTCTTTCTTTTTAACCTTTATAATTTTTGCTTATATTTTTGCCTATGGTTCCATCTTAGACCTACACTTAGTGAACAGAAGCAGTGAAAGAAGGCAGCTTTGTCATTACCTGGTCTTTAAGAGATTATGTTATTGGTTACCAACTAATTTCATTGTCATCACAGAGTACGGCTTTTAACATATAAATCTTTAACATGTATTTAGACGTATCTTATGGTCCAATATGTCATCAAACCCAACTGGGCCATAAAACCGAATAGATCACCACTGCTCTTTTGTGTATGATCAACATTTATAGAAGTTTCATGTATTTTCTGCATTGTAGGTGCAAATTCTTGCATATTATACACTAGCAGTTGTCAATATATCATCTAGGGACCCTGAGGGTTCCCCAACACCCTTTCAAGGGGTCCATGAGGTCAAAATTATTCTTATAGCAATACTAAGATATTATTTGCCTTTTTCTCATTCTTTCATGAATGCACAATGGAGTTTTCTAGAAGCTACATGACGTGATATTGAAACAAAATGAATATAGAAGCAGATAGTAGAAGGATACAATAGGCATCTATTAAGCCAGATGTTAAGGAGAGTTTCAGAACTGAAAAACAAAACCCCTTTATCACTGATTTTTTTTTGTTTTAGAAAATATATTTTATAAAATTTATGTTAACGTAAAATAAGCTTATTATTTAAAAATTATTATTAAATATTTTCTTAAATTATAAGTTTTAATTTCTTATATAGTAAATATCAACAGAAATAACCTATATACACAAAAGCTTTTTAGGGTTCTCAATAATTTTTCAGGATGTAAAGGCGCTCTGAAACCAAAATTTTTAAAAAGTGCTGGTTTATAAGAACAAGCTGGTTAATGGTGTTATTTAAGTCTTTTATGTTGTTATTGATTTCTCTTTTGGTCTTTTTGATCTCTCAGTTGCTGAAAGGAGTGTGTTAAAATTTTTTCATTAATGTAGATTTATTTCTCCTTGGAATTCTGTCACTTTTGCTTTATATATATATTTTCAGGTGGTGCTATTGCGAGTAAACAAATTTAGAAATATAATATCTTTTTGCTGATTAGAACCTTTTCTCTAGTCTTTGTATTAAAGTTTATTATGTGTAAAATAGCTAATTTGTTATAGCTATGCTAGATTTCTTTGGGTTAGTGTTTGGCTGATACATTTTTCTATCTTTTCAAACTTTTAGTCCCTATATTTCAGGTCTGACTCTTGTAAACAAAGTGGAAAGTTATTCAATGTGTCAATAAATACAGTAGATCTCTCATGACGTAGATCCTATTATTATCAAGTAGTTTATTCCCATCTTGTTTTTATAAATCTCTCTCTCAACACACATACATGTATACACATACCTCTTAATAAGCACTTTCTACTAAAAAATATTTTCAAAATTTCCTGAAGTAGGTGTAAGACAGTGGCATACCCCTTTAGTTTTGTATATTTAAAATATCATTATTTCAATTTAATTTTTGGAAGATTTTTTTAGGGATGTATTTCTGATTTGACAGTTACTTTTTTCTCACTCATTGAAGCCAGTGTTCTGTCTTCTAGCTTCCATTCTTGGCTTCAGTAGGTCACCACTCTGCCACTTTTTTTGTATATAATCAGGGTTTTCTCTTTGACTGCTTTAAAGATCTTTTGTCTTTGATCATCTGCATTTTCATATTGGTAGTCAACATGTGGATATATTTTTATTTATCCTGCTTGGGATATGTTAGGAATCCTGAACCTGTGGAATGGGCTTCTTGCCAATCTGGAAAATCTGTGGACATTGTCTGTTTTAATATTGCCCCTATTCATTGTTTATCTTTTTCTCTGGATCTCATATTGAAGCATGTTAAATTTTCTTACTCTCCCCCATTTCTATTAACTCTAGTTTCATATTCTATCTTTTTGTCCCCTTATGTTATATTCTACATAATTTAAGTCTAATTTCACTTTGTTAATTCTTTTATCATTTTGATTTATTGTGTTCATAAACCTGTCCATAGAATTTAATATTTCAGTTATGCTTTTTATTTCTAGAAGTACTTTTTGTTTATATTGAAATATTCTTAGTCTTTTTTATATTACTTTCCTTCTTATGCATATTTACAGATCTTCTAGACGTTATAGAGTGAGAAGATGTGAAATTCCTAAGAGCAAACACACTGGGCCATCTGGCACCATATTTACTGGGAGAAACTCACCGAAACAGGAGGCTGTGCAGATGTGCTCAGCTCCCTTTCCCACTGATGATGGAATATGCTCAGGGATCTAGCTTGGAGAATTGTAAGACACAAGGAGAAAGAGTATGGATTTAGTGTTGTGAAACGTTTAAGCTGGAAGACTGGGATAATACCACTCCTTTCCTAGCATGACACATGAGTGGAGTTCAAACATGATAGCATTATGACCTAACAAAACCTTGGCCTCTGTTCTGCCACCTCAGAATTCATGGTCGAGAGAGCACCAGCAGATTCATTTTTAAATTACTGAGTCCTCAAGATGGGATCGTTCCTTAAGACATGCAACCCTTTTGAACCCATGGTTCAAAAGTCACTCACTAAGCTGTCCATAAAGAAAGCATAAGGCTCATTCAGTTCACATGATATCTGTAGTCAGACACAGGAACAGATAGAGGTGAATTTCTTGTTCTGGCAATTCTGCAGCTAGATCCTCCTATGGAAAAACAATAAAAACTGCCAGATAAAATATTTTCTAAAATCCACTTTGTGAGTATACTGATGAGCTAAGTAGTTCTCAGAAACTAAAAATCAGGTGAAAGCGGGACATTGAAAAGGTAAGAGGAGTATGAAAGTATTCATTAAGTAAAGTCGTAGTTGAGCTTTCTAGAAAGTCCATGGCCTTGCAGGCATTGCAGAATAGAAGAAAAAAGCCCAGTGACTACCCAAGAGGGAGAGTCAATGAGAGACATCCTGTCTCACTGCATAAAGCTGGGATTCTCAAGGGTTACACCCTCGCTGTGAGGTCACTGTAAGGAAATTTCACTGACCTAAGCACTGACATTGGCTATGCAGGGGAAGGAGCTCCCTCGAGGATGTATAATCATAAACCAGCCAGCATAAGGTTTTATACCTTGAATTCATACCACCATATTTTCCAAAAAAACTTCAAGTGGAAATTTAATGTACTCCTGGGTTTTGTACTATTCCCAGGCAAATGAAGCAAATCTTATCACACAATCCAGTCATCCAAGTATTCACAAAGAAGAAATTCCAAGAAATATGAGCTCAGTGCTATAATTTAAAAATGCACGAGTGAACAAAACACCATGAGAAAGCTTAAAGATAAAAACCAGATGCCAAAATTAGACCCACAGACTTTATAAATAGAGATTATCTGAAATAGAATATAAACTTCTGTATTTTGTTAATTCTACAATGCCACTGATTTTCAAATGCGCTATTATTTTATTTACCACAAAAAAAGAAAGAGAGAAAACACTGACAATTACAACTGTAAGCTGCATTCCAGTCCCAAAGAAGCAAAAATATGGCTTGTTTATTATTTCTTCAGATCGTATCATTTCTTTTTATTTATCTACAGGTTTACTGACTAATATGCTAAGTCCACTCAGTGAACTTTTTTTTTTTTTTTTTTTTTGTGAGATGGAGTCTCGCTCTGTCGCCCAGGCTGGGGTGCAGTGGTGTGATCTCGGCTCACTGCAAGCTCCGCCTCCTGGGTTCATGCCATTCTCCTGCCTCAGCCTCCCAAGTAGCTGGGACTACAGGCGCCCACCACCATGCCCGGCTAATTTTTCATATTTTTAGTAGAGATGGGGTTTCATCGTGTTAGCCAGGATGGTGTCAATCTCCTGACCTCGTGATCCGCCTGCGTCGGCCTCCCAAAGTGCTGGGATTACAGGCATGATATAGATTCTTGATTATTTTATATTCCTCTCAGTATAATTGATTGTGTTTGTTTTAGTAGTCAATTAATGTGGCTGAGCTTGAACTTCCCCACTGTATCTCCTGCAATGGGATGGCATCTGAAATCCCTGTTGAGATCGTACAGCCTTACCAGGGCTATTTGGAGTTCTGCTTCGCACATGTAGGCCAGATGTCAGTCAGATATTTGAGCAGAGATTATGCAGAATTGGGGACAGTCTTCTGTGACTCTCTTCTTTACAGGATTTCCTCTTCGCTTTACAGTTATCAAGGCTGCTCTGGATTCTGTCTTTAAATTTTTCAAACTAATAAAAATAGGAGTTTCTATTAGAATCTTAGCTGCCCTGCACAGTGGTGCCAGCTGTCCCTTCCCCTCAGACGAAAAGCCACAAAAACCAGGAAACTTTTCATGCTGTTCCCATCTTCAAAGTATTGGTTCCCTTCTGGTTTCTGCCTGCTTTTGATCACTCTCCAGTACCTTCAAGCACTTATTTTCAATATTGTGTACAGAGTTTTAAATGGTGGGATTTTTTGTTTGTTTGTTTGTTTTGGTGAGTGTGTTGGTTCAATACAAGATACTTCACCATTAGCATAAATATTACCTCCCTATACTTATTTTGACATTTTAACTGATGCATTGTACCCGGGAAAACAGTGTTTATTTTGAGTGGTTTCATTTATTGCATGTGATCTGCATTGTATTGTAGAATTTTTCTTTCTGGTAAGTATCTGTCATCACTTAATCATAAATCACATGCAAGTTCAAAGTACAAGTTTCTTAATTGAAGAGTAATTATTATAATCACTTGCAATAATTACTTATAATGATGTGCATGTCTTTTCATTTGTGGAAGGAATTATAATTCCCAATATGACAAAACTTTGAAATTCCCTTAATAATTACTAAATGATTATGACTCTATCAAGTTGCAAGTGACAGTTTTGGAATAGTATTACCTCATATCTAATATGAGGCATTTCAACTAAATAATACAACTGCTAACTGTCTTCAAACCCTTAGAATTTGCTAAACTAAATTGTTAAACTAATAATTAGTTTTTACTTTGGAACACAGGTTTGTGAAACTTTGTGCAGGGAACCTGCTCTTTTTGTTAAGTTAGGAGGAAAGCTACATTTTCAGTGGAACACTGCCTTAATAAGCAAACCATGATAAGGTTGCAACTGAGGCTGAGCCATTACAGGCAAGTTTCACATGCACCATTCAATTCAGACCGGGTGGATTTCAAGCTGTTCTAGGAAAATTCTTTAGGCTAAGAAGAGGGCTCTTTCTTCTAGTCTAGGGCAGTGCTCTTTAAACATTTTGGTCCACTTACTCCCTAAGTTTATTTTGAAATCCCATGAATCCCTTCTCACATTTATATTGGCACCTAAAATTTTTCATCGTAAATGCTCAGTATTTACAAAGAGTATAATTTCCCATATATTGTTGATGTTGACAATTTAAAAAAAACTGTTAGATTCTTGTTTTAAATATGTCAAATGGCATATAAATACTAAAAGTGATTTATCTACCATTATATTTTAAAAATATATCAATAAGCTCGTCTTTTATCTCTTGGAATTTTTTTTTCTTTTTTTTGAGATGGAGTCTCGCTGTGTTGCCCAGGCTGGAGTCTGGAGTGCAGTGGCTCGATCTCGGCTCACTGCAAGCTCCACCTCCCGGGTTCATGCCATTCTCCTGCCTCAGCCTCCCAAGTAGCTGGGACTACAGGTGCCTGCCACCACGCCCGGCTAAGTTTTTGTATTTTTAGTAGAGACGGGGTTTCACTGTGTTAGCCAGGATGGTCTCAATCTCCTGACCTCGTGATCCGCCCGCCTCGGCCTTCCAAAGTGCTGGGAATACAGGCTTGAGCCACTGTGCCCGGCCATCTCTTGGAATTTTATATTATTCTTTTTCCATTTTGAACTAACATGTTTATTCCATTTGGCTTGTAGAATTTTATTTTAATTTTATACAATTTTATGTTTTCATTAGTCACTGTATTATATTTCTTTGCAATAAAAATCTACAAATAAATTAGTATGATTTTTAAATTTCCCATATCCTTAGGCTCTAAATAGTAAAATTTCTTCTGTATTATGAATATTGTTAATAAACAATTTATCAAAACAGTGTTAATGTTATTTTTTAATCTTTGAGACAGCATAGTGTAGTAGTTAAAAGCACATACTCTGGAGCCTGAGTAAATGGTTTCAAATCTCACCTCTAACTCTAGTTGCTCTAGACTTTTCGTTGCCTTATCTGTAAAACGGAAGTTCAAAATAATGCTAGTTTCTGGGCGTAGTGGCTCATACTCGTAATCTCAAAGCTTTGGGAACCTGAGGCAGGCGGATCCCTTGAAGCCAGCAGTTCAAGACCAGCCTGGGAAACATAGCGACATTCTATCTCAACAGAATAATCTTTAAAAATTAGCCAGTTGTAGTGGTATGCACCTGTGGTCTTAGCTACTGGGGAGGCTAAGGCAGGAGGTTTGTCTGAGCCTAGGATTTCAAGGCTGCAGGAAGTTATAATCTTGCCACTGCACTCTGTTCTGGGTGACAGAGTGAGACCCTGTTTCTAAAATAATAATAATGATGATAATACTGAGTTTGGCCGTGTCCCCATCCAAATCTCATCTTGAATTATAGTTCCCATAATCCCCACATGTTGTGGGAAGGACCCAATGGAAGGTAATGAATCATGGGTGTGGTTCCCGCATGCTATTCTCATAATAGTGAGTGAGTTTTCACAAGATCTGATGGTTTTATAAGAGGCTTTTTCCCCTTTGTTCTGCACTCATTCTCTCTCCTGCCACCCTATGAAGAGGTGTCTTCCGCCATGATTGTGAGTTTCCTGAGGCCTCCCCAGCCATGTGGAACTCTGAGTCAATCAAACCTCTTTTCTTTATAAATTACCCAGTCTTGGGTATTTCTTCATAGCAGCATGAAAATGGACTAATACAAATGCCAAGCTAATATAAATGTTACGAGGTCTAAATCAGTTCATATATATAAAGTGCTTAGAATAGTTCCTAGGCCATAATAAATACAATGTAACTGTTTGCTTTATTTTTCTGCCCATAATTATTAAAAGTGAAAAATAAAATATTATTGAAGTGCATGTCACTGAGATGGATAAGTTTTTAAATTAGCTTATGTATTAAATGATAACTATTATTTATTGCTGGAGTGAATCTGGGTTCCATCATGGCTGTCACACCTTTTCATTTATATGCTTATAATGAGAAACCTTTTCATATAGATGAGTAGATGAGAATGAAGGGAGTCTTGTTTTACCAAAAATCTCCTAATTCTTTGAACTTTTTTGGATTATGTGCCAAAAAATGACTTACTGGTCTTTCATAAATACATTTTTAATGATCTTTCAGTGAATGGCTGCATTAGATTCTGCTTCAATTTTGTTGAAAGCATTCAGTTAGAAACCATCTCACTTGCAAAATGATTTTTCTCCAATATATGTAGTCATTTTCTTTTGCAACACCAATACCAGTGTTTCTAATTATACCTTTTCTGGGTGCCCCGAGAGAATTTATTATTCAGGACAGTGAACTATTGTAAAGCAGTATGGGTAAAAAGTACTGTTTTTTAAAAGAGAAAAAGTAAGGGCTAATGTGAAAGAGAAGGTGGAAACAGAGAGCTAGAAATGGCTCCTGGACTGCACTCCTTCTGTGAGTGCAGCATGATTCTGGGCAGATCTGTTTTGGAAAGACTTTGTGCGGCCCTGATGCATGTACTCCAGTGTAAAGATCATGACCACTGGGGCCATCCTTTTTCCCTGGGGAGTCTGAGCCAGGGATATATCATGCCCCGCATTTGCTAATTTGAATTTTGACTTCTGATCCTTGTTGGGATGTGGGTATGGGAGAGAGCCAGTCAGTGCTGTGGTTCTTAAACTGTGGTCCACAAATCCATGAGGGGTACCCCAGATCCTTTTAGGGAGGTTCTGTGAGGTCAAAACTATTTTTATAATAACACAAAGATGTTTGTGATTTTTACTGTGTGGATAATTTGCCCTGACAGTGCACAAGCAATGGTAGGCAAAACAACTGGCCCTTTATCATGAATTAAAGCAGTGACACAAATGTCCAGGGGTCACTGTATATTTTGGCTCACATTTGTGGTTTAAAAAAATTCCATTTTCACTTAAGAATATCCTCGATGAAGCAGAAAAAAAATTTTAAATGAAATCCCAACACCTCAGTATATGTCTTTTTAATATTCCATGTGGTGGAACAGGCAATATGCATAAAGCACTTCTGCTGCACACCAAAGAACAATGTCATGAGGAAAAGCACTTAAATGACTGATTGAATTGCAAGCTACACTGGCCACTATTTTTCTTTTAACAAAACATCGTTTTTGGTAGAAAGATTTTGCTGACAAACTATTGTCTTAGTCCATTTTGTTCTACTATAACAGAATACCACAGACTGGGTAATTTATAAAGAACAGATATTTATTCTATCACAGTTCTTGAGGCTGGGAAGTCCAAAATCAAGGTGCTGGTAGATTAGGGCCTGGTCTTTCTGCTTCTACCTTGGTGCGTTGAACACTGTGCCCTCCGGTGAGAAAGAACGTTGTGTCCTTACATGAGCAAGAGCAGGAGAGAGAGAGAACCCACAGCTGGAAGCCCTGCTTATAGCAGCATTAATCCATTCATGCGGGCCCCACCCTCATGACCAACACATCTCCCGTTACACCTCACCTCTCAACACGGTGGCATTGGAAATTATATTTTCAGCACATGAATTTGGGGAGACACATTCACACCACAGCAATTATGGTTATTCATACTTTGGTATTCATAATAGGCATTTTTCTTCAAAATGAGGAATGAACCTGGTACTTCAGTGAAAATATCTAATAGTATTTATTTCTAGTGTTAAAATTCAAGTTTTCAAGGAAACATTTGGATTTTGGTTCAAACTTGTGACTTCATTGTGAGTTTTACAGCCTACCAGTACCAAAAGTCTTTTGATGAGATCGATGGTGATATGTGATAGTAGCAAATAGGATTTTCAAAATATTGTGTAATGAAATGTGTAAACATTTTGAAAATTTATGTAACTCAGTGACCTCATATTTTTCAAATGGTCAGTGCATGATGTTACAAAATCATGCATGGGTGTATTAGTGTTCTCCACTAACACAAATGTTCTCCAAACTAATGGAGAACATTAGCTTGTGTTCCCCAGAGAAACTGAAGGAATAGGGTCTCTCTCTCTCTCTCTCTCTCCCTGTGTGTGTGTGTGTGTGTGTGTGTGTGTGTGTGTGTGTGTTTATGTAGAGAGAGATTTATTTTAAGGAACTGGCTTATTTAGGTGGAGGCTGGCAAGTCTGAAGCCTGCAGGGCAGACTTACAGGCTGGAAATTCAGGCAACAGTTGGTGTTGTAATCCTAAGTCTCAAGGGCGGTATAGTCAGGCAGCATTTCCACATTTCCAGGTTGCAGTCTGGAGACAGAATTCCTTTTTTCTTGGGGGACCTGAGTCTTTTTCTCTTAAGGCCTTCAGTTGGTTGGATGAGCCTCGCCCACATTATGAAAACTGATCCATTTCACTCCATCTACTAATCTAAATGTTAGTCACGCCTTAAAAAAATACCTTCATAGCAACCTCTAGCCTCGTATTTGAACAAACAACTGAACACCGTAGCCTAGACAAATTGACACATAACATTAACTATTGCAATGGATAAAAGATTCATTCAAGTTGAAGGTAGACCAGTAGATTCGACATCACCAATAAGCTTCAAGAAACTACCACTTGTTGAATATTGTAGTATCAAAGGATGTCTGCAATTATCTGGAAAGCTGTTAAGATACTCCTCACTTTTCCAACTATACTACATCTGAGCAAGGATAGATTTTCCTCATATACTTCAACCAGAATAACAAATAGCAGCAGATTGAATGTGGAAGGAAATATGGGAATTTAGCTTCTATTCTCCTGGATTAAGCCAGATATTTAAAGAGATTTTCAAAAATGTTTTAAAAATTCTATTCTTTTCACTAATTTTTTTTATTTTAAGAAATATAGATTTTTAAAATAAAATGTTTTTAATAGACAATAGATTATTTTAATGCATTAATAAATTTTTTAAAACTTTTAGATATAATACACTTACAAATTCTTTTCTCAGTAATATTTTAGTGTAAAGGGGCCTTTAACACTGTTGTTTGGTAATTGCTGCATTGGTAAACGGAAGGTGATAGATTGGGAAAATAATTAATTCTTATTAAGACAGCACATGTTGTGGTTAGATGTTTTCTTGAGGTGTTAGCCTGTTTGAATATTTGAATATTTTAATGAGTGTTTTTACATAAAAAGTGGTTTGCACAGATATACGACCATAGTGTTAGTGGTTGTTCAACATGATGTAAGATAAACACCCTGAAGTGAGCAGGCTGGTTAATTTGGGGAAGTTTCTTCCACGTCAGATGTAGTGGAGGGGAAGTTCACGTTATATTGGAGAGCTGGAGAGCAGTGTCCTCTGATGAAGAGCCTCCCAAAGATGACCTGCTGATGCTGGGTTGCTCTTTTTTTTTGAGACGGAGTCTTGCTCTGTCTCCCAGGCTGGAGTGCAGTGGTGCGATGTGGACTCACTGCAAGCTCCGCCTCCCAGGTTCACGCCATTCGCCTGCCTCAGCCTCCCGAGTAGTTGGGACTACAGGCGCCCGCCACCATGCCTGGCTAATTTTTTTGTATTTTTAGTAGAGACGGGGTTTCACTGTGTTAGCCAGGATGGTCTCGATCTCCTGACCTCATGATCTGCCTGCCTTGGCCCCCCAAAGTGCTGGGATTACAGGCGTGAGCCACCGCCCGCAGCCAGGGTTGCTCTTTAAAGTGACTCTCAGAGCTCTTTGCCAATTAATTGGGTGAGGAATTTCAGCAGCTTTTTAAAGTTCTGCCTCTGGGCCCCAAATCCCTGAACATCTCCAACATCTGCTTCAACTATTCAGTCCTCCTCACTTTGTTATAACAATGTTAGAAATGTAGTGCCAGCTGCAGTTTTACGGTCTGAGTTTAACCAATGACACCAACATCCGTCCTAGGTCAGCATCCTTAATTTTTGGTTTTGGCACATGGAGGATAATGCACACAGTATAAATCAATATGTCTAAGAGGAAAGGAAAGCAAAGTGCTAAAAGCAAAATTTGAACTCATACTGTTTTACTTTAATAATCCCTTATAGTCTCCCTTTCCAAATTATCACATAAAACTTGTTCCTGAATAAATTTTCTTTCTTACCTGTTAAAAACATTAACTGTAGCCCTGTGCAGTGGCTCAAGTGGATAATCCCAGTATTTTGGGAATCTGAGGCAGAAGGATTGCTTGAGGCCAGGAGTTTGAGACCAGCCTGGGCACACAGTGAGATCCTGTCTCTACAAAAATAAAAAATACCCAGGCATGGTGGTGCATGCCCATAGTCCTAGCTACTTGGGAGGTCGAGAGAAGAGGATCGTTTGAACCATGGAGTTCAAGGCTGCAGTGAGCTATGATTGCACCACTGCACTCCAGGCTGGGTGATAGAGTGAGACCCTGCTCTGAGGGGGGGG
>NW_026652283.1:28213109-28321103 GCF_009828535.3 Hylobates moloch | reverse complement strand
ATATATATATATATCCTTCTTTAAAAATGGTCTTCTAAAGGTTCAGGTAGATCATGACAAGGACATTTGTGATCCAGGTTGATGACAAATACTAGGCATCCGCCTTATTGGGTTTCTCAGCCACATGTTTCCTGAGACATCCCTGAAATTGGAGCGTGGTTCCAATGACTGCAAGGAAAGAGCAGCCTGCAGACTAATTGGCATGCAGCTGGGAGCAAGAGCAGCCAAAGTGACTTACAAAAGATCTGCTGTGTCCTCACAGGCCTGGCGATTTCCTGCAGACCCCGGCAAAGTGGTTCAGGCTGTGTTTGGAGTAGCTCAGTCTGAAAGCCAGTTAGATTGTGGCAGCTGCTTGATTAAAGAACGCTGTTCAGTAGAAAGGAGGGAAACAGACGAGAAAACAGAAATAGACTCTACGTACTGATTGTTTGACTAGAGACAGAGACCCATTACCAGTGAGTCTAATAGGGTATAGCAGTATCAGAACAACCTAACTTTGGCTGGTCATTTCACTTTATGGCAAGGTGTTTGCCTCCCATATGCTTTGGATTTTCTCTCGGCTTTATTTTCTCTCAAATGATGGTGAGACTCATGTTCTGCGATTGGAAAGCACTTTAGGCTTTTCCCTGTTTTCCTCTGTATAGTTAAACTCCTATAGCAACCTCAAGAAACCTATCCTACAGGTTAGTGCACAGTAAAGAGTAAGACGAATTATTAAAAGCCTTTTAAAACACCTGTAAATATAAAGGCATTAAACAAATTTTAAACACGTTTTGGAAAGCAGAGGCGTATCTAGAAAAGTGTTGTCAAGTTGTGATTGATGCATTACCATCTGGCATCTTGTTCCTACCCAGGAAAGAAGGCCAGAGAAAAGAGGGAGAAGCTCACGGAAGTGGGATTTTTTTCTGATTTCTTTTCCAGTTTTTTCTGTTTATTTAGAAAATCTGTGAATTTTTTTTTTTAATTTTTATTCTGAATGTACTTGTCTTTTAAAAGTGGAACATGGAAATGTATTATTCTTTCTTATTTGTGTTAATATGGAAATATTTTTTCTTTTTCTTACTTTTCACTTTCTTACCCAATGTATTGTTTTGTTTTTCTTAGCTCTCCGGGTATTGCTCTGAAGCTTTTTTAAGTGAATTATCTCACTTAATATACACACAGCCCTATGAAGTTGTTGTTAAAATTTTTATTATTTCCATTTTGCAGAAGACTGGCTGAGGCTCTGAGAAGCCAAATGCCATTAGCTTAAGGTCATATCTGGTGATGTCAGCATCTGAATCCAGGCAGTCTGACAGCATCACCCCACTGCAACACTGTTGCCAATCTCTGAAACTTTTCTCCAAATATTGAAATTTAATTGCCTCTTATTATACTTGCTTTTTGAGTGTGTTATAGATGGAATAGAGTATTTTGCTTTCTGATATATAGTGCAAAAATAACAAAAACAGTATTTAAAAATATATTCTTCATCTTGGCATTTGACTCATGTTCAATATCCTCTCTTGGTGATTTTTCTCTTGTTGTAGAATTAGTCTGAAAGGATATTCTCTTGACAAAATATTTTCTTATATTCCTATGTTTAGGAGAAGAAGAAATTACTTCATTCTCTCAGAAGAAAATCGAGATGAAATTTTGTTGGGACTTGGCCCTTGATTTTAGATGCTCATTTCAACTGCAAAGGTTCAAACTTTGGGAATCTCTCTGGTGCAGAGGCTCTATCTCCTATTATATGAAAACAAGTGAGTCTTAAGGGCTCAAGACGGTACATTCTAGGTTGATATTTGGGTTTGTTTGTGTGTGCTTCTGGCATGGAAAATATCTTGTCTTTAGAATGTATTTAACAAACCCAAGTTTTCCCAAGGACCTGCCAGTCAGCAGTTGGTGTTGACTGTGGGTATACTGGAGCACTGTTTGGAAATGTGCATTGTGACTCTGTCCTGAAGTGGGCTTTATGGGTAAAATACTTTAAAACTAGGAGTCAGTGGGCTTTAGAGAATTCCATTGTGTGCAATATTGGTTTGTTTTTAGATTTTTAAAGGGGGCTCAGTGGTTAAGAGCTAGTGTTTTGGATGATCTCTGAAGTGACTTTCACAAATTATTTGTTCCTCTGACTTTTGGTGTCTATTATAATAGACATTTTCTCTATGCCGTTCATGTGCATTTATTTAATAAATAAAGTGCATTAAGTTTTTTGGTAGCTTTCTTTAATTTATCATTCCCTGGCTGTATTCACTCATTCATTTATTAAAATCTTATTGTGCCAGGCACAGTACCAAAGTAAAGCAAAGTGAATCGGAGCACCTCATTACGTATTCATTATGCAATTCTGTGCTCTTCTGTTTCAGCTGTTATCACATTTTCTGTATGCATTTGTGTGTTGTATCCTTCTGGAGGTCAAGGCTTGTCTTGTTTTCTTCCCTAACATATCCCACAGTACTGGGCACACTGCCTGGCATATGAAAAGATCTTAGGCAATATTCCTTGAATGACGACATCTTGTGTCTCCTCAGAGTACCTCGTTTCTCAGCAGGGGTTCATTACATGTCTTCCATGAATAAGTATTCACCAGAAATTTGAGTGTCTGACTTGGTTCTGTGTGTCAAGGGGCTAGAAACAAAAAACACTGTGGCTCTCCAGCCTCAAAGACCTTGTGGTGTAGAAGAGCAGGAGAGAGGACCATATTTAAGCTTCAGTTTTTAAGTGCTGTGGCAGGTGAAAAATGTAGACAGGTAGTGCACAGCAGACAAGGAAGGGTGGTTCATACAGATGAGACTGTGGGAGGATATGGAAGAGGGAGAAGAGAAAGAGAACCTGGTTGAAGAACAGGATCAGTAGGAAAGGAGGATGGCCACATGTGCAGGGGTCAACCCAAGGATAATGGTAGAGTCTGCAAAACCCTCCAGGTTTCAGTGCTGTCTTCCACTGCCTTGCTCTTAAAATCAGGACTTCAGTGGAAGAAGGGCTACTGGCTATCAGAAGAGATCTTCAAAAAGGAGAAAGGGCGGTGCTGAGGGTCGTTTTAACACTCTGGACTTTGTAGCCTCGTAGTAGAGGACGTGATGCCTGGAGCTGGAGAGCAGAGGAGGGTGAGATGCTTGGGGAGTGGATGGACACGAGAGTTGAAGGGGCTGGCAGGGAGCAGGGGTGATCTTCCTTCATGCTTGCAGGAAGATTCTGCAATAAATTTTATATAGTAGCTAAGCAAGCTTTTTTTCTGGAAGGAAATGCAGAAAATATGTTAGCTAAATCACATTTATGACTTAGGGACCTCATGACAACCAACATGGTAGTAGTGGGGGCAGAAGCAGATCCAAGCAAGGGGCTTGAGTGAGCCCTCCAGCGAGGTCTAAAACCAGGACAGTCCCCAACATATTCCCAAGCCACCTCTTGACATCCACACGGTAAAAAGCAACCATTTTGCAGGGAGTTCATCTTCTGCCTAGTAATTGATTGCCATCAGGTCTGTCTGTCCCCATAGGACCCAAGGGCTCCAGCCCAAACCAATTCTGTTCTTCAGGGTTGGAACACTGTTAACTGTCTTCTGTTTTCCACTATGGGAGAATACATTTTTCCACTTGCTGCTTTCAGTCCTGTCTCTGTACTTCTCCCCTCCCCATGCCAGCTGTTTTTTATATTTGATTTTACCTCATTCTTTTCTCTTTACCCACCGCCGCCCCCAGCGAAATCCTTCATCACCCCCAACAAAATGGTGTTCTAGAAAGAGAAATTACAGCATGGAGGTGAAAGCATATCAAAAAATACCCACATTGAATGGCACTGACAGAATTAACAGTAAACTCCAGGAAGCTGATTCTAGCCCCAGAGTATAAAAATAATTGTTTTTATGGATGTCTGTTCCCAAGTGGTTTAAGATTCCTGGAGTCCGTGTTTCCAGATGAAAGTATCTGCACCAAACCCTGTTAAAATAGTTCCATAATCACCTGGTCACATTCCCACATTTCAGCAAAGAAGCCAAAATGTACATAGAAGTAATTACTTCCCGACTGAATCCTGATGCTAATGGCACCTACCTCATTAGCATTGTGGCTCATTCAGGAGCCAGGATATACTTCTAATTACTGTAGATCAAAGATAAAATGAGCGTGCAATGGTTAGGCAGAAGGAAAATGCAATGCCTTTATGTCTCAACACACAGGAAATAGGGATTATATTATTTTTGCTCTTGTCTCTGCCTTTAATGTTCTTGGCTGTGCAAATCCTTGCTCTTAGGAAAACGCACACATCTCTCCCCACCTAAACCTTCCTCTTCCGCATAGCTGGGTCAGAATTCAGCCTCTCCAGGAAGCTTTTCTTGACCACCCCATTGCACTTCTGTCTGAACTTGGTAGCTTTGTTTGTGTGCCATTTACTGACAGTGTGCTGCATGGTAAAATTCCCTGCCTCCCTTTCAGCCACTATGCCATACACACCAACCCCTAGTAGATTGATTTTATTTCTGGTAAGCTTTGGGCGAACTGTAGGAAACATATCCTGGAGAACTAGTGAAGATGGGATAAGAGAGAAATTATAATTAGAAGTACAGCTTTAAATAGCTTTTTATAGTTTAGATGATGCTTTTTTTTTTTCTTCAGCCCGAAGCAGACATTTTTGGGAATTAGACATAATGTAAGAAGTAGAGCACATGATATTTGGGGCTCATTCTGCCCATCCTAAGGTGTCTTTAGGGCAGGCTAGACCTAGTGTAGGGGAGGAAAAAATAATTTTTTTTCTCTATCCTTCATACTTCTCAGTTGGGACAGACCCCTGTAACAAAAGATAGATTGACAAGTGAGAAAAAACAGAAGCTTAATAAAATGTATACCTCATGTGTACACAGGAGAAACACAGAGAAATGAGGAAATCTCAAAGAGATGACTTTGAATTCAGGTTTAAATACCACAGCCCTTTGAAACAAGAAAGAAGGGTGTGGGGAAGCCCGGTAATGGGGAGGCGACCTGGACAAGCAGTGTAAGCAAGGGCAAGATTTGCTGTGCAGATTTCAGTGGGTGCCCTCTCCACTGATGAGTCTCCAGCGATTGAGTCCTCCTTTTCCTGGTATAGATGGGGAGACACACTTACAAATGGAGAGTTCCTCTGTGGATGTAAATTTCTCTTACCAAAGAGTGATTTGTATTCTGTTTTCAGAGCTTTTCCTGTATCTGCAGTTTCTCAAAATAATCAGCTCAAAATAATCCTTATGCCAAGGCAGCTTATTTTGGAGTAGTATATTCTGGTCTCTTACACTAGAAACTGATGACTAGAGAAGAGTTCCCCAAGTTTGACCGATGGGCCACCTGTGCACCCGGGATTTGAATGGTGGTATTACACCACGGTGGTGATAGAGTCAGCCCCTCCAGTAGCGTCCTCCCCTGCAAGGTGCTGTCATCTGTGTTTGGCCTCTGCTCTGAACTCCCATCAACCTGGTGCTCATGCCTTCTGAGGCTGCTCATTCTTCTGGGGTGAGGACTCTTCTTCCACCAGTAGCCCTGCAGATATTTATCAGCAGCATTTTGTCCTCCTAAGTAATTTGTTTTCCAGGATAAACACCTTCACATTTTCTAGCCTTTCTTCATACAACATATTAATAGTTTTAGGTTTTCTTATTATTCTGGTTGCTTTTCATTAGATATGCTGCAATCAAAAGATGTCTCTGAAAGTGAGAGGCCCAGAGTTGAATTATCTTGGAAGTGGAGTAGAACCAACGCCTTCCTCCTTATAGACTGTGGTTCTGTTCATCTAGCCTAGTGTCAAGTCTTGTATAACATACAGGTCGTTCTTGGATCATAATAAATGTGCTGTCAGCAAACTCTTCAAGGTGTTATATTCGTTTTTGGCTTCATTTTCCTCCACTTTTGCCCTCTACCTATGGAGTTATAAAGTCTTAAATTAGAATACCAAAAAAAATTGTCCAATTAAATTTCAGTGTATTAGATTAGGCCTCTAATACACTCACAAGGGAATTAGAGTGTATTAGAGGTTTCCGGGTTTTGATTGTCACTCATCATAGTAGCTCTCCCACCATCAAAGCTGTACCATCTCTATGAGCTGTGGATGTTGAAGTAACCAGGTAGGCTATTCCCTTGTGAAATGACTTTATCTGCCTATGGCCCCAAGATGCATTCCTTTCCATTCTGACATTCTATCATTCGTCTGTTCATTCATACATTCATTCATTAGTCCTTATAGGTGCATGGCTTGAAATTGAGCCACTTTAGTTTTTGATGATACAAAGCTGGACTTGCCATAACTTTCTATTTTATTGTAATTAGTGTATCACTATTTTCTTGTCAAAATATCATGGTACTACTGTGTTTTGAAAACCAAGAATGGATTTACAGATATCGAAGTAGCTATTACTGAGGTTGGTAAAATCTCTGAAATTATTATTTTTAGTTCATATCAGATACCAATTATAATAACTCAACCTAAGTGTATTAGTCCATTTTCATACTCTATGAAGAAATACCCGGGCTTGGGTAATTTATAAAGAAAAAGAGGTTCAATGGATTCACAGTTCCACATGGCTGGGAAGGTCTCATGGGAAAAACCTGACCCCATGATTCAGTTACCTCCCATGACGTGGGGATTATGGGAGCTACAATTCAAGATGAGATTCGGGTGGGGACACAGCCAAACCATATCACTAAGTAAAGCCAGAAGACTTGGAAAAAGCAACAGTAATCTTAACTTTGTTTCCCAAGAGGTGTTAGTGGCAGGAAATATAAAAGAATTTCAAAGGATTTATACAAATTTATGAGTGAGTCATGAAAGTTTAAAGAGAAGTTGAGCTTAAGGTAACCTTTAAGATTGACAGCCAGGAGTATAAAACAGTCAGAGGGTGGAACTGGATGATGTCTGCAGTCCTTCTCACAGGAATAAGTTGCTGTAACTTTAGAGATCTCATTGCCTCATTGTGGTTGCTGTTGGCAAAAGTGCATCTTGGCATTAAGCATAATTTAATCCAAGCAAATGGTATCTTGGAAAAAAGCAACCAGTTCTCTATAAAATTATTTTAAATCAACAATGAGTAAAAATAGTAGTATTTTGCAGGTGGTATTAGAGTCTACCGACAATAAATTGCTATAAGAATCTTTACTCATGAAAACTAGCAGTGAAATAAGTCGTTGTTGTTGTTTGAACTCTTCTCTTGATAATAACATATACCTCAAGCTTTTTCTGAGCTTCATCAAGTCAAAGAAAGTTATTTCCTTTTGAAAGAAGATTTTCTAGGTTGATACATGGGAGTAAAGCACTGTTTTACTCTAAGCACCTCCCGTGACTCTTTCATGCTTTCAAAAGACAGTTTTCCTTATTTTGTTTTTTTCCTCCCACCCATTCGTGCTGTGTATCCCCAAGCACAAGTCATTTGTTCAGTTCCTTTTTTTTTTTTGAGACTGAGTCTCGCTCTGTCACCCAGACTGGAGTGCAATGGAGCAATCTCGGCTCACTGCAACCTCTGCCTCCTGGGCTCAAGCAATTCTCCTGCCTCAGCCTCCCGAGTAGCTGGGATGATAGGCACGTGCCACCATGCCTGGCTAATTTTTGTGTTTTAGTAGAGACGGAGTTTCACCATGTTGCCCAGTCTGGTCTTGATCTCCTGACCTCAGGTGATCCACCTGCCTCGGCCTCCCAAAGTGCTGGGATTGTAGGCATGAGCCACCGCGCCTGGCCTCAGTTCGTATTTTTTATAAATTAGAAAAGATCGCAGTCCTTAGCTGTGTGGTATGATGGACTATTTTTTTTCTTATGTCAATGAGCCAATCTTTAAGCATTTGAGGAAAACAACTCTGAAATGAGTGTCTACAGTAATGGAGTGGCCGGCATACTCAAGGTTGCCTCCCAATGGCCCGCACTGCCTCAGTGGATCCACCCGCTTGTGTAGTCCGTTCCCGTTGAGTGTGCACTGCACTTAGTGATGCACTTTTGTGGGAAAGCGGTGGTGGAATGTCATTTCTGAGATTGGGTTGTAAAAGCTGCAACTCCCATCCTGGGTATTCTTACTCTCTGCTCGCTCACTTTCTCTGAGGATGCCAACAGCTTTACAGAGAGGGCCATGTGCCAGGGAATGAGGGAAGCCTCCAGTGAACAGCTGGCAAGGAACGGAGGCCCAAGTCCAACCGCCTCAAGGACCTGAACTCAGCCAGTGACCATATGAGTGAGCTTAGGAGTGATCTGTCCCCATCTGAGCCCAGCAAGTTTTGGAGTAATTTATTAGACAGAGATAACTAATACAAATTGTTCAGTGGACAATATATTCCTGCTTTTGGATATTGCTGTCATTGGAAGACTGCTCCAGAAGGTAAATGAAAGTGGGTGTAATGTTTCATATTAGAAAAATTACACAGGTAGAATTTATATTAGGAATAGAAGAAGGCAGTATCATGAAGTTGAGATGGGAAAAGGTTATTGATCAGTCTATAGTTTAATCTGGATTCTCAGCACATCTATCTCCTTTGAAAATAAATTATAGTATATATTCATATTATTCTAGCGTATTTTCAAAGTGGATTTGACTGAAATAGTTAATTCAGTATTATTATCCTTAACAAAACCTGCAATTATATTAGGGAAAAACATTTTCAACAGGGAAAGTAGCTTAATCAAGTTAGAGAAGTGGTATTGGTTTATTATTTTCATGGACCTACCTTACCTTATTTTTGTTTAAATGCCTTAAGAAAACTTAGGCCTTTTCTTGTCCTGAAATTATTGACATAATGAATTTAATTGGATAGTGGATCTGTTATAGGCTACTACCTCATACCATGTCTCATACAGTCTGGAAAGAGGTTTCCACGTTGACTACTGGGATTGCTGTAGCCTGTAGCTACCTGACAAGCAGTGTAAGCATTTAGTAAGCTATTTCTTTTTAAAGTTTTGTTGTCCAAGAAGCTGACACAAGGTGGGATTAGACATAAAAGAGATTTACTAGGGGAAAGCTAGTGAGGATAAAAGAGGAGTGAAAGGAGGTGAGATGAACCTTCAGACTTCTTTGCAGGACTGGTCCCTATGAAGGAGAGTGGGAAGGAAGGGGGAAGTTAGGAAGAGTCTCAGACTGCAGTGCATGTAGTTCTAGCAGTTTTTGGAGCAGGCTGACATAGAGTCCGGGAGCCAAAATTTCTTGTCGGGGAGCCCTCCATCTTGCGGGAGTGGACCTGCCTTAGTTTCCCAGCCTTGCTCAGTCACTAACTGGGAGCTACCCTTGTGAGTGTGGCCTAAGGCAAAACCAGTGGTGGACTTCGAGGTTGCAGGAGCTGGGGCCAAAAGTCAATCTTACTCCCACAGCAGGAAGCCTCAGTGGCACATTTTATGGTCACCCAGTTCTCTTTGAGTGGATTCCCATGGAGCTCTACTCAATCTTCTGAATTTGCTTGTACTCGTGGGCTGGTGCTTCAAACGACTGATCATTTCCACAATAATCTCATTAGTCCTAAGATACAGCTGGCAAAAGCAAGACTCTCAGTCAGCACAGCAGTGAGAGGACAGAGGGAAGAATCTCAGAAAAAAAAAGAAAAGAAACTCTGCTGGGAATTGGGAAGTTTGCTTAAAATACTTTAAAGAAAAACAAACCCGCAAACTTGTAAAGTGCCTGAGCCTTACTTAATGCATTTGTATCTAATTTATCACTTTTTTGTCATGACAATGAGTAATGTAAGTTTTCTTTAAAAAACAACCTTTACAGAGTGCTGATTATGTGCCAGGCATTGGTTGTGAGACATCACATATTTTGGTCCACTAGCTGTAGTCCCGTTTTTCAAGTGAGGACATGAAAAGGTTACGTGAGTTGTTCAAGCATCTCAGTGGGCTCTGACTGATGATGAATGAGAAATATAATACTTAATTTAGTGAGCACTTTTTGAGGAGTTCTATGAATAGGGTGCTATGTTAGTAAGCCATGCTATCATCAAAAATGTACAAGTACAGCAAAGTTCAGCTTCTCTCCAGAAAGGAATCACCATCTTCACATTTGTTATTTGACTAGAGGTGTGAGGGGCAAGTTGGATCTTAGGAGACCAGATAAAATGCTATCCAAGGCCTGGTGTGGTGGCTCATGCCTATAATTCCAGAACTTTGGGAGGTCAAGGTGGGAGGATATTAAGCCAGGAGTTTGAGACCTGCCTGGACAACAAAGTGAGACTCTGTCTCTACAAAATATTAAAACATCCCAGCTACTCGGGAGGCTGAGGCAGGAGAATGGCGTGAACCCTGGAGGCAGAGCTTGCAGTGAGCTGAGATCGCACCACTGCACTCCAGGCTGGGTGACAGAGTGAGACTCTGTCTCAAAAAAAAAAAGAAAAGAAAAAAAAAACAAAAATTAGCCAGGCATCATGGTGGGGAGTGTCTGTAATCCTAGCTATTTTGGAGGCTGAGGCAGGAGGATCCCTTGAGGGCAGGAGCTTAAGGTTGCAGTGAGCTGTAATCACACCACTGTACTCCAGCTTGGGCAGCAGAACAAGACCCAATTTCTAAAGATAAAATAAAATTTAAATGTAAAATTTTAAAAATTAAAAATACTGTCTGATATTAAAGGGAATCTTACTAAGCAACAATATATGTGTCTTGAAGGAGAGGGGGATCAAAGCTACCAGATGATGGCAAGGCATGGTTGGTGGCTTATGCCTGTAATCCCAGCATTT
This sequence comes from Hylobates moloch, assembly GCF_009828535.3. Taxonomy (NCBI): domain Eukaryota; kingdom Metazoa; phylum Chordata; class Mammalia; order Primates; family Hylobatidae; genus Hylobates; species Hylobates moloch. Next base: position 28,310,466 of record NW_026652283.1, on the reverse strand, counting down.
TGAGAGGTTGAGGTGGGAGGATCCCTTGAGCTTAGGAGTTCAAGACCAGCCCTGGCAATGTTGTGAGACCCATCTCTACAAAATAAAAATAAAAAATTAGCTGGGCTTGTTGGTGTGCGCCTGTAGTCCCAGCTACTCAGGAGGATCGCTTGGGCCTGGGAGGTCGACGTTGCAGCAAGCTTTGGTAGCGCCACAGCACTCCAGCCTGGGTGACAGTGAGACCCTGTCAAAAAAAAAAAAAAAAAAAAAAAAAAAAAAAAAAAGCACCAGATGAAGAACTGGTTGTATTTTGTGCTAAATACTGCATTGGTTTAAACCTTCTTCATCACACATCCCAAAGATGAGTTATAATCGCAAAGGAAGTCTTATTTGCTTTTGAAAGTACTGATTTCTAAAACAATCTTTGAATACAATTCTGGAAGTTTTCTGCTATATCTTATGTGCAATAGGTTACGTATCAAGTTCATTTGGAGTTCTTAAAAAAATGTGGTATTCAAAGTAGTCAGAGAAGATATTTTGTGCCTTGATGGCACTTTTTTCTGTCATATAACATTGTAATTTTTTGGTAAGACACATGAAAATTTAAGTTGCTTTCACCTTTACTGTTTTCTCAGAGCTTGGTTTCTCGTTTTTATGTTATAGATTATTTTAAAATTCGATATGAAATTCATAGAAAGTCATAAAATTGTGACTAACCATGAAAAAGAATTGTGCATGAGCAAATATTTCCAAGCTGACACATCATGGGTATTCAGAGACCTTCCTCTGCACAACTGTTACCTATCCTCCTATGTAATTCTATTAAAAGAGAGTAATTCCTTAGTCACAAACCTAGTTCCTCCCTCTCCTCCCACTTCTGCCTTGGAACACGATAAGGCATTACTAAGTTGAACATCTTGGGGGGTCCATAATTAAAGATTCAACATGTGCACGTAAACCCAGTTGATCCTCTCCCAGTCTTGATGGTAGATTTATAACCTCACCTATCAAAAAGTCAAAATTCTGTTTCCCATTCATCCTAATAAAGCAGCAGGAGTTTCCTGAAAGGAATGCTGACAAGCCTAATTGTTCACAGCTGGAGAGTGTAGGGTTGTTCCAGCAATGCAGTTTTAACCCCCTCTTTCCCCATTTCTCCCTTGACTTTGAAAATAAGTGTTGGGCTCCAGGGATCTGTAACACCAATATTCTCATTTTCAAGATAGTCAGCATCTGTTCATACTCTGGCAAGACTTGTGAGACATTGACTTGGATTTGATTATATAGTCATGATTAATATCTGAGGTCCATGTTTCAGGCAAGCATGTAGGTACTGAAGTGTGACTGTTTGGGGGGAATGAGGCAAATAAAACACTGGGGCAGGTGAAGAACAAAGATCCCTTTTTAGTGTTCTATAAAGTTTTCCTATAACTTAGAAACATAAGACCAAGGGGGACACTTTATTTGTAAACATCTCCAGAGTAGATACGATGGGACATATATACTAGGTGTGATGGTTAACTCTTGTGTTGTAAGGAGCCAAAGCCAAGCATTTCCTCCTGGAATGTACTGACGATAGATAGACTAATAGGAGAAAATGGCATACAAAATTTTATTAACACACACAGGGCAAAAATCACAGAAGAGTGATCACCCATTAACCCAATGGGATCTGGATGCTTATATACACTTCCACATAGGGCAAGGGGAAGTGGGGGATCATGGCAATATGAAAGGTATTAAATGATTTTTAAAGGGAATAAATGGGCATGGGAGAGGACAATACCTGGTGACGAAATCTGTCCAGATGTGGTTACATTCCTCAGTCTTCCTCTCTGCAATATGAGTTTAGTGAATGAAAACTCAGGGAAGGGACAAAAGGCAATTGTTTTCTTCCTTGGTTGGTCCAGTCTTTAGGCAGATAAGGGGAGATCAGAGGAAAGCCTCTTCCAGCACCTCCTGATTTTCAAGGGCCTTTAATTTAAAGAATAATCATACAAGAGTACTCTATTTTGGGGCGACATTTTCTGGATATCAACTTGGCTAGACCACAGGGTGCCTACATATTTGGTCAAAAATTATTCTGGGGGTTTTTCTGAGGGTTTTCTTCTTCTTCTTCTTTTGGTTGGGAGTAACTTTTAACTCAGTGAATTTTGAGCAAAGTGGACTGTCCTTGGTAATGTGAGTGGACCTTATCCAATCAGTTGAAGGCCTGAATAGAACAAAAAGACGGGCCTCCCCTGAGAAAGAGAGAGAATTCTCCAGGCTGCCTTTGGACTTCACCTGCAAAATCAGCTCTTCCTGCCTTCACACTCAGACCCTGGGGCATTGGCTTTCCTGTGTCTTTGGCTCGCCAGTCCTTGGGCTGGAACCCTTGCTTTCCTGGAGAGAGATCAGCCTGCCAGCCTGCCATGCAGATTTTGAACTTTCTAGCCTCCATAATCACATGAGCCAATTTCTTTTAATAAATCTCTTTCTATACACACACATACATCCTATTGGTTCTGTTTCTCTGGAGAACCCTAATAGACTAGGTGATTTGAAAAGGTAGTTACTTTGACGTTGTACCCCTTAAGCATCAGAGAAAGCCTTACAATTCCTGATGATTGTGAACATCCTCAGACACTTTCTGAGTTGTGAGAGGTTATCGTAGTAGACACTGGGAATGTAGAAAGAAGCTTAGAGTATAACCAAGAGAAGCAGGACAGGCTCATATAAAGGTAGAAGACTGTCCAAGACAGTGCTATATACACCAAGGGCTAAGTGACAGGTGGAAGAAGTGAAATTCAGCTAGTGTGTAGTATGTAGTGGAACCTGTATTCAGACTAGGTCTACATGACTGTGTTCTTGGTTCTTTTCATTTTTTTCCTTCATTCACTTGACAAATACATATTGAGAACCTGTCATATGCCAGACACTACTCAAAGTTCTGAGAATATATTGGTAAACAATGCAAGCAAAATCTCCTGCTTTCATGGAACTTGAGGATTCTAGTTTCTACAGTGAATGAGGATGCTGTACACATAAAGTATACTTTTATAGCCTTTCCTGGTTTTCAAAATATTTTATATCCTTTTATTTCATGTTTCATCTAATAAGAATAATATTCCTTCTATGTTGTCATAAGTTGCTATAAGTTCGAGTTTTATTATGATGCAAATTATAAATAAGGAAATGAAAAATTTATAAATTTCAGAATAAGTACTGTTACTTTGCACAAAATACCTTCTCCATATATTAGGTTTCTTTCTTCTATTTATTTCCTACCCTACTTCAATAAAACTTAAGTATCTAATGTGACACGTTAATGGTCCTAGGAAAACATAACCATATTAATTCCTTAAACTTTAAAAATTAGAACCATAGCTTGATAAAACATGAATAAACCTTCACTTTTCATCCTTTTTAATAAGAAAAGAAAACAAGCAATAACATTGGGGTTGTTAATGTTGCCTCAAATCTTTGCAGAGCAAAAGATTTCATTTACTTTTCCTCTATTTCTCAGTATATTATTAAAAATTAACATGAAAATGAGTGGCAGGGTCTTACACTCTTGATTAGATTCCTATTTCAAGGTAGGGTAGCTGGAGTTGACTGTTTTGGAATCCTTGTCACATCCAGAAGTTAAGTTTCTAAAGCTGTTAGTCTTTTCCATTTATTCTTACTTTTGAAACGTTTAATAATATATTACTCTTTTGTTTCCCTTCTTCCCCATTAACGCAGTAGTCTTCTATCCTTGTGTAAACTGTAGTGACTTAGAGCTAGATGTACGTGGCTGGCTACATCTTTCCCCCAAGCACAAACTAATACAGATGTGTAGGAACAAAGTAATAGTGCTTCTGACACTGAAGGCTATAATGTCGAAATAAAGAGCAAAATTTATTTTTATATTGTTTCACAGTGAATTAAAATACTTTGTTCTTGTCCAAGATGTATTTAAATATATCTCCTTTGGAAAAACACCACTGGAAGGTAATAGGAGTCGTGGAAAATAACTGCCATCCATCAAGAGAAAAATTTGGACAATTCTCAAAGCATGGGAACATAATACGCAGCTGGTTCACGCTTCAGTGAATTATATTTATTTCAGTCCTGGGAAAGTTGCTTCCTATTTTCTCAATAGATCCTAGTAAAATCCATCACAAAATCTCCTTCTATAATTTAGGTTAAAGACAGTTTTATGTATATATATAAAAAAAGGAAGTAGTTTAAAATTTGTCAGAAGTAAATCTTATTGATTTACCTTATTGGTGGCAAAGCTGTTTTTATTTTGATGTGAGTATTGTCAAGTCCTTTAAAATACTTAAAATTTTAGGTTATATCATAATGTATTAAGCAGTGGCTCCCCAAAAGATCCATATCCAAATCCTTAAAACCTGTAGATGTTGCCGAGCACGGTGGCTCACGCCTGTAATCCCAGCACTTTGGAAGGCCGAGGCGGTCGGATCACAAGGTCAGGAGATTGAGACCATCCTGGCCAACATGGTGAAACCCCGTCTCTACTAAAAATATAAAAATTAGCTGGGTGTGGTGGCGTGTGTCTGTAATCCCAGCTACTCAGGAGTCTGCCGCAGGAGAATCGCTTGAACCAGGGCTTGGGAGGTTGCAGTGAGCCGAGATGGCACCGCTGCACTCCAGCCTGTCAGCAAAGCGAGACTCTGTCTCAAAACAAAAAACAAACACACAAACAAACAAAAACCTGTGGATGTGACCTTATTTCCAAAACATGGTCTTTGCAGATGTAATTAATTAACGATCTTGAGATGAGATCATCCTGGATTATCCCAGGGCCCCAAATCCAATCAAGAGTGTTGTTATAAGACACAGAGGAGAGGAAGACAGAGGAGAAGGCAATGTGAAGACAGAGGCAGGGATTGCAGTGATGTGGCTGGAGGTCAAGGAAGCTGAAGAATGCCTGGAGCCACCAGGAGCTGTACAAAGAGGGATTCCTAGGGCCTTCAGAGGGAGTGTGGCCCTCCCAACAAATTGAACTTCTGGTCTCCAAAAATCTGAGAAAATAGATTGTTGCAGGGTTTTTTGTTTTGTTTTGTTTTGTTTTGTTAAGATGGAGTTTCGCTCTTGTTGCCCAGGCTAGAGTGCAATGGCAAGGCTCACTGCAACCTCCGCCTCCCAGGTTCAAGCAATTCTCCTGCCCCAGCCTCCCAAGTAGCTGGGATTACAGGCACCCACCACCATGCCTGGCTAATTTTTGTATTTTTAGTAGAGATAGTGTTTCACCATGTCGGCCAGGCTGGTCTCGAACTCCTGACCTCAGGTGATCTGCCTGCTTCAGCCTCCCAAAGTAATGGGATTACAGGTGTGATCAACCACACCCAGCCGCTTGTTGCAGTTTTTAACCACCAAGTTTGTGGCCATTTGTTACAGCAGCCACAAGAAACTTTAATACAGCCAGCCTTCTATATCCGTGGATTTCACAGATTGACAATATTTGAAAAAAAAAAAAAAAACAACAATAAAAGATAACACAAAATTTAAAAAGCAATACAGTATAACAACTATTTGCATAACATTCATAAGTAATCTAGAGATTATGTAAAGTGTATGGGAGGATGTGTGTAGATTACATGCAAATACTGCCCCATTTTATATCAGGGATTTGAGTATCTGAGGATTTTGATATCCCCAGGGGGTCCTGGAAGCAGTCCTCTGAGGGCACTGAGGTATGACTGTACACGTAAGCTTCAAAAAGTTTTGTTGAGTAACAATTATGTGTTAATGATGCAAGTCATTGAGGAGATTGCTTCTGCTTTCAAGAAGCATACGCAAGCACAAGCTGTAGAGAGTCAGATACAGGGATGGATCATTATAGTACAGTGTGAAAAAGGTCTGTTAAGGATGGTATGTAGAGAGAGAGAGAGAGAGAGAGAGAACAAATGAGAACATGGAAAGAATGCCAACCTTTTTCTGAACAAAGCCAGTATTAAGCTGCAACTAATATTTGATTTATCGATTGAAAGCATTTATGTAAAATAATCTATTTTTAATATACCTATTAATGTATAAAAAGAATGTAATTAATAACCTAAAGCCTTGAATTTGGTGAATTTTTAAGCTGGGGTATACTACATGAAGCAGATATTTCAGTCTGCTCTACAAATACCAAGAGAACTAAATTATAACATCTAACCTGCTATGAATCTGCCCGGGCATTTTAATACCTCTTTTCAACCCTGGCTGTCAGACTTTTCTCTTATGAAAATATATCTCTAATCTTACAAGGGAATACACTGAATAGAGACTTGTCATACTAATATTTATCACTAGTATATAAAAAATGATACTAGTAGAGTGCTTTATTTTTTAAGCCTTATTGAGGTATAATTTAAATACTGTAAAATTCACCCATTTTTAGTGCACAGTATTTTAGTTTTTAAAATAAATTTATAGAAGCTAAAATTGATCTCACAGAAGTAGACAGTAGAATAGTAGTTATTAATATTAGAGGCTGGGAAGGGGTGGGAGGAGAGGGGGATAGAGAAAGGTTGGTTACAAATTTTGGATACAAAATTACAGTTAGGAGGAAGAAATTCCAATATCCTATAGAACTATAGAGTGACTGTAGTTAATAGTAATTTATTATATATTTTCAAATAGCTAGAAGAGAGGATTTTCAGTCTTCCCAACACAAAGAAAAGATAAATGTTTGAGATGATGGATATGCTAATTATCCTGATTTGATCAGTACACATTGTATGTATTTAAATATCCTTCTGTACATCATAAATATGTATAATTATTATGTGTCAATTTTAAAAAACAAGAACTTTAAAAATTTTCAAAACTTTTACAGCTGATTTGATCAGTACACATCGTATATATTTAAATATCCCTCTGTACCTCATAAATGTTTATAATTATTATGTGTCAATTTAAAAAAACAAAAACTTTAAACATTTTCAAAACTTTTAGAGCTGTGTAAACCTTACTACAGTTCACTCTTATAATATTCTCACCACCCCTAAAAAGACCCCTGGTGGGCATTTGCAGTCAGTTTTCACTCCTAATCCCAGCCCCAGGCAATCACTCATCTGCTTTCTGTTTTTGTAGATTCGCCTTTTCTAGACATTACATATAAATATAATAATAAAATACATGTTCTTTTGTGTCAGATTTCTTTAACGTAGCATAATGTTTTTAAGGTTTATCTATTTTATAACATGTATTAGTACTTTCTTCCATTTTTATTGCTGAATCATGTTCGCTTGTATTTTGTTTATAAATGTTTCGTTTATCCATTCACCTGTAAGTGGACATTTGAATGGTTTTCACTTGGGGCTGTCATGAATAATACTCTATACATTCACATACAAGTGTTTGTGTGGATATTTATTTTTATATTCTTGGAAAGATGAATACCAAGGAAGGAATTGCCACTTCATATAGTAAAGGAATGTTTTAATTTTTGTTGAACTCTTCCAAACTGCTTGTACCAGTTGACATATCCTACCAGTAATGTATAAAGGTTCCAGTTTCCCCACATTTTCACCAGTACTCCTTACTGTCTACCTCTTTGATTGTGGCCACTCTAGTGCGTGGGAAGTGGTATCTCATTTTGACTAATGACTAATGATATTGACTGTGTCCTTTGAAGCTTTCAGGTGAACTTAATTCCTTTCGTTGGCCCTCAGGGCTCAATTGTGTATTATTTTTTCCTAACCAAGCATGGCATAGAACAAACAATAGAGGAAAGAAAGATTATAAGAAGAATTGAGAACAAAAGCAAAATAAAGATGATGTTGTTGGGAAGCAATGAGAATAAAGTAGTATGATTATGGGAAAGGGAGGAAAAGGAAGAATTATTAAAGAGAATAAATTGGATTGTTTGGAAAGCCAAAGCATATTCTTGTAGTGTTATCAGTGGGGAATAAAGACACAAGCACACTGACAGCGTTGGTAACAATTTGAACATTCTTTGTTGAGAGTAATGACAATGTCTACTGAGGTCATTCATTTATATCACAATGTGCTCATGGGCTGAGAGTGCTTTCATTATTGATTATACTTGTCTAGTCTCTACAAAGAACATTTCTATCTATTCATAGCTTTTTTCTTCGATTTGTTAAGGTCTTCTGTGATGCCTTTTACAGAGGTGATGTGCGACCCTCTGGACACAGCAGTAGGTCCATTGGAGCCTCTTAGTGTTGACTAAATAATCCTGAATTTCATGTTTTTCCTTCCAACACAGTTCTATTTGTACAGTGCACTCACTTGTGTCCTTTCTTAGACCTCCAGTACACCATTTTGGGGAGTAGGTTTGTTTTGTTTTGTTTTGTTTTTTCTACTTTTGGGTGTATGGGTTGTTACCATATGACTTCATCATCATGTCTTATGAAACATCCTGAGAAGTTTCTCCTTCTATTCTAACATCTGAGTGATTGAGAATTGTTTCCTCAGTTTTGGCTTCAGGTAATGGTCAGTTTGACAGTCACTGTAACCACCCAGTGGGGTTCACCTTGCCTGCTGCCTAGACAGAGCCGATTTATCAAGACAGGGGAATTTCAATGGAGGGAGAGTAATTCACACAGAGCCAGCTGTGTGGGAAACCAGTTTAATTATTATTCAAATCAGTCTCCCCTTTGGGGATCTGAGTTTTTAAGGATAATCTGGTGGGTAGGAGCTTGCAAAGTGGGGAGAGCTGATTAGCTGGATTGGAGATGGAACCACATGAGGTGGAAGTGAATTTCTCTTGCTGTCTTCTGTTCTTGGGTGGGATCTCAGAACTGGTTGAGCCAGATTGCTGGTCTGGGTGGTGTCAGCTGGTGCATCAAGTGCAGAATATCTCAAGCACTGATCTTAGGTTTTACAATAGTGATGTTATCCCCAGGAGCAATTTGGGGAGGTTCTTTTCTGCAAGACTCCTAGACCATAATTTCTAATCTTACAGCTGATCTGTTAGTCCTACAAAGGCAGACTGGTCCCAGGCAAGAAGGGGATCTTTTTGGGAAAGGGCTATTCTTAATTTTGTTTCAGAGTCAAGCTATGAACTGAATTCCTTCCCAAAGTTAGTTGGGCTGACACTCAGGAATGAACAAGGACAGCTTAAAAATTAGAAGCAAGATGGAGTTGGTTATGTCTGATCTCTTTTACTGTCGTAATTTCCTCAGTTATAATTTTTGCAAAGGCAGTTTCATCACTATAAAGAACCCAAACCTTAGAGTTTTCATCCTAAATCAATTACTGAATCCTGATATTAAGGGGCAACAAATATTTTCCCAAAATGTCGTAAAACAAAATGTATATTTGTATTTTAAGTTTTTTGTAAAACACAAATATTTCTCAATGTTTAATTATGTTTGTCACCAAATTAATATATTTGTCTATATGAGCTGTGAAGATCAAGTGCTATGACTATAGTTAATAAATTTATATATAAAAATGATGTTAGATCTTTTGAAATGGATAATCTCATTTATAAACTTACTCCATTCATTTGGCAAATTCTCCACATTGTTTAGGAACTCTTACTTTGGAATTTCCATTTCCATTAGTCCCAGTTTATGAACCAAACAAAAAAACTGATCTCATTACTTTATTGTCACACTTCATATATAAGGTGCTAAAGCAATATGCCTTAGTAATTGAGATTGTAAATAAATTGAGATTCCTGTCTCACATATTGCCTAGTGCTTGGTTTAGCCTGTTTTCAGATGTGAATAGCACGTTTTCCTTCCATCTCATCTCATAAGAAAAGCAATATGTCTAAAACAAAGGATGCACTGATTGCAGCAGTTTCTTCCCCTGAGTCTATTACTCTAGTTCACTGAATTTACTACCAAGCCCTTCTACCATATTTTACAGCAAATTCTCCAAGAGGCTCTGGGATGAGTCAGTTTTTTTGTGTGATGTAGTTACTTTTGCAAATTATATTATAGCAGGGATTGGTTTCAAAAGGTATTTGAACTGAGTTCCATTTATTTCATTATCTGATTGGGATGCCAAGCAGAGTCAGCACAGATACACCTAAGTGTGGGCATGGCTGTTGGGGGTACAATCTTGTTTAAGTAACAGGGCTTGGTCAAATATGCAATGATCTACCTTGTAATAATCAAGAACACACAGTCGTTACAATGCAAGAGAGATGTGAAGATTTAAGTAGCTTAGTCTTACTTACTGTGACAATGAATGAATGAATGGCTTCTAGAAGAGTGGAATCCTTCACAGGGGATGAGAGAGGAACACAGAAGAATCACAGGAACACAGACAGAGGGAGCACGTTTACTCATTCATTTATTATGACAACCCCGCAAAGCCATTGTTCTTATTTTTAAAACATCTAGGCTCACATAATTAATTTAAATGCTGAATGTTCAGGAAAGTATTAAAAATCTCTGTGCCTCAGCCTTCTCATCTATGTAACTTATAAAAGCAGTAGAAATTAGAGTAAAATTCAGAGCCCAGGGCCAGCCACATTGTAGATATTTTATTTACAAAGGTGTATATTTGGTAGCATTTAGGTTCAGCTGCTATGTTAAAAAAAAAAAAAAAAAAGGGCTGGGCACGGTGGCTCATGCCTGTAATCCCAGTACTTTGGGAGGCTGAGGCGGGCAGATCACAAGGTCAGGAGTTCGAGACCAGCCTGGCTTACATGGTGAAACCCCCATCTCTACTAAAAATACAAAACTTAGCCAGGTGTGGTGGTGCACGCCTGTAGTCCCAGCTACTTGGGAGGCTGAGGCAGGAGAATCACTTGAACCTGGGAGGTGGAGTGGCAGTGAGCTGATATCATGCCACTGCACTCCAGCCTCAGCAACAGAGCAAGACCACTGCACTCCAGCCTGGGCGACAGAGTGAGACTTTGTCTCAAAAAACAACAACAACAAAAACAAAAAATAAAAAACAAAAACCAGTGGCCTAAGCAAAATGGCTTATTTTTCTGTCATTTAAATGAATTCAGGTGAAACACACTCTGAGGTTGGTATGATGGCTCTACAAAGTTGCCTAGTTCTCTGCCAAGTTTCCTCAAGTTCTCTGTTCTGCCAGCCCAAGGTTATGCCCTTGTCTGTGTGGCCTAAAATAGTTACCAGTGCTCTAGCCACTACATTCAAGCTCAAGGAGACAGGATTGAAGTAAATAGGGTTGAAGACAGGATTGAGGGCTGCAAATAGGGTTCTTCTCTATCCCTTAAGAAGTCTTCTAGGTTGGCCCACCTGACAATTTTCTTAGATCTCATTGGTCACACAGGGCCACCAGGGAGGACAGGAAATGTTAAACTTTTAGCTGGTCAGCAATGAGTCCAGCTAAAAATTGGGCTTTGTTCTTAACAAAAAGGTAGGGGAGGGGGTTGGGGAGTGGGTTGTAATATAACCATTATTTTTAAAGCTTTTTACTTAGTAGCTCAGGCAAGTTATTGAGTCTTAGTTTTCTCCTCTATGAAATGGGGACACCCCTAACCTCAAAGGAATATTGTGAGTAAATAATAAAAGATTATATGTGTGAAACACCCATAGGTAGCTGCTGTATCACATAACTTAGGCATTAGACTTTGGACAGCCCCAGGTTAGACTTTCCTAACTTTGGAGCCATCACTGCGCGGGCAGTGATATGAATACCTGAGACTTGGCTTGTCAGATAGTGGTGGGCATGCACCTCACAGTGATGCCCCATGGTGGCAGAGACAGCATTAGGGGATTGACATATCGCAGAACTCTTCTCTAATGGGGAACAGATGTCTAATAACCTCCTTTCTGGGGGTTGCATAGGACCCAAATTACTTGGTAGAATCACAATGGCAGCAAAGGCATTTGAAGAGTATGGTATGAGATTTCCCACCAATTGTTTTATTTAATTTGAGAAATAAAGATATAAATCATTCCTTAGTTTTTTAGATGTTTAGAGAGATGGGAAGGAGACTGAGAACTTTCTGGATTTTCTGGTTGGCCCTTAGGAAAAGTGTGGTTACATCTTTCAATAATTCAATCCCTGCTGCTACTTGAGCACATCACAGTGACAATCAGCTCATCACAAATCGGCACCTGAAATCCGGGGTACCCTGCCTGGAAATGTTTGACTGGGGGCTCTTTTAAATGTTTTAGACATTATACCCCTTTCCTCCTAAATGTTTCAGTGTGTTTTCTTAAATCAAGTCTTTATAGACTGAATTATGTTCCCCCAAAAGTCATACTGAAACCCTGACCTCCAGTGTAACCGTACTGGGAGACAGGCCCTTTAAGGAAGTATTAGGGTTAAGTGAAGTTGTAAGGGTGGGGCCCTAATCCAATATGACTGGTTTCCCGCTAAGAAGAGGAAGAGATATCATAGTTCTTCCTCTCACCACACATGTGCATGCATAAAAGAAAGACAATGGGAGGACACAGCGAGGAGGTAGTTGTCTGCAAGCAAAGAAGAGAGCCCTCAGCAGGCACCAATCCTACTGCTCCCTCCAGAACTGTGAGAAAATAAATTTGTGTTGTTTAAACCACCTAGTCAGTAGTATTTTGTAATGACAGTCCTAGCTAATTAGTACACGAGGACATTCTTTTCGACAACTCCAGGACAACTATCAAAATCAGTCAGTTAACACTGAAACAATACTACAGATCTAATTCAGATTGTGTCAGTTGTTTAAATAATGTCCTTTATAGCAAAAGACATCCAAGATCATGTGTTGACTTCACTGATCATGTCTCTTAGTCTTGTTTAATTTGAAAGAGTGTATCAGTCTTTCTTCCTCTTTATGGCATTGAGACTTTTTATGAGTACAGAGCCAGCAATTCTATAAAATGTTGCTTAGTTTGTGGCTGTCTGGTTATTTACTCATGATTATATTTGGGTTATGCATTTTGGGCAAGAATACTGCAGAAGTGATAGTGTGCCCTCAAGTGCATCATATGAAATGTCTGTTTGTCCCCTACTCATCATGTTAACTTGACCACTTAAAGTGTATCAGTTTTTTCTACTGTGAAGCTATTTCCCCCTCTTATAATTAATAAGTATATTGTGGGAATATGGGATATATTATGAAACTATAAGTATGCTTCCATTCACTAGTTTTAAAATCCACTGTTTTCTTGCGTATTATTGTGGTTGCCAAATGGTGATTTTCTAATCCCAATATCTCTTATACATTTGTTTCTTAGCTTTCTACTATGAAGAAAAGTTTTTCCTTTCACTCATTTTTTTAATAATAAATAGACTCATATGTATTAAAACATGCTATAATCCATATTCTGATTCTGATCATACTACATAACTCCAAATGTGGTGAAAATATATTATTTGTTCCATGTGATACAGCACTAAGGCAAAAAAAACTTCAAATAATTTATATAGAGATAGATTGTTCTAGCTAGAATGGATTTTGTGAATGATAAAAAAGGATGAATCAAAGATGACTGTCTGACTTCTAGGCTGGGTGTAATAGAGAATGTGAGAAAACATTCAGAAAAGATAGTGGTGAGTTGAAATTGAGAACAGCCCAGTCCAGGGTGAGATATAGCTTGATGTGGGAAATGGAAGCTCAAGGATGGTGTCTGGACAGGCAATAGGGGTTGGAGAGCAGCCCTGGCAGGAGCGGATTCCTACTGGCTCGGGGAGCTAGGTGGATGCATCTCTTCCCAGCATCAGCTCCATCTACAGTAATGTCATATGGGTAGCTTGAAGTCAGCCACAGAAATGAGCAAATGGTACAGATCAAATCTTTCCCTCACTCCCTCCTCATGTTATCACCAGAACCAGTTTACCAGCACACTATCCTTTGAGATGCACTGGCATGTAGTAGTATGTGACAGTTAAAATCCTGAAAGTGAACGAGATCATTTATGGATAATGTTTAATATGAGAATAAAATAAGTTAGTAAAAGAAATCTGGAGTTTCAGTATTAGGGGTGGGTGGAAGAAAAGCCATAGAAGAGCTGCAGAAGGGATTGGAGAGAGGTTGAAGGGAAATCAGAGGTGAAGATGTTCAAAGAATCCAGGAGAGTAGAGATTGATGAACAATGTCACATGTAGTCAAGATGTCTAGTAAGACAAAGACCGAATGTGTGTTAGGGTACTGGATTGGTTGGTGATCTTAGTAAAAGTTTGAGTTCAGTGACTTGAGCAGGTGCTGAATTGGGTTCAGTAGAAATTTAAAAACTGTTGAATGTGGGAATGGATAATAATGGAGCTTTCAACATCAAGAAAAGTGGCTTTTCCAGGCTTACCTTTTTTTTTAAAAACAATCTTGCTATAATATAGTCTACAGTTTTAAACCATAGTAAGCATGAGCTAAAGAGTAGTTTGTTTACTTTCTGTAAGTGCATTAGCCTATTTTGCTTTTAAATTAGGGAACCTATCTTACACAATTTGAATTTGTTTTGTTTTAATCTTGGTATTGTGGCTCTTGGTCGGTTTTGTCAGAATAAATAGCATGTTGCATAAAAACAATTTTCAGTAAGTAATTGTACTCATTGAACAGGCTTTTCAATATTACTTGCTGTATTGCAAACCAGGCCTCTTTTTTTTCCTGGTTGAAAGTTATGTTTTTTTAATAGAAAATAATGCCTCTTAACAGAGTAATTGCTTTTTTTAAAATTCAGTGGTCAGGTTTGTGAAATTTGTTTTAGAACCATAGGTATATAGAATGAGATATTGTGCCTTTATGTTTTGTCTTTTTAAGCTAAGATTAATTTTGGTAGCAAAGCAAAACTCAATCTTTTAAGCACTAAAAATTTTAATGTGTTGTACTTAGTATCAGTTTGTTGGCTACTCTGCTTTCCTGGAAAGTTTTTTTTTTTTTTTTTTTTTTTGGAAATTATTTTGGTAACAAAGGATACTATGCCATTCCATTTGAACAAAGAAAAATGTGAAAATTATGTAAAAATAAATAGGATAGGTTTTAATGCTTACATGTAGACTGTTTTGTACTGTGCCTGGGAATTTTTTTTGGATCTTTGTGGCAATAATATAGCTCTAGTTGATTTATTCTGCTGCTGCTGAATGATAGTACTTGATATCTAGTTAGGAAAATATTTCCTTAGAGTTGAAATAAATCATTTACAATGTCTGTAAATGTGATTTAGCTGTAAAAATAAAAATGTGTATTGGAAAGATAGAATCTTACCATCCTATGCCCAATTAATCTTTTTAAAAAGTAGTTTCTCAGGTTGGCGATAGAATGCACACTGTTTCAAATAGAAAGGGAAAAAAGGTTTGTAGAATTTTATTAAAAATAACATAGCGTGTCTGAAAAGCAAGAAAACCATGTGTTCTAGTTAACTATTGAGTTGGAAAAAAATTCTGTATGTTCACTATAACCAGTCATTTGCAATTAACAGTGTTAGAAAATAATAATTACAGCCAACTGTGTACGTGTGTGGCCAGGGAAGGGGAGATCCCATGCCTTATGCTAAGTGTTTTCACTGTATTTTCTTATTTAATCCTCATTACAGCTACAGCTCATAGTAGCACAGTCAATATTTACATCCAGCTCTGACTCTAGAGAGAGATTTTATACAGCATTACACACCAGTGATCAGTGTATTTTCTGACGAGCGGGAAATAGTGTCAAAAATAGAAATAAAAAGAAACAGAAGTAGCTCCTGATGACCCTAGTTCTGGTATTTATTAAGATTAGGAAATGAATCAGATATGAATTGGTTTAGAGGAACTTAGTACTGTACTAATTTAGGATTAGAAAGAAAGAGAAAGCTCTCTTTTTTGCTGTTGTTAAAATTGTCAACTTCAAATGTGATGTATATAGTCAAATGCGATAAACTAAATATATTTCCTCTATGAGAAAATTTTTCTGAAATTATTTACTGTTAGTTTTGCTCAAGCTGTTAGGAGCTCACAGACATTTGAGGTTCAAATATTCTTTTTAGCCTTCTTTTTCTCTTGTCATTATCAATAAAACTGCTCTGGAAATTCCAGATTTTACCTGGAGAAAAAGCAAAAATGGAAAATTATTTTTTTTTAACCTCCTGTTCCACCAACACTGGTTTAGTTTATCCTATTCAGAGTGATAGGAAGGGTTGGATGCAGGGGCTCATGCCTGTAATCACAGCACTTAGGTAGGCCAAGGCAGGCGGATCGCTTGAACTCAGGAGTTTGAGGCCAGCCTGGCCAAAATGGCAAAACCCTGTCTCTACGAAAATATAAAACATTAGCCTGGAGTGGTGGCACACACCTATAGTCCCAGCTGCTTGAGAAGCTAAGATGGGAGGATTGCTTGAGCCTGGGAGACGGAGGTTGCAGTGAGCCAAGATCACACCACTGTACTCCATGCCTAGGTGACACAGGGAAAACCTGTCTCAAAAAAAAAAAAAAAGTGATAGGAAATAGACTATCTTTACTATTTTTAGTTTAGGTATAAGCTTCCTTGTTAGTGCAGACATTTCAACTCCTTAATAATTAGGAGAGTCTATTTGCAAGCTTTGCTTCTTTCAGGTATGTTACATTCTTTTTATTTCTATTCTTGTATGGGATTTTCTGCTTTTTGTGAACTTTTGAATTGTCTAAAAGAGAAAATTATACAGTCACATTTAGCAGCACTTTTCAGAACTGCTGTGGCAAGAGAGACCATGATTTAGTGTTTATTTATGTTACACACAATCGACTGCAGGTCCCTTGCGTATACACACGTAGACACAGAAAAGCATATTTTGCATTGAGGCTTATGGAGAGTTTGATGAGTATAATTTAGGTTCAGATGCTTCAAGGTTTTCTTTAAATTACTTCTCTCTGGATTGGAATAATAATGTTTATCCTAACTTCTTTCTTTTTAAATCTTTCTTCTACTTTTTGGGATCCTGTTTCTGGATGCTTTTTTGGGAAGAGTGATGTCAATGAATTTGATTTTGCTTTTTAAAAGTCAGAGTTTCTACTGATTTCAGCTTTAAACCCTCTTGACCTCGTGGTTGAATCCTAAACCTGGTATTGTACATTAAAGGAATGAAACCAGGAGTTCTGGTAATTCATTTGCTGACAAGGGTAACCATCTCCAGCTGCGGATGTTGAATCTATGTTTTAATATCTGTTCATGCTTTGAGTTTACTGTTCTTTAGTAATGAGGTGGCATAGTACAAGGGAAAAGACATAGGCTTTAGAACTAGGTTAGCTTAACTTCTTAAGAAAATTTGTTTATTTTATAACACAGATTCACAGGAAAATCTAGAAATAGTACAGAGAGATTCTCTATCCCCTTTGTTCAGTTGCTTCCAATGGTTACGTTGTACGTAACTGTAGCACAATATCATAACCAGGAAATTGACATCCATGCAATATGTGTGTATAGTTCTATGCCATTTTATCATATCTGTGGATTCATGTAAGCACCACCACACTCAATATATATAACTATTCTATCAACCCAAAGATCTCCCTCATGCTGTCTCTTTGTAGTTACACCCACTCTCTACCCCACCACCAACTCTAAGTCCTAGCAACCACTAATCTGTTTTCCATCTCTGTACTTGTGTCACTTTGAGAATGTGATGTAAATGGAATCATATATTATGTGGTCTCTTACAGTTGGCTTTTTTTCGCCATAATGTCTTTTAGATTCATCCAAGTTGTTGACTGCATTAATAATTCTTTCCTTTGTATTGCTATGAAGTGTTACATAATACAGATGTACTATAGTTTGTTTAACCATTCACAGACTGTGGTACACTTTGTTTTTTTTTAGTACTTTTTTTTTTTTTTTTTTTTCAGTTTTGCGCTATTACAACTAAAGCTGCCATGAGCATTCATGTACAGGTTTTTGTGTGGGCAGACATTTTTTACTTATCTGGGATAAGTGCCCAGGAGTGCAACTGATGGGCTTTATGGTAACTGTATGTTGAACTTTTAAGACACTGCCAAACTATATTCCAGAATGACTCACTGGTAATGTAGGAGAGATCCTGTTTCTCTGGGCTTCCCCAGTATTTGGTATTGCTCTATTTTTCATTTTAGCTCTTCTAGTAGGTGGTTAGTGATATCAGTATTATCTCATTGTGGTTTTATTTTCATTTCCCTAATGGCTAGTGACATGGGCCATCTATTGGCTATTCGTATATATTCTGTAGTGAAACACCACTTCATGTCTTTTGTCCAGTTTCTAGTTGGATCACCTTTTTTGTTGTTGTTGAGTTTTGGGAGTTCTTAATTTATTATATATACTAATTCTCTATCGAATAAGTATCCTAAAAAAACACTGTTTTTAGTGAAAATTTCAAACATATACACAATTTTTAAAATAAGTGTAATAAACCCCCCATCTTTCACCTTCAACAGTTACTGGCCTCTTCTTCACCCTCAAATTATTTTGAAACAAATCGCAAACATCATATCATTTCATGAATACATATTTAAGTAGGACTATAACATATACAGACTGTTCTCTTAAAAGCAAGCATAATGGCTCTGTCATATGTAAAGGAATTAACACTAAATCCTAATATCATTAAATGGCCAATTACTCATTACATTTCCCTTCATTTGTTTTCTCTTGTTTATTCTGAACCAAATACAAATAATTTCCATACGTTGCAATTCGTTGATATGCCTCTAAAGTCTCTATTAATCTGTAGATTCCACCTTCTTATCTCACTCTTTCTCCTCTTGCTTTTGCGGGGGCGGGAGAGGGAGGGGCCTTGTAACACTTCCCACAATCTGCGTTTTGCTGACTGTGCACCATGATGTCAGTTGATGTGTGCCTCTATCCACTGAATTTCCTGTAAGTCCACAGCTAGATCTAGAGGCTTGAGTGCATTCAAGGTTTCTCTTTTTGGCTAGAATACTTCATAGATGGTGCTGTGTACTTCTAGGAGGAAGTAAATAATTCTGGTTGTTTTTCTTTTTGTGAAGTAAGTTTCCACATACCTAGGTCCATTATTTCAGTGTTGGTTGAAAAACTGAAATTGTAATTCTAGTATTCTTTCTTAATTTACTAGCCAGAATATCTGTCAAGAGAGGCATTCCTTCATGAAATACTTGATTACCCTGAGAGGAAGGTACAGTTTATATAGACAACACAGGACAAATGCTTGATTCTTTCATTTTCTTTACCTGTTTTTATTCTTACTAATGTTCAAATATTCCACCTTGGTCCACAGGAACTACCTCTAAGTTACTTTATATGACTTCAGTTGTCATGCTTTATATTCCAGATATTTCATGTTCATCTTATTTCTTTTCTTTTTTTTTTTTTTTTTTTGGAGACAGGGTCTTACTCTGTTGCCCAGGCTGGAGTGCAGTGGTGCAATCTGGGCTCACTGCAACCTCTGCCTCCCAGGTTCAAGTGATTCTTCTGCCTCAGCCTCCCAAGTAGCTGGGATTACAGGCATGCGCCACCATGCCCGGCTAATTTTTGTATTTTTTGGTAGAGATGGGGTTTCACCATGTTGGCCAGGCTGGTCTCGCCTCAAGTGATCCACCCACCTTGGCCTCCCAAAGTGCTGGGATCAGTTAGACCTTCATTGCTTATTTAGTTTACTTTTCATGTGGCAGTTTCAGGGGTTGCCCCTACTTAAGAGTCTCATGTCCCACAAGACACCGTATCTCTTGTAACAACTCCACAGGCTTCCCGTGTTCACATGAGAGACATACCCAATTACAAGAATTAACACATTCAGGGAAGCCCAAATTATACCACTCTCATCAGGTATTTATGGGACATTTATAATTCCTCCTTGTTTAGTTGCAGTTTATCAATCAGGGATAATATTACCATAGGCAATATTGACATAATTGACATTCTATCTTCATCTGATTTCTAGTGGAACAGAGAGAAAATTAACTCAAAGTCTCATTCTTATGGTATAAAAGGAAAGGGCTTGATTAATTCTTTTCTAACTCTCCTCCTGAGCCACCACACCCGGCCTCATCTTATTTATTTTCTACCTCTGACCTGGAAACAGCCATTTGTTCAAGAGCTTTTGGTTCTTTTTCTTTGGAAGGAATTTTAGGACCCAAATCGGGGCATTGTGGTGCTCATTCCTACTAGATAGCTCACTGTTTCTAGGCTTTTTCAGTGGGGACTTCTGTCAAAATCAATTATCTTTTAAAATATGAAAATAGATAATGAGCTCAGTCTGATGTTTTCTATTCATATTCAGAGCTATAGGGATTTTGCTTAATCTCATTGATGGTACATTTCTATCTCCCTTGCTGCCACTGAAACCTCTGGTTCCTAACGACACCAGGATAATTACTTATTTGCTTTATTCCACATTACTCCCAGAAGTCTCAAAATAACAATTGCCATCATTACCAGAAACAAAGTGATTATTAAAAATAGTGTGTGGGGTTTTTAATAATTCTTTTTGTTTTTAAGGTATATAGTACTAGGTATATATGGTCAAATTATTGAGATTTAAACCTACTTTATATAGTTTATGATTATGGATCATTTGTTTCATGTTGTTTTTTTCTTTTATTTCATAATAATATAAACACTGCTTCTAAATCTACATACAAAACAAGGTACAGTAGAGAGGTCTCTCTAGTCCTGTCTATCCTGTTTCATCCCTCTACTTATAGGTTACCCTTTCTTCTTTTTCTCCTTCTTTTCCTCTTTCTTTTTCTCCTTCTTTTCCTCTTTCTTTTTTTATTCTTCTCTTCTTCAGTTTGGTTTAGCTTTAATGTATATAGCCTCCTACTGTCTTAGATGAATGATAGCATGTTGTACACATTTTTCTTTTATCTGCGATCACTCCATAGCAGTATGTTAGCATCATCACTATGAATGTTGGTTATAGAGGAATGCTATTAGAATAGCCCATTCCATAAAGTTTTCTGAGCTGGCCTAACATATTTTTGTCTGGTTCTTGATCTTTAGTTCTTATATCTGATTTTAGAGATTCTGTCTTTCCTTATTTTTAATTTTTAAGAAACTTTCAAAAATAATAGCATTTACTGACTTTTGTTCTGACTATAGAAGTATTTCATGTTAATTACTAAAAATTCAGAACTACAGAAAATTATAAAATAAAGATCAAAATACATGAAAAATGTCAATACCCAGGGGAAACTTCTATTACTGTTTTGCTGCATAGCTCACTAATCTGTTGTTGTACATATATACATTTTAGCAACTGGATGAATATTCAATGTGTTGCTTTGTCATGTATTCTTTTATTTTTTGTTAGTAATATATAATGAGTGTTCCTGCATGTCTTTATTCTTCTAAAGATAATTTTAAAATCATTGAATGATATTGCACTGCATGGTTATATGAAAATTTATTTAGCTATTCACCTATATTAGATATTTAGGTTGTATCCAGTTTTTTAATTCATAAATATTATGGACATAACTCTTTCTGTGCGTTTCGGATTTGAGTGTGATTGCTAATGGTTGAAGAAATGTTTTAGGTTTTGATGTATGTTGCCAAATTGTTATTCAGACAAAATTTTCCAGTTATACAAATTTTTACTCCCATGAGAAGTCCATGATTTTTTTTTTGCACTTCATGGTAGCCATGTTCACATTGTGTTCTGCTATAGTTTTTTTAATGTAGTGTTTGTAAATAGTGAGACACTAATGTTGCTTACCTACGTTCTTTAGAGCATCTCACATTTGTTTCCAAAAGATGAATTTATAGATTTCTCCTTGCTTTTAGATGCTACTTCTCATCACTATTGGCATCTCCACTAGTTAAGATAACCATAGCCATGAACAGTGGCTCACACACAGTAGAAGCTTATTTCTTGTTCACATCAAGTCTGAAACAAATGTCCCTGATGAGTGGCACCTCACCTCTACACTATGATTCAGAAACCCACTGTCCTTCAATCTTGTGGCTCTGCATCTTCAGACAATGGCTGGAGGTCACCATGCTTGTCTTCATCAAGTAGGAAGAGAATGTTTGGGTGTTCAAATGTTATGGGAAGATTTTAGGGGCCAGACCTGGAATTGTTGCCTGTCATGTCCACTTACCTTCCTTTGGCTAGAATTCAGTCATATGGCCATCTCTAACTGTAAGCAAAGTATAGAAGTTGTGTGCTCAGGAAGAGGAAGTAATATCTGGAGAACTGTAAGCCAATCTCAGCCACTGCATAGCAGCACTTCTCTATGGTTTTATTTTGTTTTAGAAATGAAAGTCAGAAAATTGTGAGTTTGAAACATTAGTTTTGATTGCTCAGAAGCGACTTTTGTTCATCTCTGATTCTTGTATGCATCACCAACAGATGAAGTTGTTTAGTAAATGAGTTTCAGAATGTTGCAGAAATATTAGTTTATTAAATTTCTAAAATAAAGTACTTCCCTGTTATCTGTGGGGGATACGTTCCAAGAACCCCAGTGAATGCCAGAAACCATGGATAGTACCAAATCCTAGACATACTATTGCTACTTTTTTTCCTATATATACATACCTGTGATAAAGTTTAATTTATAAATTAGGCACAGTAAGAGATTAACAACAATAACATAATAAAGTAGAGCAATGATAGCCATATGGCAGCATCACTGCTCTTGCGTGTTTGGGGCATTATTAAGTAAAATAAGAGTTCCTTGAGTATAAGCACTGTAATGCTGCGACAGTCGATCTGATAACTGAGCTGGCTGCTACATCACTAATGGGTGAACAGAGTGGATATGCTGGACACAGGGAGGATTCACTTCCCGAGTGGGACCGAGTGGGATGATGTGAGATTTCATTATGCTACTCAGAATAATTTAAAAGGCATGTGATTTAAAACTTATGAATTTTTTCTTTCTGGAATTTTCCATTTCCTATTTTTGGGTTACAATTGACTGCAGGTAACTGAAACTGCAGATAAAGGGGACAACCGTAGTGTAATGATGGAATAGTTGTCTTTTGTAAATGAAGAAATTAAATCATTTAGTTGTCTGAGAATGGCTCATACAGTAGGATTAATTCATTTATCTTGTTTGGGTTGCTTGTGGTTCTATGCATATTTTATGTATGGAAATAACTGCAGGACGTGCTTATTAGTGAGTAGGCTCATTGGTCCTATTAAGATGTGGTAAGAACAAAAATAAACAACAACAAAAAAATCACAAGGTACTAAACAGACATGCAGATAAAGGGTTATTCATGCTGCAAATCTGATTTTATTTTTATTTGTAATAACCTTGATCCTGAAACCCATTACATTGACTAGATAAGAAAGAGAAACAGCAAAATTAGAGGCCAGTAAATTTATTTATGCTGTTTTCTTGAAGGCGGAACTGAAAATCCACCTTAAATGATAAATGCTTTTAGGCAGAGGGATATCTGTGGATATCTGTGTGCCTGTCAGTACTTTCATTTCCACACAAGGACCAGACTTGGACCTTTTCTGCATCTCCTCTGGAGGGCCTGATGTGAATTGTATTATTTTGGCCCTCAAATCATATTATAGGAGGACAGGATGTTTTTCTTCTTCACACACTGTGGCATGCCAGCCAGCTCTGTCAAGAGTTAATGACTCCCCAGCTGCCCACACTGACGTGGCTTGGCTTCAAGGTTCATTCCGGCATGCCCGCGAAATGCTTCATTTGGCTGCCCGAGGGTATCATCTTCTATCAGTTTCTCCTAGAGTGCTAGTAAGAAAATTGGTGATCAAGCATGATTTTTAATCCCCTGCCTAATGGAATTAGCACCATTTGCCGTGTCCTCACGTCTGGAAGAGAGACTGTGCCCAGTGCGTCGCTCCTGGAGGTGACCTTTCTCTCGTTTGAAGGCAGAGTGTAGATGGGATCCCTGGAAATCAATCTCTGACTGACTATGGCAGGAATGCGGGAATCAGGTTTCCTACTGAGCAAAGGATGTATCAAAATATATGCTCTGGAGTTTGATTCTCTCCTGATTAACATCTATTGCTTTTGTCAGTATGAAGTATTCGGTTAACTTTCACAGTTTGGTTCTTTTGTCAGAGTAAGAGATCACTGAGTGCTGATAATAGTGATAGGACCCAGAAATTTGGAGTCTTCATGTTTAAGGAGAGTGGGAATCATTTTGAATAATCTTATAGTCAGTAAAGCTTGCATATACAAGGAAAAGATAGTAAAAGAAAGTTACATAAAATAGGAAAACTCACAAACTTTTAAATTAAGTCCTAACCAATATTTAAAAATTAAAATGAATATCTGAGACACATAGCAGTGTATAAACAGATAAATGTATCAAAATTACAAGTATGAGGCTTTGGAATTTTAATTTTGTTGAATGTTTAGGTTATTTGCAGCTAAGATTATTTAGGCACTATTGTGTCCATCCTTTATAGATATGGTATGCTTTAAAATGAAAACCATCAAATTCCTTTTAATTAATGGTGTAAGCTTGATTCAATTTCATTTTTGAAATACCAACTTCTGTTACAATCAACCAGGGAGCTTTATTATCCCCTAAACAAAGTCATTATAATTCCATTGATTGCACACAGAGGGAGACTCTGCACAGTCTTAATGGTTATGAAACCCTTGTCTCTTCCTTCCCTCCTTTCCATTTTGTTGCTTTCATGGAACAACGCTGTTAAGAATACCTTATACTGGCTCATCTAAGTTAGATGAAAAGATTTGTCTGACAGCTGGAAAGCATGAGTGAGAAAATTCTAGTTCTCATGTTTTCGGAATTAACAAGTTGAACCAATTAGTAGGTATCTTCCACCAGAGAAACACTCGTTTTTGATTAAACCCTTATTCACAAGGAACAGAAAGTCATGGAGGGTGCGTGTGTGTGTGTATGTGCGTGTGTGTCCAGGGCACGGAGAAACCACTTTTTTCTTTGACTTTTGCAGAACTAGTCCTTAGCAGTTTATTCTACTGTACTGTACCAGCTTACTAGAGGATGGCACACAGGGTGACCAGGTTTTTCCAGGACTGTCCCGGTTTTAGTACTGAAGGTCCTGTGTCCCAGGAAGCTCCTTAGTGCCAGGCAAACTGGATGAGTTGGTCACCCTGGATGACAATCCAGCTTCATGTATGAAAATCTCTATGATCTGAACACTTTAGACTGGAAAACGTTCAGTGGACATTCAGTTGGACTTGAGTTAAGTTTAGGACAGGAAAATTGTGTTTGTTAAAATAACAGTCTCAAATTGGGCCCTGATGTTTGTGGGCTTTGTAAATGTGGTATTAAGACTTGTATGGTTAGGATTTTTTTAAACACAGTTTGATGAATTAAATGACTACTGTACAAAGTACCATGCTGAATCTGCAAGGGAAACTTAGCTGAATGAAGACAGAAACCAATGCTATTCTTCATTTGAACATTAAGTTACTTTGCACATAGTCCGGTGACTGAAAATACAGCAATGCTGCCGTAATATGTCAGTGAGAAAATGAAATTGGCTGCAAAGAAAATGGAAACATTAGATAAAACAAGCCTCTGTGAAAGTCATTAGGACAATGAAGCTGTCTAGTGGGTATTAAGTAATAATCGTAGTAGTAGATCAGGGCTGCTGCTGGCCCATAGGGGATCTTTATGCCAAATAGAAAACACTGTGGGCATGAGGCATGGTGGGTATGTGATGTTTGAGGTGTGGGCACTTCTGGCTCTTTTGAGTGAATTAGGAAAAGGCCCCCCTTCTTTAGGGCGGGTGCAGCCAGTGCCTGGGCACCATAGGTCATTGAACAGAGCATGGGCTGGATTTGAGCCCTCACAGGCCACCTCCCTCCCTTCTCCAGAGCTGGCTGCCTTGTGCATGCACAACCTTTACAGCTGAACTAAAGGAGTCCCATCAGCAAGAAGAGTGTTGAATGCCAAATTATAGCTTTGTCTTCTAGGAAAATATTTGGTTCTTTTTTTCTTTTCCTTCCAGGAAGGAGGGAGCTGACAGAACTTGAGAGAGATTAAATCTTTTCCTCTACTAATCTGCACTCATTTGTTTCTGATTGTTTTTTTCTGGTATTGAAGGATAGGCCATAGGGTTTTAGTATTTTCAGCTGATTTCTGGTTATTATTCTAATAATGCTACTTTGAGCGCCTTTATGTGCTGGGCACTGTGGTGAGCCACTTGCATATATCATCTCATAGAAATATTTTTGATGACTTTGTAAGGTGGAAATTATATTGACCTAGGGAGGCTAAAAGGCCTGCCTAGTCTCCCAGCTTATAACTGAATGAGCTGGAATTCAAACCCAGGTCTCTGTGACCCTGGGGCTGTGGTTGCTTCCCCACACCAGCTGCCTCTGTGTTGTCAAGAGGGCTGTCTTTCGAGAGCATAGCATGAAGGGACCCTGAGAAATCCCCCTGGCAAGGCTGGGCACGGTGGCTCACACCTGTAATCCCAGCACTTTGGGAGGCCAAGGCCGGCGGATCACCTGAGGTTGGGAGTTCGAGACTAGCCTGACCAACATGGAGAAACCCTGTCTGTACTAGAAATACAAAATTAGCCAGGCGTAGTGGTACATGCCTGCAATCCCAGCTACTTGGGAGGCTGAGGCAGGGGAATCACTTGAACCCGGGAGGCGGAAGTTGTGGTGAGCCGAGATCTCACCATTGCACTCCAGCCTGGGAAGCAAGAGCAAAATTCCATCTCAAAAAAGAAAAAAAAAAAGAAGTCCCTCTGACAGCCATAGCGTCTTACACAGAGGTAATGAACACTTAGAAAACTGCAATGTTATAAAATTATCTTCTCAATTTTTTTCTTTGGAAACGATAAGTAAAATATAAATAAATATAATCAAATATGTAAATATACATATACAAATAATTGGACAGAGACTGGAATTTCTAGTTCCTTTGGCAACTTTCCTACTTGAGCTTTTTATGTTATGTTTTAAAATGAGACACTTAGGTCTAGAAGGAAATTAGAAGAATGTTTGAAAAATTTTATGAACAAAAGAAGCATGCCTTTAAAAATAACCATATAGACTTAATTATTATGGATTTCTGATTTTCAGAATATTGAAAAGCATTTTACACAAACATTGACATGCTGACAGTTATCTGAATGACAGTTGTTTGCATGCAATGTATGATCTATGCTAAGAGCGGCTGTGATTCTTATTTCTACTCTGAAATCTTAGTTATAGCTTTCTTAGGAGCTTTCAAAACAAGTGAGTATTAGAATTTGAAAATAAAACCAAATTGACTAGAGTTGAGACCTCACATTTTCACTTTTTTCTTAAAGTGTAATGTATCCCCTCAATGTAAAAAATAGAGTTCCAAGTGAAATAAAACTTAAATCTTCTCAAAGTAAGATTTTTATAAGAAAGTGAATTTATTTTACAGGTGTTTTCCAATATAGTGCAGCAATGACTGGATTCCCCACTTTCTCGCTCTTGTGGCTCTGACAGTCAACCATCCTATCTTCAATTGAAAGGGCATTAGGGTTGGGGGCCAGAAAAGTCAGCTGTTCTCTGGATGGGTTTGTTTGGACCAGGAAAAGTTTTCTTTTTCTCTCCATTGTTTACTTCCTTATAATGGGTGTTGCATTTTATGAGGCCACCTAATTTACTGCAGGCCTTTGTCTGCAGTGCAGCCAGGTGATCTATTTCAGGAGGAGCTGTGGTCTGCAGAAAAGCCCAGGATGCCAAATGTCCTACTTGGCCCCTGAGAGAACTCAGTGTGTACGTGTGTCTAAGAGCTTCTGGATTTATTGTCTGTTGTTACTAGAGTTGCTTCAGAGCATGTGAATGAGGATGGGGTGAGAAGAGGGCTGTGGAGGGCCCTAGACTGAAAGCTAGATTGGAGAAAGTGAATTTATAGATGTTTAAGTGGGACTTTCTCCTCTCTCTGCCCTAAATTGAAGCTGCCTGGATCTGGAGCACAAACCCCAGCCTATGTTCTAGTATAAAGGTGGGATAGAAAGTGAGGTGGGGGAGAGAGTCAACTGGACTGACCTGGCCTTCATTCTACATGGATGCAAGAGATGAAGGAGACCAAGGCACTGATCTATAATACAAAATGACCCCTCCCACTAGCAATGGACCCCATCAGTGTCCTGGGTACTGACCCTGTGGTTTGAAACTCTTCGGGAGCAAATCGGAGTTGGAAACATGGCCAGAGGCTGTGGAAAGATTTTCTTCTGTGTGTACTGCTGCAGGAACTTGATGAGCCCTAAAGACAGGGATGGCACCAGGTAAGCACTGGGCCAGGATGAAGGGACAGTGAACTGCTTGGGCGAAATCATGGATGGCTGAGCCAAGGGAGATGGAGTCACCATCAATCACGTAGGGATGTCGTACTGCTGCTCAAGCTTCCAGGGATTGGAACTTCCACTTCACCATTCTTCCATTCAAATTTTAGACACTTGACTTTGAGACACTTTCAGTAGTGCCCCCAAATACAGGAGGAGAGGGCTTCCTATACTGTGTGTGCAGAGAGCTGTCATTGCTTAGGGGCAGCTACGCCCACTAAGTCCACTCTAGTCCCTGTGCCCAATGCCCACTAGCCCACTCTATCCCAATGCCCACTCTAGTCCCTGTGCAGCTGCCTGGGGCACCTCTCCCCTTGGCCCCTCTTGCCCACCCAGACTCTTTCATCTTCTCTGTCTCTTCAGGCCTAGATCTTTCCCGCAGCTTCCCTTCCTGTTCCAGCCCATGTTGATTTCTTTCTTTAGTACTTGATCACATGCACCCCTCCTGGGTAGTGCAGCAAGTGTAAAAAGGGCCCTATGGTGTAGCATTGAGTGTGAACTCAGGACCAGAATGCATACATTCAAATCCCAGTTCTGCTAATGGCTGGCTTTGTGGTCCTGGGCAAGTTAATTCACTTTTTTATGCCTCAGTTTCCCCATCTATAAAATGAGCATAGCAATAGCACCTGCTTTATAGTTGTTGTTGTATGCACTTAAAGAATTAACGTGTTTAGAACAGTTTCTGTCCCACAGTATGCACTCAGTAAATTTTCTCTGTAATTTACAAGTTAAATGTATGCTATGCTTTTTCTATATTGCTTCTAAGACTTAACTCGGTGTGCAATATTTTGCTTGTCAAATTGAATATTGCTGTTTCAATAGTTTGACTTTTTTTTTTGTAGTGATAAAGTTGTAGTAGAATTTTCGTTAACTTTATTTATTTATTTATTTATTTATTTATTTATTTATTTATTTACTTATTTATTTATTTATTTACTTATTTATTTATTTGAGATGGAGTCTCACTCTGTCACCCAGGCTGGAGTGCAGTGGTGCAATCTCTGCTCACTGAAACCTCCGGAGGCCTCCCAGGTTCAAGCGATTCTCCTGCCTCAGCCTCCTGAGTAGCTGGGATTACAGGCACATGCCACCACACCCAGCTAATTTTATTTTGTATTTTTAGTAGAGATGAGGGTTCACCATGCTGGTCAAGCTGGTCTCGAACCCCTGACCTCGTGATCCACCCACCTCAGCCTGCCAAAGTGCTGGGATTACGGGCGTAAGCCACCGCGCCTGGCCGACTTTTTGTTAATTTCTTAAATGGATCAGGTATATCTTGGTATCCTGAATTTCTATCCTTTTTTTTCTTTTTCTTTTTTTTTTTTGAGACAGAGTCTCGTGCTGTGGCCCAGGCTGGAATGCACTGACACGATCTCAGCTAGCTCGCTGCAACCTCCACCTCCTGGCCTCAAGCAATCCTCCCACCTCAGTTTCCTGAGTAGCTGGGACTACAGGCGTGTGCCACCATGCACGGCTAATTTTTTTGTATTTTTAATACAGATGAGGTTTTGCAGTGTTACTCAGGCTGGTCTGGAACTCCTAAGCTCAAGCAATCTGCCTGTCTCAGCCTCCCACAGTGCTGGGATTATAGGCATGAGCCACCACACTGACCCTGAATTCATGTCCTTTCAAATGTATGTCACTGATGTGTGCAAACATCCGTGAGAATAGTATTTGAATTTCAAGCATCCTCCTGGGACAGTAAAGACAGAGACTTTGTTGGAAATGGCATGAGAGGTAGCAGAGCTTTTGTGGTTAAGGGCACAGACTGAACTTATGACACCCCTGTCTTACTACCTGTGGAACCTTGGGACAAGTTATTTGACCATTAATGCCTCAGTTTCCCCACTTGCAGCATTAAGATATTAATAGTGCCTGTCTGACAGGAATGTGCTAAGGATTACAGGCATTAGAACCATGTCTGGGGCACGGTAGGTATTCATTAAATGGTAGCTGTTGCTGTTGTTAACAGGAAATGTGTTTCACTAGTTTACCCAGACAGTCCCAGTATCAAATACTCTTTTTCACTAGCTTAATTATACTTGAATTTATCCATCCATGTATCCCAGTAAAAGGTTCAGAAAATATCATTATAGTACCATTGACTGTTTTAATCTTTTTCTTAGTGCAAACGTTTACTTGTGCACTTACACAAATGTGTATTGCAAGTAGCAGTGATTTTATTGCATGGATTATTTAGTCTTTGGTTTGCAACAAGCTTGGATGGATGGAAATAACAGAAAACACAGCAAATGTGTGGTCAGAGAGGAGACAAGTGATGCAGCAAAAAGGCATTGAATTGGCCGTCAGGAGACTCAATCCTGGTGCTGGATCCACTGCTCCCTAGGTCTAAATCTGTACAATGGGGCCAGTTCTCTCTGTTTTGCCCACTTCATAAATATATCTCAAGGATTAAATGTTAGAATGAATCGAAAAGCTCTTTGACACGTAAATGCCATACAGATGCATACTATGTATCCTCTTCTAAAGGGAGTTTAGGCAAATTAAATATTCTTCTTAGTAGGAAGTTTTTATGTATACCAAATTGATGACCAACTAAGTATACTTTAATCAAAAGATTAAAGTATAGTAGGAACATACTTGAAACCTAAATCATACTGCTAAGTAAACGTAACACGTGCTTTTCTCACTTATTCTTATGGTAAGGTCTCTCTATCTACTTGAATCAGAACCTCTTATTTGTTTCTACATCTGGTATCTCGGAAATTTCCAAAATAGCTGTCTACTTCCTGGTGTTCACCATTTCCCCCTTGAGGCTGCTGGACCTCTTGTTCTTTGTTATGGACTTCAGAGTCGGCACTCTACCAATGTCATGCAATGCTGACACTGCACTATTGGAAATCAGATGGGGTTATCTCTCTGTGTTAAGCCCTTCACTGACTGTCCATTGCCATCAGAATAAAGTCTAAACTCCACAATGGGCCATGAAGTCCCGGAGTGAAATGGCCCCTGCCTACCACTTTAGTCTCTCTGTTCACCATTGTACCAGTATTAGATCTTCCAGCCATATGGACTTCTTTCACTTTCTCCCTCTGAGCTTGCCCTCTCAATCTTAGGCCTCTGTATATACATCATATTCTATCTCTTTGCACCTAATTCACTTCTCATCTTCCTCAGGTGTCAGCTACATTGTCACTTGGAGCATCCTCATCTGTCCCACTCCCTGTTTCTGCTGGTTGCTTATCTCTGTGGGACAGGCTGGTTGGCCATCTCACCACACAGTGATGCCCTCCCAGCTCTGGTCATTCTCCCTCTTACCATTTTTTCTCACTTAGAATTTCCGAGTCCACGGTACATGGATGGCACTTGTGTTTCAACCTGCAGCAATCACTACATGAGTTAACCTTTAAAAGGGTGCTTATTAAAAGGACTTTCAAAAATTGTGCACTGTTAACTTCATTCATTTCTATGAAAAGCCTTCATTGTAGAAGTCTGTGAACTGAAGAAGATATTGAAATGATCTTTATCACTTTTAATTAATTAGAAGTTGGGGCCAGGCATGGTGGCTTATGCCTGTAATCCCAGCACTTTGGGAGGTCGAGGCGGGTGGATCACCTGAGGTCAGGAGTTTAAGACCAGCCTGGCCAACATGGCGAAACCCTGTCTCTACTAAAAATACAAAAATTAGCCAGGCATGGTGGCATGTGCCTGTAATCCCAGCTACTAGGGGGGCTGAGGCAGGAGGATCACTTGAACCTGGGAGTTGGAGGTTGCAGTGAGCTGAGATCGTACCTCTGCACTCCATCTCAAAAAAAAAAAAAAAAAAAAGATAAGTTGGTATGGTTTGAATGTGGAAACCTCTCCAAAATTTGCATTGCAACTTAATCCCCATTGTGGTAGTATTAAGAGTGAGGCTTTCTGGGAGGTGCTAAGTCGATGCCTTTGTAAAAGAGGCTTCAGAGAGAGTTTATGTCTCCTGCTTTTCTGCTCTTCTGCCGTGTGAGGATGAGCAAGAAGGCCTTCACCAGGCCTACCAGATGCTGGTGCCTTGATCTTGCACTCTCCAGCCTCCAGGACTAGAAGAAATAAATTTCTGTTCTTTGTAAGTTACTCAGTCTGTGGTATTTTATTACAGCACCATGAACAGACGAAGACAGAAGTCATTGTGTTGTTAACATGCAGAAATGCAGTTTAACAATGATCTGTGTTGGAAACATGCTGAATAAACCAGCTCTATTTTACTTCTATGCTGTACAGAGTAGTGAATGCTTGATTTGGATTTAGATTTGGTCTCACCTTTGCCTCTTGCCAGCCATGAGATCCCTGAGTAAGTACCTCCTCCACCTCATTTGCAAGACAGGGACAAGTATGGACTCATGGGGCTAGTATGAAATAAAAATGGTAAGGTGCTTAGCACAGTGATTGGTGCCTATTAAATGGATTCAGTACCTGCCATCACTAATGAATTGAAACTTCCCTGGGACTGTTAATGAGAGACAAGGGTTATGTCTGAAATTTTTGCTATTAGTTGTAGAAGGAATAAAAAACTAGGGCCTTCGACTAAATTAATCATAGAGGGAATAAAAGTTAGGTCCTCTAAGTAAACTGATGCAGCTTAAACTCATTGACCTTTGACACTGAAGCATCATGACCTTTTTGCAGGCCAAGTAACATTTCTGGGCATCATTTTTTTCCCTCATCTATGAAACTATGTGAGCTGTTTTGATTCCTTCCACCTCTAACTTTAATTTGCAGGATGGTTAAGAGAACTGAAATTATTTTCTCCTATGCCTTGTTTGTCGTCATTTTCACCATTTAATATATGATAATTGAAGTAACTGTTTCCTTGTAAGTAATTTGAATTCAGAGTTTAAAATTTCTGGAAGGAAAATTTATCATAGCCTTAGAATGGGGTATTGAAGGTCAGTCTGAGTTTCTGAGTAGATAGAACTGAAATGTGCATCATTGTTTTCTTAGAATAGTTAGCTCCTTTCCTTCAGAATCTTTATTTGAATATCAAAGGAGACATCAAAGGTTGTTCGGCTTCTCCATGGAATGCCTTTGCCTATTAAGGTTTAGACAAGGCACTTCATGGGTTCAAGGAAAGTACATTAAAGAGAGAACCCATAAACACTTAAGTTTCCTTTATTGTTAAATGTCAAAAGACACTTAAAATTCTTTTGTTGTTTTTGTTAAGCTTATGCTTTTTTTCTGATGTGAGCTGTGTCTTTGCTATATTCTGATCAACTGAGAAATCTTTTTTCTTGAGTTTCAAAGAGAAGCAGTAAATCTGAATTTCTATTGAAAAAGCTCTGATTTCAAAACATTTTTTGGTCCAAATATGTGACTCTTTATTAATTTCCTTTTTGCGTTGAAAGAGCAAAGGAAGTTAAGTCAATTAAGATTGATGTTCTAGAAGAAATTTCATATATCACTGTTTATAATTTGTTGCTATAATGTTAAACACTTACAATTCATTGTATCTGAGATGTTTGCTACCTGGAACTGACATTTAGGAAAAAATTATCAGGTGTTTATAGATTCTGAGAAGAGCTGGAAAGACTAATTTCATATCTTCATTGAAATCATTAGTATTCCGGGTAAGGGAAATAGTACTATTACCATTTCCAGAGGAAAGTGGTTTTTCTCTTCCAACTTGCGGCCACATTCCAAGCTGTGAGCACTTTTATTTTGTACCCTGATCTACCATGAGAGGGTAAGGAAAACACAGAAAAAGAAAAGGGGTAGGCCGGGTGTGGTGGCTCACACCTGTAATCCCAGCACTTTGGGAGGCAGAGGCAGGTGGATCATGAGGTCAGGAGATCGAGACCATCCTGGCTAACATGGTGAAACCCCATCTCTACTAAAAATACAAAATGAACCTAGAGGAGTTGCAGTGAGCCGTTGTGCCCTGATCCAGCCTGGGTGACAGGAGATCCGTCTCAAAAAAAAAGAAAAATAGATGTTTACAATTTGATTTGACTCAGTAAGCATTTATTGATCATCTTGCTATATGTGTTAAAAATATTCAAATGACACTGGTTAAAGCACTGTAAGGAAAACTTTAAGGTGAGGCTAGGTCTGTTGCAATTGATACAGAGACCACTGTGATAGAATTTTGCAGTGGTGAAGACAGTTGGGGCTTAACTCTGAATATAGCATGGACAAGTGGGAATTTATAGCCAATAAGCAGGGTGTGGTGGGTTGGGGGGGCGTCAGTGGATGGAAAATTACTAAGAGAAAACATCATGAATAAGGGAGAATTCTGGCTAAATAGACCTAATAGGATTCTTCCTAACGACAGGCCAGGGCGATGAGACATGTCCTGGGAGATGGTGGAGGATGAAAAACTTGATCAGATATTGACAGTGATCAGCTTTGATGGTGGGGGTTTCTGGCTAAACTGATTTAGCGGGATTCTTGCTAAGACTGGATTTTACAAGAAAGTACACAGATGGGCCTAGGAGAAGGTTCAGGAACCTGACTAGATTTTGGTCAAACAAAGAATCTTTGTCATATGATCAATTATTTATTGACATGATAATTCTTTGTTAACAAAGGTCATTGATATATAATAACCATTTATTTAGCTCTCAAGATTATGGGTGGGTGGATGATTATGGTTGGCTGGTTGTTCTGATCTCTGCTAATATCTCTCAATAGGATTTGTGGACCAAGTAACTATGGAAGGTAAACTTGACTTTTATTTGAACATGATATACTGGGATGGTGGATGTGAGTAGTCAGAAAATTTGGGTATGTGGGAGCGTAGATTAGGGAATTGACTATGGCTAACCTTAATCTTTTGCTTTTATTTGGCAAGAATCAGAAGTTGTTACAAATACTGTTTTACAATGCCAATAACCTCGATGCCAATAACCTCAATTAATGTTAAACTGTTTTTTCATATGCAACTGCAAATTTTGAAGGGCCTACTCCAAGTGAAGAGTCAACTAATATTTGACTTTTCACGAATCCCTTGACATTCCTTTCTTTTTTGAAATTGGGTAGTTTCATCGTTTTTCCTTGGTCAGTTTTGGTGTCATCAGTTGGTGAGAACATCCAAGGATCACAATGTTTTAGACCTAAAACGGACCCTGAGACCATTTGGTCTAACATTCATTAATAAAGAAAAGAAGTGAAGCTCAGGTAGATTTATTTTACATCATGTGACAAGTTAGATGGGATCAGAGGAATAGAACCCTGGATCCTTAGTTCTCATTCTGTTGGTTTCATCAGTGGTCGGGTTTTGTTGTTGACATGTTCTCTGGCTTTGCAAGGAAAAGAATGGAGAACTTGACTGGAATTAGAAAAAAATAGTAATAGCATTTACATAGTAAATTGTATTTGAAGACAATGTTAGGTACTTTATCTTATAGTTGCAATGAATAACTGAGAGAATCTGATGTCATAGTTAAGTATTATTTCCAGTTTTAGGTTCTCCTCCTTTAGAAGAAAGAAATTATAATGTTCTTCCTCATGGAATTGTTGTAAGTGGTGAATAAGTTACTACACTCAAATCACTTAGATTAGTGTCTGGCACATATTAGTTGTTGCTATTTTTATTATTGCTGTTAATAGTATTGTTATTGAGTGTTGTTATTTGGTTCTACTTCACAGATCATGTGTATTGGACTGATGGGGAAAGTCTGTTTATTTTTGGTGTGGGTGGGGAAAGAGGAAAAGATGCAGAGAATTTAGCCCTTAGAGTGCTCCCTGTCAGAGCCTAGGGATCTCAGCCTCTGACCTAGTGTTTACCAAAAAAGAAGGCCATGTTATTTTGGCTTACTTTCTCATTTACTATTGGTCAACAACTAGAAATAGAAATCTTGAAGAGGTCATAGTTTTTTTTCATCTACTGCTCTCTTTACCAATTTAGGCTTTCATTACATTGGGATGCTACATTTTAACAATAAATTATTTGGTGCCTTTAGCTTCTTGAGAAATGGACTTTCTCAAGAAACCAGGGGACGCTTCACAAATATAACTCAGTAAAATAGCCATCATAGCAAGCTTTCAGAGAAACAAAATATGGAGAATTGGCTGGGTGCGGTGGCTCACACCTGTAATCCCAGCACTTTGAGAGGCTGAGGTGGGTGAGGTCAGGAGTTTGAGACCAGCCTGGCCAACATGGCAAAACCCTGTCTCTACTAAAAGTACAAATATTAGCTGGGCATGGTGGCAGGCGCCTGTAATCCTAGCTACTCATGAGGATGAGGCAGGAGAATAGCTTGAACCCGGGAGGCGGAAGTTGCAGTGAGCCAAGATCACGCCACCGCACTCCAGCCTGGGCGACAAGAGTGAGACTCTTGTTTCAAAAAAAAGAAAAGGAGAATTTACCTAAAAATATCCTAAACTTTGTGGTTTGTTGTTCTATAGAAAGGAAAACCACTGATAATTTTTCCACTACGTTAAAATAAACAAGCAACAGAGGGAACTTGAGAAAGTGTGTCTGGAATTGGTGGGTTCTTGGTCTCACTGACTTCAAGAATAAAGCCGCAGACCCTCGCGGTGAGTGTTACAGCTCTTAAGGCGGCGTGTCTGGAGTTGTTCGTTCCTTCTGATGTTCGGATGTGTTCGGAGTTTCTTCCTTCTGGTGGGTTCGTGGTCTCGCTGGCTTCAGGAGTGAAGCTGCAGACCTTTGTGGTGAGTGTTACAGCTCATAAAAGCAGTGTGGACCCAAAGAGTGAGCAGTAGCAAGATTTATTGCAAAGAGCGAAAGAACAAAGCTTCCACAGCGTGGAAGGGGACCTGAGCGGGTTGCCTCTGCTGGCTCGGGCAGCCTGCTTTTATTCTCTTATCTGGCTCCACCCATGTCCTGCTGATTGGTAGAGCTGAGTGGTCTGTTCTGACAGGGCGCTGATTGGTGTGTTTACCATCCCTGAGCTAGACATAAAAGTTCTCCACGTCCCCATCAGATCAGTTAGATACAGAGTATGGACACAAAGGTTCTCCAAGGCCCCACCAGAGCAGCTAGATACAGAGTGTCGATTGGTGCATTCACAAACCCTGAGCTAGACACAGGGTGCTGATTGGTGTGTTTACAAACCTTGAACTAGATACAGAGTGCCAATTGGTGTATTTACAATCCTTGAGCTAGACTAAAGGTTCTCCAAGGCCCCACCAGAGTAGCTAGATACAGAGTGTGGATTGGTGCATTCACAGACCCTGAGCTAGACACAGGGTGCTGATTGGTGTATTTACAATCCCTGAGCTAGACATAAAGGCTCTCCACATCTCCACCAGACTCAGGAGCCCAGCTGGCTTCGCCCCCAGTGGATCCTGCACCAGGGCTGCAGGTGGAGCTGCCTGCCAGTCCCGCGCCGTGCGCTCGCACTCCTCAGCCCTTGGGTGGTTGATGGGACTGGGCGCCATGGAGCAGGGGGTGGCGCTCGTCGCGGAGGCTCGGGCGCACAGGAGCCCCTGGGGTGGGTGGGAGGCTCAGGCATGGCAGGCTGCAGGTCCCGAGCCCTGCCCTGTGGGAAGGCAGCTAAGGCCCGGTGAGAAATCGAGCGCAGCACCAGTGGGCTGGCACTGCTGGGGGACCCAGTACACCCTCCGCAGCCGCTGGCCCGGGTTCTAAGACCCTCATTGCCCGGGGGCTGCTCTGAGTGAGGGGCCTGCCAAGCCCACGCCCACTCAGAACTCCAGCTGGCCCTCA
This sequence comes from Hylobates moloch, assembly GCF_009828535.3. Classification (NCBI taxonomy): domain Eukaryota; kingdom Metazoa; phylum Chordata; class Mammalia; order Primates; family Hylobatidae; genus Hylobates; species Hylobates moloch. Next base: position 28,272,855 of record NW_026652283.1, on the reverse strand, counting down.
AGCGCCGCGCGCAGCCCCGGTTCCCACTCGCCCCTCTCCCTCCACACCTCCCTGCAAGCTGAGGGAGCCAGCTCCCACCTTGGCCAGCCCAGAAAGGGGCTCTCACAGTGCAGTCGTGGGCTGAAGGGCTCCTCAAGTGCCGCCAAAGTGGGAGCCCAGGCAGAGGAGGTGCCGAGAGCGAGCAAGGGCTGTGAGGACTGCCAGCACACCGTCACCTCTCAAAAGGACGTTTCCAGAAGCAGATCACCACAGAAAGTGCCTTTTTATTCAGATGTATTGCTTCTCCAGCCCTCCCCAGCACCTTTTCCATTTCCACTGTCATTCTCTTTGCCTTTCTGTTGCCATTGATACATCCTGAAAAGGAACAGCAGAAATAACCAGAGTGGTCGTGGGTGAGTTGGCCTGAAAATAATAGTCACAATAGAGGCAGAGCTGAGAGAAGGACGCTTAGCAGGGCTTTACCTTTTAGGCAACGAAGAAACAGTTGACACTGAAGATCAAAGCCAAGGACTTTGCCTCAGAAAAAAACACACAAAATCTTGTGTAAATTTCAGGAAGCAGTGGACCCCCTAAAGCCCATTTTGGTACAGTAGCTATCCCCGTGGGTTGTGAGAGCTGACAGTATCCCTGGCGTTCTTTCTTGTCAAGCTCTCTGTTGGCTAAGGAAGAAGAAAGGGATTTAAATGCAGTGCTTGAGGATGGATCCAGTCCAGAGCTTGCTAAAAGTCAACTCTCTTTTTTGTTTTTTGGACTCCTCATTTTCTCCATTCATTAAATACTTGAATGGCCAGATCTGAGCACGTATCACTTCCACAGCTCTTTACGGACCAGGCAGAGGAAAAGGGAGGTGAGAAGGAAGCGTGAGGCTCTCACCTCCTCACAGTGCCATTTGTTACAAAGCAGAGGAGCCATGTGTGTTTTGTAAGCAATCCTCTTTTTTTTTTTTTTTTTTGAGACGAAGTCTCGCTCTGTCACCCAAGCTGGTGTGTAGTGGCGTGATCTCGGCTCACTGCAATCTCCACCTCCCGTGTTCAAATGATTCTTCTGCCTCAGCCTTCTGAGTAGCTGGGACTACAGGTGTCTGCCACCACACTTGGCTAATTTTTGTATTTTTAATAGAGATAGGGTTTCACCCTATTGGCCAGGCTGGTCTCGAACTCCTGACCTTGTGATCTGCCCGCCTCCGCCTCCCAAAGTGCTGGGATTACAGGTGTGAGCCACCTCGCCTGGCCGTTGTAAGCAATCCTCAAGGTGGATAGACATTTCTTTGTGAGATATTAACCCACTCTGGTTTTACAAAAGGATTTCTCACCTGATAGAACATTCCCGTTGTGTAAAGAGACCTCATGCAGATTTTAATGCAAATTTTGTTGGGGAAAACCCCTTTGTGGAAAAATTGGATTTAAAAAGGAGAAAGAAACAATGAAAGGGGGTAGAGGACATAAGGATGAGGTGGGAAGTGCTTGTGGTTTATGTGATTTGATTTGACTTTTGTTTTCCCCCTCCACTCTGTATTTTCCGTGTACAATTTTGCATGTAGGTGAAAATGACTTATGACTTATTTTATATTTTCATTTGGGGCTTGTTAATACCTTCTCCTGACTCCTTTTCATCATCTTTTTCTAAAACCAGCCAACCACATGTCTTATATGTAGATATCCAGAACTCCCACTTCCTGTAAGTGAGTAAGCTGCAGCAGGGCAGGATCCACACAAGTTCCTGCCCCTCTAGACGCTGACGCTCTTGTAACCTAGTTCGGTTCCAAGAACCACAGGAAGGTGAGAAAATTATTCACTGGATACCAGTGAGCTCTAATCCTAACACAGATACTCATAACTTTGTTGCCTTAAAAAAATTATTTAACTGACTGGGTGCAGTGGCTCATGCCTGTAATCTCAGTACTTTGGGAGGCTGAGGTGGGTGGATCACCTGAGGTCAGGAGTTCAAGACCAGCCTGGCCAACATGGCAAAACCCCGTCTGTACTAAAAATACAAAAATTAGCTGGGCGTGGTGGCAAGTGCCTGTAGTCCCAACAACTCGGGAGGCTGAGGCAGGAGAATCGCTTGAACCTGGGAGGTGGAGGTTGCAGTGAGCCGAGATTGCACCACTGCACTCCAGCCTGGGCAACAAGAGTGAAGCTTCATCTCAAAAAAAAAAAAAAAAAAAAATTACTTAACCTCCTACAACCTTGGCCTCTTCTATTTTTAGAGGTAAGAGATTTGTGAGGTATTTTGTGGGTGGAAGACACTGGAGCCTTCAAATTATATTAAGTAGGTAAATAAACTGTTATTTTGTTTAAGATTATGCCTGTGACCAGTGTAAATGTATTGTTTTCAAAATGACTGGGTTATTTGGGATTCGATGGGTTAGTAGTATTTATAGCTAACAAAGCTAAGTCCTGTTCTAGATATTATCTCATTTATTCCTCCCAACTTTCCTGTGAGGTAGATACTATTCTTGTCTCCCTTTTATAAGTGAGTAAAATAGATGTGCAAAGAGGTTCGGAAACTTGCCCGAGGTCTCCCGGGCTCTCAGCAGCAGCAGAACTGGGAACGGAAACCCAGGTGTTCTGGCTTCAGAAGCCCTGCTCTCAGCATTGTTCTCTGCAGGCTTCTTCAGAGCTGCAGCGGCTTCACCTTGAAAGGAGAACATTGTGTCTGGTAGACACACTTATCTAAGATTTTTTTTCTTTCCCATTTTAGGTATCTGAGAGCAAGCAGCAATAGAAATTTCCTGCTTACCATGAGACCATTTTTAAAAAGGGCCATTTTGGTCCTAAGTTATGTAAGTATATATACATATATATACTTTTGAAATATCTGATAAGGAATGTTTTCACTCTATCTCAGCTCAGAGATGTAATTCAAATTATTTAATAGAATCAGCAATAGACTCTAACATCATGACATTGGGATCAAACAGTTGGCATGCCGTAATGTTACAAAGCGTCCAAAGGTATATATGAAAGCATTCCAGGGATATGTGGATTTGATGATGTGGACAATGTGAACTGCAGTATTCTATGAGTCCCTTTCAAGATGCTGAGGCTGAGTTGTCTCAAGAGGAGGCAGTGCAATCCTGGCCGTATCAGTTGTCTATTGCCACATAACAAACCACCCCAAGCTTTAGTGGCTTAAATATAACAACCCTATATTTGTCCTACCTGCTTTAGATTGGGCAGCGTTCAGCTTTTCGGTTCTTCTGATCATCATGATTTGGGGCTGAGGTTACTCAATCAAGTTTATTCAGCTATCACCTGAGCCAGGTCATCTCAGTTCTCCTCTACATGATACCTCATCCCCGAGGGCCTCTCCCTGTTAGTTCTTTTTCCAGAGGGGTAGTCAAGACTTCCTTGCCACATGGCAGCTGGTTTCTAAAAGAATGAACTAAAAGTTGCTGCACCTCTCAAAGATGAGGTTCAGAACTGACATAAGGTACCTTCTGCATGTTCTGTTGGTCAATACAAGCCAGTCACAAGACTAACTCAGATTTAAGGGAAGGGGCGACTGACTTCATTCCCTGTTAGGGGAACAGAATGCACATGCAAAAAGGATGGAGATTATTGGTGGCAATCTCACTGAATCTTCTTATTTTCTGAAGGTGCTTGTCATTTTGTACTTCCGTCTGTGGATAATGGGAGGATCTATGCCCCTCTTTTCAGAGCAGGATAATCCAGCTTCATTTTCGCCTTACATTCTTACAAGGTTAGTATAAATAATTTGTTTGGTATTTATTAGATAATTTTGAGTAATCTTAAATTACAGGCTGACTTTGCATATCGAGGATTGTGGTCTATCTTCCATGTGGGGAGAAAAGAAACTATACATTTGAAATTGTTTTCAATAAATAAAGCTGTTTTGGCAATATTATTGCTATTGTTTCATTTGGTGTATATTTGTTTATTTGTTTCATTCGGCGTATATTTGTTTATTCAACAGATATTTAACTGGATACTGTCTTAGTTCATTTTCTGTTGCTATAAAAAACTACCGGAGACTAGGAAATTTATAAAGAAAAGCTTTTATTTGGCCTACTATTCTGATGGCTGGAAAGTTAAGATTAGACATCTGGTGAGGGCTCAGGCTGCTTCCATTCATGGCGGAAGATGACGGTGAGCTGACTGTGTGCAGTGTTCACATAGAGAGAGAGGAAGCAAATTTCTTTGTCCTGTCGTAGGCTGATGATTGTTAAAGTAGACCATCTTGGTCTGTTTCCTAGTTCTATTGGCTGTTCTTTCCTTCTTAGTAGCTGTGCAGTTTAGCTGTGATTTGGCTGGCTCTGCAGTCTGTTGTGAGTAACCAGGGGCTTGCCAAGTGGTTATGACAGTCTGGCTCCTTGATGCTTCACCTCTTTTACTGAATTGAGGAACTTTGCACATCTTTCAGTTGCATTTTTGCTTCTGTCTTGCAAGTATTGTTTCTTATTTTAAAGTAGGTATAATAAGTTATTATTGGGTGAGAGGTTTCAGTTTAGCTTTTTTTCCCCCCATTTAGTAGCTGTGATGGTTATTAATTACATGTAATTTTTAAAAATCCTAATAACTTTTAAGAGTAGCTTGGTCAAGCCTTCTTTGTTTCAAATGATTTTACTTGTGAGATTAACTCTTTTACATTATCTATTTCTGTGTGTTTAACTCAGAGGGAATACCCTGTCATTTTCTGCTCACACTGAGCTTCAAATTCATTGTGGTATGCTTATGAAAAACCTTTGTTAAGCAAAATTTCTAAGACATGGGAACAAAACAAAAGATGATTATGTGACACTCACAGTAATGTAGAACATTATGTGACGAACTGAGAGGAATGCAACATTGGTAGGCTTGTTATTTGCTGCTTACTATATTTTACAACTTTGTCGTCATAGAATTTAATGTACAGAAACATGATAGTTGTGATGATTTCTTTCCTCTCTAGTGGAAAACATAAAACTTAAAATATTAGTTTTATTGCCTTGCAGTACATTGGAAAAAAAATTGTTACTGATTTGCCATTCTCATTCCCGTTCATTGTTTCATGAAGACTACAAAAATCCTAATTTTTAAAATTCAACTTGTATATGTGTATATAGTTATTTTATATTAGACCACCAGCCACTGGTCTACTTTCTGTCTCTGTAGATTTACCTATTCTGAACATGTACATAGAAATGGAATCATATAGTCAGGCACGGTGACTCACACCTGTAATCCCAGCACTTTGGGAGGCCGAGGAGGGCAGATCATGAGGTTGGCGGATCACAAGGTCAGGAGATGGAGACCATCCTGCCAACATGGTGAAACCCTGTCTGTACTAAAAATACAAAAATTAGCTGGGTGTGGTGGCATGAGCCTGTAATGCCAGCTACTCAGGAGGCTGAGGCAGGAGAATTGCTTGAACCTGGGAGGTGGAGGTTGCAGTAAGCCGAGATCACGCCACTGTACTCTGTAGCCTGGTGACAGAGCAAGACTCCATCAAAAAAAAAAAAAAAAAAAAAATAGAATCATATAATAGGTGGTATTTTGTGACTGGCTTCTTTCATTTAGCAGGTTATCAAGGTGCATCCATGTTGTAGCATATGTCAATACTTGATTCCTTTTTATTCCCCAGTAGCATTCCATTATATGGCTATACCATACATCTCATTTTTTTTTTCATAAAAATGGACATTTGGATTGTTTCCTCTTTTCGGCTATTACAAATAATGGTGCTATGAACATTCATATACAAGTTTTTGTGTAGATGTATGTTTTCATTTCTCTCGAGTATGTACCTAGGAGTGGAATTGCTGGTTTATAAATGTTAACTTTATGTTTTACTTTTTGAGGAACTGCCAGAATATTTACCAAAGCGACTGCACCATTTTACATTCCTACCAGCAGTACATGAGGATTCCAGATTCTCTCTATTTTCACCAACATTTGTCTTTTTGACAGTGTGTTTTATTATAGCCATACCAATGGGTAGGGAATGGTATGTTATTGTGGTTTTGATTTACCTATATTTCCCTGGTGGCTAATGATGTTGAGCATCTCCTTATGCACGTACTGACTCTTTTGCTGTCTTCTTTGGAGCTAAGTTGATGGAGATCCTTTGTTCACTTTTTAATTGGGTTGTCTTTTTATTTCCAAGTTGTAACACTTTTCTTAGTATGTTCTAGATGTAAGTCCCTTATCTGATTTATAATTCATAAACACATTTTCTTTCTTTCTGTATATTGTCATTTCACTTACTTGATGATATCCTTTGAAGCATATAAGTTTTTTATTTCGATGAAGTCCACTTTTTTTTCTTGTTTCTCAGATATATATCTTCTATATCTAAGAAGGCTTTGCCTAACTCAAATTCTTTTCTGAACTCCCCTGGTCAAGTATCTTTTTCCCACGTTTACAAGTTATACAAACCTTTAGTTTGTGCTGTGTATTTGTATGAAGATTATGTTTTTAGTATTTAAAACATTGTACTTTGATACAGTTGATGTTAACAGCAATTTGGAAGCCATTTAGAATTTGACTTTTTATTCTTGACCATTGGGTATATCAAGACGTAAGGTAGATTCCTTATAGAGTTGAATCATCATTATTCCAATGATGGAATTGGAGGTCATCATTATTCAGGATACACTGGTGAGAAGGCCCTTAATCTTTTACCTTTCCTTTTTAACCCAGACATTCAGATGTATTAGCTGTCAGTCAGTTCTTTGTGACTGACCAATAACTTTTCCAACCTGTAATTAATTGAGATCGTGTAGATCCATTTAGTGGCATGAAGTTGAATTGTAAATGCTTCTACTTTCCACTTGAGAAGAACAATATAATTAGAAACTAAAGAACAAAGGAGACACTGTATCTTTATCACACAACTTTCTTTTGATAAGCAAATTCCCCAAGGCCCAATTGTCCATTTAGTTGTCCATGACACACAACCTGTCAGTCATGATTGCTGATGACTGCTTCCTTTCTTTCATTCCTCTCATCCAAGCAGTCCCCTCGTCCTGTGACTGCTCTTATTATTTGCTGGAATTCATGCAGCTATCTCCATCCCCACTGCTACCATCTTCCTGAAGGCCCTCATGGTCTCTGGCCTGTGTTCCTGAAATAGCTTCCTAATTTGTCTCTGTCCTCACAGTTTACTCTCCTCAGGTCCTCCATGTCATTTTCAAATGATATTTGTAGCTGGCTTGATATTTACAAGGTCAGTGGTTTCCTACACCCATTAGGATCCATGAAGTATAAGGGATCTGGCCATTGCCAGATATATAAATATATAAAATATATATTTTATATATATATATTTTATTTATATATATAAAATATATTTTTTTATGAGACACAGTTCACAGTTTCACTCTGTCACCCAGGCTGCAGTTCAGTGGCAAGATCTTGGCTCACTGCAACCTCCGTCTTCTGGGTTCAAGCAATTCTCCTGTCTCAGCCTCCCGAGTAGCTGGGATTACAGGCGTATACCACCACGCCCAGCTAATTTTTGTATTTTTAGTAGAAACGGGGTTTCACCATGTTGGCCAGGCTGGTCTTGAACTCCTGACCTCAGGTGATCCGCCCTCCTCGGCTTCCCAAAATGCTGGGATTTCAGGCGTGAGCCACTGTGCCCGGCGAAGATATATTTTTATTCTATCTCATTACACTTTATTGTTATAGACTATTCCCCGATTTTTCCTTCCCATTTAAATATGAATTTCTCAAGGGCAGAAACCATATCTTATCTTTCTTTGTGTCTTTGGCAGGTTTTACAGTGCTGAGCACAGGACAGAGCCATGATAATTGTTTACTGTTTGATGGATGAATGCATGATTGACTCTGCTGTCATAGGCCTGCTGCTTCTATGAACATCAAACTACCTTTACCCTTTTGTTTCTAAAGGCCACTTTGCACTACCACCTCTGGGTATATCCTTGTTTTGCTTTTTGTCATTAAGACATTTTCAACTGCATGTGCTTTTATGCACCCTGGTATGGAGACGGTAACTCTGCTCTGTCATGAGAATGACCCACACAGTGCAGTGATAGGCTTAAAATGCATGCAATTATGGAACCCCAATGTCATCTTGGGTCTTCCTTTTTGAGATTTAAAGAAAACTGGCTTAAATTCTTTCCCACGTTCTTGAGTATTCATTGCCCTCCTCAGGATTTATATGCTTCCCTAGAACCTTACATTCTCATGGGACATCTCCCATTCCATTTTCCCTTTCCTGCTAAACTCTACATCTGGTCCCTGTTACACTGCCCATGGCCACTCTCATTTCCTTTTTTTGTGCCAGCCAAGTTACCAGAGGGTATAGACCTTTCACATTCATATCCCCTACAGTACCACTCACATAAGGCATTTGTGTACAAGGGACTTTACAGAAATCTGGAGACAAAAAGCAGAGTTACATCACAGAACCATGCCACAGGTAACTTACATTAATCATCTTGCACAAAATCCTCCAGCATCTCTTCCACGGGGGAATTCTCGATGGCTGATTTTTTTTTTTTTGGCAAGTTTTTTGCTTCAGTTATTTGCTTAGCCCTACCTCTCTCCTTTTTTGTTCTTCATTTTCTGTTCCTCCTTTGTCCAAATTCCTGATAATTCCTTACATAGCCCTAGACTATACAGGCTACCCAAGACTAAATTATCTCTAAAATCTCACACACCTATGCCTCACCTAGGTGAGACGAGGCTATGCTAAGGTAATAGCAAGCTCTGAAATTAAAATGACTGAACATGAAAAGGTTTAATTTTTTGTTCACAGGAGGAGGGCTGTGGGCCTAGTAACTTTCTAGGGATGCTGCCTTCCAGCTGGTGACTGGTTTCTGAGCTGCTTGCATTTTATAGTCCTGCCATCTGGAATGGCTAAGTCAGTGTAGCAGAGGGAGAGAAAGTTAGTGGGGCCCTAACTTCTTATATTGAAACTTACAAATACATATTACAAAAGCGAGAGAACAGTATAATGAACTCCATGTTTGTCCCTATCAGCCAGTTTCAGCATTTATCAACTATGCTTAATCTTATTCCATCAGTAGCCCCACCCACTAACAGTCCCTCTTGTTTTCCCTGACCCACCATGAACTGTTTGGAAACTAGTCCCAACTATAGTGCCCATTCAGTCATCATTATTTCAGCATACAGTATCTCTAAAAGATATGGCTGTCTTTTAAAATATACAGCCACAGTATGCTCATGGTAGCTACAAAAAAATTCCCAACCATTCTGTAATATCATTAGGTATTCATTCCACCACACAGCTTATAAGTGTTTCAGCCTCAAGAGACCCACATCACCTCTGCTCAGACCTGGAGGCCAGAAGTAGTCATGTGCCCCCTCCAAATGCAAAGGGGCTGGAAAGTATAGCCCCCTGTGTGCCTCAGAAGAAAATCAAACACACTGGATGAATACATAGTTTTGTGTCTGATACAGCCTACAGTGGTGTTTTCTTTTGAAACAACAACAAGAAATGTTGAAGATCGTTTTCTTTCTGAGGGAAATTCCAGATCTAGCTTTTTAGATAATATCTTTTTCTCCCCCTCTATTCACATATCAACAAGAGTCCTCAAGCCTGTTTCATGAACCACCAGAACTGAACGCCTCGGAATCCTGGGCCCTTGCAGATCTCCATCCATTCTGTTTATCTACAACATCTGTTAGCAGGTCTACATCCCACCTGTTCATGAAAGCTCAGATCAGTGCTGCTTCTTCAGAAAGGTTTCCCTGCTAGAAAACTTAGACTGACTGACTGCTTTCTGCTTCTAGTCTGTACACTTAGTTATTTATACCATCATGTGAATTCCTGAATAAGACCATTATTTCTTAACATTTCACTGTGATCTGGTCACTGAAAGATGGATTCTTTGACTTTGCCACTGAGAGAGGGAACCTGCTGATTTTGTAGCGTGAGAACTCCTAGAGAGGGTAGGCCTAGGGTAGGTGGCTGGGATGACCTGAGGCCCAGGTGTCTCACCTCAGGAAGAGAGATGACAGTTCACAGAAGTCAAAATCAGAAAGTTAGGTAGGGGCTGGGCAAGGTGGCTCACACCTGTAATCCCAGCACTTTGGGAGGCCGAGGCGGGCAGATCACTTGAGGTCAGGAGTTTGAGACCAGCCTGGCCAACATGGTGAAACCCCATCTCTACTAAAAATACAAACATTAGCCAGGCATCATGGTGCACATCTATAATCCCAGCTACTCGGGAGGCTGAGGCAGGAGAATGGCTTGAACCTTGGGAGGCAGAGGTTGCAGTGAGCTGAGATCGTGCCACTGCACTTCAGCCTGGGCAACAGACTGAGACTCCTCAAAGAAAAAAAAAAAAAGAAGAAAGAAAGTTAAGTAGGAAGATGCTCTAAACTCTAAATGCAGATTGAGGTACTGAATAGTTTTGTTTATAGCCCTATGGATAACAACTACCTGATGGCCCTTAAAATTATCTTACGATCTTACTAGGCTTTGGCTCAGAGCCTGATACAAAATAAATCCTTAGAACATTGTTGAATAAATAAATCTTAGAAAAGATTAAGCCTCGTCAAGCCAACCTTCTGAGAAGGTTGTAACACACCTGATATTCCACTCTGGGCACCAGAAAGTTGACTGTAATTATTAATTGCACACTGTCCCACCTCATTCCCCATGCCTTGTCCAATTTTCTGTCTTCAAAACCATCTGCAAGGGTCTGTCTACTTGTAATTTTATAAAAACAGCAAAATGTTTCCTTGGGAATGATGAAATTTATACTGTGAAATATCTGGTTAACTTGCACAGTTACATATATGACAAAATAAAAATACAACACAGTGTGATTCTGATATTAATTTCCATTTTCTTCTCTAGAAAGGTGGTGAGGGTGTAAGCCAGGGGTGGCTACAGGAACCCTTTCTTCCTGGACCCACCTGTCCCCAGTCCTGTTTTGTCAGCTTGGCTCTCTTACTTACCTCCTCTCTCCTTTAGTTTCTCATAGCTTGAAATCTGAATGACTGTATTTATGTTAATCACAAAGAATGCTCTATTATCTTCTTTGTAGTTGCTCTAAATTTAGATTGTATTAAATTGCTCTTTTTTTAACAACTAAGAAAATTTTGCCCTCATAGATCTAAATCCCTCCATCTGTCCTATCCCACATGGAATTTCTATAGGAACAAGAGTCAGAAGTTTTCACAAGAGGTAAAAGAGGGTGAGTAGACATAGAGACCACACAGTAAAACTGATGGACAACAATGACAAGTCAGGATGGTAGTTGGGAATTTTGAGAGTGGAGAGGGGCTACAGCTAAGGGGAGAGTGGTGGGGTTGGAGTGGGAATCTAGAACCAGAAAGATAAAACCAAGGACAAGTGAATGTGGGCAGAGGTGGAGGATGGATGGGCCTGAAGATAGGTGATTGTCTAGATCCATGAGGTCCACCAGAGGAGCTGTGGGCCCCACATGGCTACTTAGCACATCAAATGCTAGTTCCAGTGGCCATGTGCTGGAAGTGTAAAGGCACACCGCGTTTCGAAGACTTGGTAAGAAAAAGATGTAAAATATCCCATTAATAATTTTTACATTGATTATCTATTGAAATGGTAATATTTTGGTTATATTCATTGAAACAAAATATATTTCTGAGATTAATTCATCATGTTTCATTTTATTCTTTTTAATGTAGCTAATAGAAAATTGAAAATTATATATGCTTTCATTCTGTTTCTATTGGATGGCACTGGACTAGAACCAGCACTGTGCTCCTGGCTTGACCCCATGCCAGAAGGAGCTAGGATGAGTGGCTGGCGAGGCATGAGTGGTGTGTGCCGTAGATGCAGCACTCTCCGGAGCCTCTGTCTGCCTCTGGTTTGAATGGCCTCTTCCAATCTGCCGTCTTGTGTTTTGCTCAGCTGATTCTGAGTGGTGGGAAGATTTTATTGCACTCTGACTTAGAATTGTGCCAATTTAGAATTTGATTCTCATCTGAAAAAAAAAAAAAAAGAAAAGAAAAGAAAATATTCTTTGAGACCCAAGACCACAGGTGCTTATGATACTTCTTGTAAATTCCCACTCAAAGTTGTTCTGTGAGTAGAGCCATGGAGGGGCCTTAAGAATTTATCTCAGCTAGGTTGTCAAACCTGAATGTGCCTCAAAAACACTAGGGAATCATGTTAAAGTATGAGTTCTGAAGTCCAGATGCCCAGAGTTTCTGCTTCCATGTTTTTTATGGACTTGCATTTGAAAAGTGATGGAATAGATTTTATGTGTAACCTGTCCTGTCAGAAAAGTGTCATTTGCTTCCAGATTTGCTCTTCTGTTTCTGTAAGTATCTTCAGAAGTGTGATCCTTTGACCTCCACTCTTGTAAATCTGGGATTAAGGACAAAAACAAAAGCCCAAGTATGGCTTCTGCATAGGGCTGGAGCCTTAAATGTCATTTCCATGACCATAGCCATGCTCTGCTGCCTAGAAATTGGTTTTGTCTTACCAGTTTGAAGGGGATAGGACATAAAGCAGTCTATATTTGATGGAAGAAGTATTGCCTTTATCACATTGAAAATGGTCGTCTTCAAATGCAGAAAGGAGATAACGTAGGATTTTCAGTGAAAGGATATAAAGGCTCTCTCTTAGCATCGTATTTTTTCATGAGATTTGGTCCTGGATAAACAACTAGAATAGATTTGCTTGAGTGGCAGGTCTGTTTCTGCTGTTAAGAAATACAGGCAAAGGCTTGTATTACTTTGTAGGAAAAGATCAAGATAGGAAATAGCAAGATGAAACTAGAATGCAACATCTTCCATGTTCTAAAGAAGCTTCTTTCTCATCTTTCCATTTCGGTTGATAGTTTTAAAGAGACACAAAACCTTAGATCTTGATTATTACAGCCTAGGACTCTATGTCTTCCTCACAGTTGTATCCCTTATAGCCCCAAACATGGGGCTATCTCATAATAACCTCTGAACATTGAATTAAAATGTTTCTTTTGTAAAATAATGTATTGTGTGTTTAAAGAGAGCTGTGCAAAATGAACTGCTCTGTTCTTGACTGAGCAACTCACAAAGCCTTCGAAACATGTTTATAGGGACTCTTAAAACATGTTTTTTGGGGCAGGGCATAGTGGCTCATGCCTGTAATCCTAGCACTTTGGGAGGCTGAAGCAGGTGGATTGCCTGAGGTCAGGAGTTTGAGACCAGCGTGACCAATATGGTGAAACTCCGTCTCTACTAAAAATACAAAAATTAGCTAGGTCTGATGGTATGCACCTGTAGTCCCAGCTACTCGGGAGGCTGAGGCAGAATTGCTTGAACCAGGGAGGTGGATGTTGCAGTGAGCCAAGATCGCGCCACTGTACTCCAGCCTGGGTGACAGAGTGACACTCTGTCTCAAAAAGAAACGTGTTTTTTGGAAATGAAGCTGAAGCTGTTCTGTATTTTAGAGGTATGATTACCAGACCTGAGTGAATATGAGAATCAATCAAGGAAACATGTTTAATATGAAGATTCTCTGATTCATCTCACAGAAATTCTGATTGGGTAGGTCACAAGATTGGATGACAGAATCTTTGTATCAAACAGCAGCCTACATGAATTGGGGAGCCACCTGTTTTGAGAACCCTGGGCAAAAACTGTGTCCTCTGTAGCTGAAGAGTTCTCTGCAGGGGATGCTGCCCCCATTATGTCTTTGTATTATAATATATTCATAAAAAATAGCTTTTTGGGGATGAAAGAGATTATCAAGGTCAATGAGCATAGTTTTCCAAACCAGAATGAAACTATGTGGTCATAATTTATTTAATTTGTCACAAGAAAAGGGAGAGAGGAGGGAGTCATGTGAGGGAGCTTGTGGTGGTAGCAATTTTACCTGGGGACGAGGGATGGGTTGCCGAAAAATGCAGATCTGGATCACTTACTGATGTTTTATTTGTTGAAGAAAACTATCTCATCCTTTAAATCTGCATATTGTATTTCCATTACAATCTTAAATCCCAGAGAAGCTGATGAAAGTTAAAGGAACACTTCTTTTATTTTCTGCTAACATTGAAACATAAAGGCCAATATTGCTTTTCACACTGAAAAAAAAGCCAAGCCCGAGCTTTTATTTAAGGATTCTATTTCTCGATGCTCTAACAAACATTTTCAGCAGTGCAATCAGTTTGATGTGTTGTTAGAGGAGATTATATATGGATTTTTAGTTTATGTCAGCCCTGAAGGATCCAGTGGAGTTGGAGTTCAAGGACCTGTGAGAGTTGATTCCAGAAGATGAGGTGAGCTAGTCAGGTGCTGTGGTCAGAAATGTAAAACTCGAGGGTGAGGCAAGTGGTGTGAAGATGACAGAAAAGGAGAGGCTGAGAACAGAACTGCTAACTACGCTCAGCCTCCATTATGAACAGGCACAGGAAGCCCCTGAGCAGAGAGTGGAGGTGGAGCAAATGCTAAGAGAAGCAGGGCAGCCGGGAGGAAGGCCTGTAGCCTTCATGGAAGGGTGCTGCCTTTCTTTCTTGCAGCGGCTTAGTTTCGTTTCCCTAAGAATCTTAGTTCATATATATATATATTACAGAGTCCTGTAATATGAACCATCTATGGGTCTCTCAGCCGTGGATACTAGTGTCTGTTCCAGTGGAGGTGGCTGGGGTGTGCAGTGGACTCCATGAGGGTTCTTAGCTTTGGTGGTTTAATGCTCTATTTTTGTGCTGGTTGGCCTCCTACCAGGAGGTGGTGCTTTCCAGAGAGCATCATCTGTGCTAGTATAGGGAGGGACCGATGGTGGGCAGGGCCCTAGAACTCCCAAGAGTATATGCCCTTTGTCTTTTGCTACCAGGATAGGTAGAGAAGGACCATCAGGTGGGGGCAGGGCTGGGCATATCTGAGCTCAGACCCTCCTTGGGCGGGTCTTGCTGCGGCTGCTGTGGGGGCTGGGGGTGATTCCTAGGTCACTGGAGTTGTGTACATAGGAGAATTATGGCTGCCTCTGCTGAGTCATGCAGGTTGTCAGGGAAGTCGGGGAAAGCTGGCAGTCACGGGCCTCTCCCAGCTCCCACACAAACTGAAGGGCTGGTCTCACTCCCACCGTGCCCCCCTCAACAACCCCCAGAGCGTAAGCGATAGGAGGCTGTCTGCCTCCCAGCTGCATAAGAAAAGGACTTGGTTCTTCCCCAGCCTGTGGAATCTGCACATCAGATTTGCACCCTCCCCCGAATTCTGGCCAGGAGGCTTCTCACCCCGTTCAAATTGTTAGAAAGTTCAGCTAGAGATTTCCTTCTCTCTGTGTAGTTTTATCCCCTGCTTCTCTCCCATTGGATCCCTGTGGTGCCAGGCAGGAATGACCTGCCAGGGGACCCCGCGAGCTCCCAGGGCCTTTCTGCTGCTTCCTCCACCCCAGTATTTCGCTTGGCTCTCCAAATTGACTCAGCTCCGGGTAAAGTCAGAAACTTCTCCCACAAACAGACCTTCAGCTTCTCCAGTTGGGCCGATGTGTTTGGGAGAGGAGGGTCTCCCTTTCCCACTTCCACTGTTGGGGCACTCACAGTTTTGCAGGGGATCTCCCGGGTCTTGAAGGAGCAGTCCTCTTCATTAAGACGGTCTGTGGGTCCTCTCGGGATTGCTGATTTGTTCTTGCAATCAATCTGGAGCTAAAATTCACAATGTGAGCACCCCCTTGCTGCTCTGTCTGCAGCTGCATCTAGTCCTGCCTCCTGTCTGCCATGATCTCATGATACGTCTCTTCTGGGAATTTTAAAAATAGTCTCTACCTTTAATTTAGCTGGGTTAATTGGACCATTCATCCTTATAAGCCAGAAGAACTTTAACAGAACACAGTGAGAAGCTGGTCAGAGTTGCTTGGCTCTCTTTTCTTCTTCCATTGGTGTTTGGAAATAGTCTCACTATCTCTATGGGTCCCAGGTGCTGAAGCAGCAAGTGTTCAGGACTACTGATGGGTCTCGGCCCTGGAATGCCCCAAGGAGGGCATAGCACTTATCTAGCACCTTCTGCTTTGCTGGCTTTTACATGATCCATTCCACTGGGGATTGCCTGTGGCTTTCTAGTGCCAGCCTTGTTTCCTGGAGCTCAGGTCCTGCTTCCAGTCATATATCCTTGTCTATAGATGGTTTTTCTTGATTTCCTTTTCTTTTGTGTCTTCCGTGCTTGTTCCACATTACCGTTATGAGGTTCCTCCATGTTGTTGTATTCATTCTCATCGCCAAATTGATTTCCATCACATGGATATTCCATAACGTATGTATGCATTTTATTGTAGATGGACATGTGAGTGGTCTCCAGTTTGGCACTATTAAGAAAAGTCCTGCTATGAACAATCTTCGAAATGTCTTTTGGTAAACACATGTGTCCAATGCTACTGGGTGGAATTGCTTAGGAGTGGAATTGCTAGTTTATGAAATATGCATTTATTTTGCTTTCATGAAACTGCCTACAGTTCTACAAAGTGGTTTAATCAATTTATAGTAGTGTTTCAAAGTTCTAATTGTTCCACATCCTCACTGACATTTGACATGATATTCTTTTATTTTAGACTTTCTACTGGTAGTAATTTTTATCGTTTTTATATTATACATTTCTAATCCTGTACTCATAACTGTTCTTTAAAAATGTCATTTTATTTACAATTTGAAGCTATTACTCTTCAGTGGCCCTACCTGGACTATCTCCCATCTCTCCACCTACTTAAATTCTGTGGAGATTCTAGGATTCTTCCCTTCATCTTCCATTTCTCATTAATCTATCATTTCTTAGAACTCCACTGAAGTTTGATATTTATATTACACTGTTCTCAACCATGTAATGTGTTCACAATAGCAATGCAGCGAGAATGCTCTTGTGGAAGGCAGAGGCTAGATGATACTACCCTTTAGCACCTAGAAAGGTGCACAGAATAATTAGTCAATGTTTAATGAATTCAAGTGAAGTTTCCCTGTGCGTTGAGGAGGGTAGTGCAGGGAGTAGCTTTCTTTGGATAGTTCTGGAGAACGTTATGGGCATGGGAAGAAGATGCTAAAGACAGTAATTACCAGGTAATGCCTGTGTAGGCCTGTCATGGCTGGGGTACAGTGAGGCGGAGACACTTTGAAACATCAATGGTAATTCAGGAGTTATGAGGATGAAAACAGGCAACAGCCTGGGAGGGAGCAGGACAGATCACCAAAACCTAGTGGTGAAACAGGAGGAGTTCCCTTATCCCCCTGGCAGGGTGTGTGATGGGGGAGTGGCTCCCTTCTTAGGTGCCCTGCTGCTCAAACCCTTAGCCAAAGCATGCAGACCAGCAGGTCATGGGGAGTGTTTTTGGTTCCAACCCCATGGCAGCATCTAGGGTTGAGTGTTTACAGCTGCTGAAGCCCCAGTGGGTGTGTGTTACCGTGTGCTCTTTCAGCTTTGCCATCTGCAGGCGGCTTGCTTTAATCAGCTCAATTAGACCCTCAGCCTTATCACCAGGACAGAGGGCTTTCTGTATCCTGGGTTCTTGCCCTAGTGTACCAGAAAAATCAGAGCACACGTGGGCTCGGTGGATGGGTGCAAGGTTTTATTGAGTGGTAGAAATAGCTCTCAGTGAGATGGATGGGGATCCAGAAGGGAGATGGAGTGGGAAGGTAGTCTTCCCCTAGAGTCCAGCCGATCACCCTCAGCTGAATTCCATGTCATTCAGCCATCGATGTCCTGCCAGTGTCTGCTGGGGTCTGTCGGTGTGCTCTTCTGCTCCTCTGCTCCTCTCAATGTCGAGCCACTTGTATCTGTGCCCGCTAGGGTCTCAGGGTTTTATGGGCACAAGATGGGGATCATGGTGGGCCAGAGTGGTTTTGGAAAATGCAGCATTTGGGCACAAAAACAGGAATGCCTGTTCTCACTTAGGTCCGTGAGCACAAGCCTGAGGGTAGAGCCCTAGCCAGGGACCCCACCCTTCTCTACCCAGCACTTCCCTGCCTGCCTCCTGTGTCAGCCGTATCAGTAGAGTCTGGGCCAGGTGGGGTGCTCCTCACCAGTGATATATTGACAGGTGGCAAATGCCCTTCCTAAGAGGAGGTGAGTGTGGACAGTGGACCCAATGTCCTGTATTTATAAAATGATAAAAGATTTTGTAGGCAAAAGTAAAAGAAAGATCCTATGAGCAATAACTTTTTTATGTAAAGCAAGCAAGAACTATATATTTCTGCTTGCAGTACCTGATTTTTTCATATGTACCTATCATAGACATCTTTCTAGGGCAAAGAAATATGTTAGGCTCATGTTATTTCTTAGCCAGATAGGTTTTTGCTGAGGCAGAGAACAGAATTTATGTATATTCTTGCACTTAAAACACTTTGATTTTTTTCTCGATAAAAATGAACATTTAGATGTGAAGAGCCATACAGTTTTGTTAGGTGCCATTTGATGAGTGCCATTTTCCCCACAGCCTCAGCTTCAGCTTGCCTTTCCCTTTTATGTTTTTCGGCCATGAAACCTCTTTACTCTTTTCTGGCTTATCAATGAAAATGCATGACTAAATTGTTTAAGCTGAATTCCTGGCTTTCTGTGCTGTATATTCCATTTTGTTGGCAATATATTCTTGTGACTTTCCTTCTGTTCACAGCATTTGTGGTAGAAAATTGGTAAATAATTCATTTTGGTTTTGCACTTGCTTTAAAATAGACAACACAGCGGGGCAGAGATATTCGACAGATTATTCTGCTTCTGAAATTATAGCAGAAATAAACAAGATGATTTGCTTCAATGTAATTCATAGTGAAAGAATTAAAAAGAAATACTGTAGCTGTCGGACAGCTAGCTGAGCTATCCCCTCCACCCCCTACCTCCAGTGTAATTAGCTTTTGGAGTGATTCCAAATGGCCTGTTTGTTGTTGTTGTTATTGTTGTTCTTTTGTGGGTTTTTTTTTTTCTCATTTTGTTTCGTTTCATTTTGAAACAGGATCTTGCTCTATTGCCCTAGGCCGCAGTGCGGTGGCACAATCACTGCTCACTCCAGCCTTGACCTCCCTGGCCAAAGTGATCCATCCTCTCAACTCAGCCTCTGGACTAGCTGGGACTACAGGTGTGTGCCACCTCACCCAGCTAAGTTTTTTAAAAAAATTTTTTGTAGAGATGAGGTCTTGCTGTGTTGCCTAGGCTTATCTCAAACTCCGGGGCTCAAGCAGTCCTCCCAGCTAGGCCTCCCAAGATGCCGAGATTATAGGCATGTGGTACCATGCCCAGCTCACTGCAACCTCTGCCTCCCAGGTTCAAGAGATTCTCCTGCCTCAGCCTCCCAAATAGCTGGGAATACAGGCGCACGCCACCACACCCAGCTAATTTTTGTATTTTTAGTAGAGACGGGGTTTCACCATGTTGGACAGGATGGTCTCGATCTCTTGACCTTATGATCCGCCCGCCTGGCCTCCCAAAGTGCTGGGATTGCAGGCGTGAGCCACCGTGAAAGCATTTTTCTTTTGGTAATATGTAAATAACTATGTTGAGATTGTAACTTCAAAAAATTTTTGTTATATTTGTTTTTTGTCAATACAGTATTGCACATCTAGAAGACATAAAGAACTGAGGTCAACTTGCAGAGCAAGGCCAAACCGTAAACTCAAAATTAAATAATACATTCTGCATAGCAGTTCCGGATGTCCCATAGTCAAGCCGTAGCTGGAAATAAGAAAGTGTTACTATTGCAATTCTATTGCCTTTTTTCCATAGTTGAAAAGTAGAGAAAGTGGCATCAAGAACCCCACATGCAAGCCATCTTCTAGTTCCAATAATAATAACTCCGGGCCATCTTGTTTCATCCCTATCCCACCTACTTTCTTTTTTTTTTCACGACCCGGTCACTGCAACTCCCTCCGGTTCACCACTCTCCCACACTGGACTACAGGCCCACCACCACCCCAAGTAGAGACGGGGTTTCACCGTGGTCTTGATCTCCTGACCTCATGATCCGCCCGCCTCGACCTCCCAAAGTGCTGGGATTACAAGCGTGAGCCACCGCGCCCGGCCATCCCACCTACTTTCTTTCCCTTCCTCTTAGTCAATTATTTTAAAGCAAATCCCAGACATCATCTTATTTCTTAGTATGTATTTCTAAAAGACGAGCACTCTTAAAAAGTATTACCACAATACTATTATCACACTTTAAACGTGATTGTCTCTAGCCAATTCTGTCTCTATCCAATCAGTATTTCAGTTTATTCTGTGTCCTAAGTGGTTATTTTTAATAGTGGTTTGTTTGAATTAGCATCTAAACAAAATCTGCACTTTGCTTGATAGGTCTCTGAAGTTTCTTTTAATTTGCAAATGCCCTCTCTCTCCTTCTCTTCCCATAATTACAATGTACTTGTTTAAGAATCTGGGCCCTTTGTTTCCCACAGTCTGGATTTTGCACACTGCATCCCTGTGGTGTGATGTGGCACGTTCTGTTGTTTCCTGTGTTTGCTATAAACTGATAATTAGATTTATGACTTGATTAGTTCAGGTTTGATTTTGTTTTTTCTTTTGACTTCGTAGGCCTGGTGTGTATTTCCATCAGGAGGACATCAGGCTGTTTGTTTCCCTTTCAGTGATGTTAAAGTTGATTAGTCAGTTCTAGGCACCTGAATTAGCCTGATCTAACTAACTATTATAAATAAAGGACCTGATCGGCTTTTCACCTAATAATTTAAGCAGTCATTGATGATCATTGCCATTGATGATCATGCCTAGATCTATTATTTCCTCAAAAAGGGGATAATAGTTTTAAAGTCATTTTTAAGAGCTGGGATGTGACTGAGAGACAGAGCTACCCAATTTTTTCTTCTAAGTTTGATGGTTCACCACTTACCTGAAAAGCTAAGTCATAGAGAACCTTTAGCGGGCTGAAAGGTAGATGGCATCAGCCTGAAAGCTCTGTGAAAAAAGGAGCCCAAAATGATCCAATCACTTTCCTGTGGAGATGGCATTCTCAGGTGACAATTTCGCAGGCCCAAGCCTAAAAGATAAACAGCATTTTTTTTTTGGCATTTTTTTGTTGTTAAATAACAAAGCCTGGACTTTATCAAACTTTCAGTATATACTATTCTATTTGTATATTACCTTTTAGTTAAAAATTACAACAGAGGGGAAAGAGGTGAACATCATTTAAATAGCCATGTCTCTTTCAACCCATGTCTTTGTTGGGGTTTGAGAATCTGAGCAGTAAATAATCTGCCTCTTGCCCTGCAGCCTGATGGTTGTGGATGATTTTCCTTCCTACCACTCACCTTCAAAGAGTAACAGAGGAGGGGAGGAGAGAACAGAGAAGGTGTTCTAAACCAGTAGCTATTTGTTGACAGGAATTCAGGGTGAACTGACGCTTCACACGGGAAAGTAACTTGGAAATTATCTCATCTAATGTCTTTGCCAATCCAAGATTCCCTCTAAAAGAACCTGACAAATGAGGGAGAACCTTTCTTCACACTCTGTACTCTTACGGTGTTCATCTGTTTCCTTCTCCCTTTTTAATTCAGTATGTCCTATTTTCACTATTGGATTATACATTCCTTGAGGACAATGAATTCATCTAATTCTTCTGTTTAATCCCAAATAAGTTGACAAACACAGTCAGATATGAGCTGAAGCAGTGAACACAGATTTCACTGCATCACTACTGACAGTAGGGGAGGGAGCAGAGCTTCATTCTGATTTGTGCAGAGGTGACTGGGCCTTTCAAAGGGAGAGTGAGGGAGTGGGTGGAGTGGGGTGCTCAGTAGTGTCAGAGAGGTGAAGACTTACAGAGCATTGGTCCCTGTAGATGCGATTAGGCCGACTGTGCCCACTGGCTGACAGTTATCAAAGTTAAAGTTCTGTGCTTCCAGAGATTGGGAGACGGAAGCGCTGTCCTTCCTGATGATTACATTTCATAGGAATGGCTCTCGAGTCCTTGACGGAGATGCTTCTGTGTTGTAAGAATTAAGTATTCACAGTCATACGCACATTTTTGTAAACGCTGTTAAAAAAAAAAAAAAGGAGGTTGGGGGCCTGTTGTAACGTGTTGACTAGAGCAAAGAATAAATTCTCCTGACAGCATTTCTCAGGTAAGCATTTTAATGAGGGGCTGGGGTCATCCCAGGTACACAGCCTTATGCTGAGGCTATGCTAGAGTTTGATTGTCTCCTAATGCAGAGATTTGGACAAAGTTGTTATGTGCAGTTCTCAAGGGTCTAGAACACTGCTTAATAAGTGTGTTGACTGAATGAATTTAAATAAATTCAATTTTCTCTACCCCCAAAGTGAGGGGGACAACTAGAATGCCTTCCACTTTACCTTAGTGCCTAGTTGCAGCCAGGAAACAGGCATAACACCTCCTCCATCCATTGTCCCTGTGTCCACCTGGCTGTCCTTGTCAGCAAGGACACCTGCAATTTCCCTCCTACCACATATTATCTCCATACCACAAAGATTTTGATTTTTTGAAATAACTCAATATAGATCAGTATAATATAAAAATGATGAAATATTTTCAAATCTGCAGAATTCTGGGCACTGTTAAGAAGGGACAGTTCAAATGTCTCTTTTCCTTCCTAGCATTTATTTCTGGTTGTAATATGTTTATTTGTATGATAATTTTAAAATAGATGTCATGGAAATTGTATCTGTATTTGTTCACCATTAAAAGGTCAGCACCTCAGAGTGGCTAGAACCTATTAGATATATCCCAAATCTATCAATTTAATAAATAAATGAGTGAATGGCTTTCCATCTTCCCTTGTCTTCTCTTCCAAGATAACATTGACTGGGTAGAAATGCTATTTAATAAAAATACGGTGACTGAATGCTTACAGAAGGTCATGGTTCTTCAGTAGTGTTTCAGTGATTCTTCTTCTCTTTATAGATTCCTCACCTATTCCTACCTCTTGGCCTTCAACATGTGGCTTCTGCTTGCACCTGTGACCCTGTGCTACGACTGGCAGGTCGGCAGTATTCCTCTGGTAGAGACCATATGGGACATGAGGAACTTAGCCACCATCCTTCTGGCAGTTGTGATGGCCTTATTGAGCCTGCACTGCTTAGCAGCCTTTAAGGTAATTTTCTCAAAAATAGAATGAACTCTGCATTTGAAGACAGATATTCGAGGCCTAAAATGTTCTTTTTTGCGCAGATGGTCTGGGTGTAAATTGAATCTCCTCTCCTTGTATATTTAAATTTCTTGTAGCAGGTAATAACATACCATGGCCACCTTATAGATTTTTTGACTGTTTCTACTAACCCTGTATTGAATCTGAAGCTTAATGTTTGTAAATGAGAAGTTACTGCTGTGGTTGGCTAATTTTCAAAGTAATTTATTTGATTTAATATAATGATAAATGAAATTGTGGTAAATAACCTACTTATAAATGCTTAAAATATGGTTAAGACTCTACTTTCATGAATGACTGCCAGAGGTAGTTGGATGATTTCTCCCACTACCTCCCCAAAAAGTATAAAACTGTACCAAATTACTAAAAACAGCTATTTCAAAAATGACCAAAGACCAAAGGCAAATATACTAGTTCATTATCATGCTGCTATAAGGACATACCTGAGACTAGCTAATTTATAAATGAAAGAGGTTTAGTTAGTTCACAGTTATGCAGGGCTGGGGAGGCCTTAGGAAACTTACAATCAGGGCAGAAGGGGAAGCAAACATGTCCTTCTTCACAAGGCAGCAGGAGAGAGAATGATGAGTGCCCAGTGAAGGGGAAAGCCCCTTATAAAACCATTATATCTAGTGAGAACTATCTCACTATCACAAGAGCGGAATGGGGGAAACTGCCCCCATGATTTAGTTATCTCCACCTGATCCTCACAACACATGGGGATTATGGGAACTACAATTCAAGATGAGATTTGGGTGGTGACACAGACAAATCATTTCAGCAAAGAACTTGAAAATGTTTACTTATGAAAAACTGCTACTGCGTTGGGTAAGATGCTTTTACCTGAAGGTCTTTCCGTCCTGTCAGATCTAGCAGTAAAAATTCATAAGTTTACTTGTTGGAACTGGCTGGTAAACTTTGGAAAGTTTTATGATTTTGGAAAAATTTGATTTGGAAAGGAAACAGCAGCAAAAATTTAAGGGGAAGGTTTTGGAAGCAAGATAAATATGAAAGGGCAGAGGTAATATACTCTCCACGCATTCATGGCTGTTAAATGACATATGCACAAGCAAAATTAAAAGCCCTGGGAGACTTACTTGCTGCAAGTTTGAATCCATTCTTCAACACGTACACGAGTTGAGCAACAGAGATTGGAAAATTCACTGGCTTGAGTTATCCATGTATAACCTCTGTCCAAATCATTGGCTGATCACAAAGCCATGTTGGCACAAGAGAAATCCCCAGAAATCCAGGCAAAAGAAAAAAAGAACTGAGTAATGATTTCAGCATTCTGCAGAGAAACAGATTTTCCAGTTTGAGTCTATGGAAGCTCATCAAATGTATTCAAACAGGAAAATCAACAATTTCAGAAGAACAAAATAGAATCCAGGGTCCCTACAATGTATGACATGCAACACCCAGTTTAACCAAAGATTACTAGATATATGAAGAAACAGGAGTGTGTGATCAAACTCAGTTTTTTAAAAAAATGTCAGTAGGAAATGAAGTAGAATTGAGAATTCAGGGCTAAATCCACACTAATGGGATCAACTGCTTTTTGACATAGTTGTCAAAGTAATTCAATGGAGAAAGGATGGTCTTTTAAAAATGTAGCTGAATATCTGTAAGGAAAAAATACGAATCTTAACCCTTACCTTATACATTATACAGAAATTAATTGTAAGTGGATCATAGTCCTAAACAAAAAAAATAAATTACACCAAAATTTCTAAAAGAAAAGGAGAAAATCTTTGTGAATTTGACTTAAGCAAATATTTCTTAGAACACATAATGTGAAAACTGTAAAAGAAAAAGTTGATAAATTGGACATCATCAAAATTAAATATTCTTTTCATCAAAAGATAATGTGAATTAAATGAAGAGGCAAGCCACAAATTGGGAGAAAATATTTGTAAAACATAAATCTACAGAGGTCTTGTATCTGGAATATTAGAAGTGCTCTTAAAACTCAATATTAAGAAGGCAAAAACTAAAATGGAAGAAAGATTCAAGTAGACACTGCACAGAAGAAGATATGCAGAGTTTTTAATAAATACATGAAAAGATGCTCAGCATCATTAGTCATTAGGGAACTTCAAATTAAATCCACAAAGAGATACCATTATACTCTCACTATAATGACTATCATTAAAAAGATTCCCAACACTGAGTATTGGCCACTGTGGAGCAACTGGAATCCTCATACATACTGATGGAAAAAATGATTCAGATACTTTGGAAAAATTTGGAAGTTTCTTAAAAAGTTAAACATAAAATTAAACAGCTCTACCCATCTCTACCTACTAAAACGAAATGAAAACATGCCCATGTGAATATCTTGTCTGTAAATATTCATACAGCTTTATTAATAATAGCAGACAGATTGGGAAAAATCTAATGACCTAACATGCAAATGGACAAACTCAGTGTCAGCAATTATTCAGAAATTTTAAGGAACAAACTACGAATACATAAAACAATGTGGACAGACATGGATGAACATGGTGCTAAGTGAAAGAAGCCAGACATGTAAGACTGTATGCTATATGATATGGTTTGGCTGTGTCCCCACCCAAATTGCATTGTAGTTCCCATAATCCCCACATGTCATGGGAGGGACCCCGTGAGAGGTAATTGACTCATGGGGGCAGTTACCCACATGCTGTTCTTGTGGTAGTGAGAGAGTTCTCACGATATCTGGTGGTTTTATAAGGGGTTTTTTTTCCCTTTGCTCAGCACTCACTGTGTCTCCTGCTGCCCAAGGTCCCTGCTTCCTCTTCACCTTCCACTATGATTGTAAGTTTCCTGAAGCCTCCCGAGCCATGCAGAACTGTGAGTCAATTAAACCTGTTTTCTTTATAAATTACCTAGTCTTGGGTATTTCTTCATAGCAGCATAAAAACAAACTAAATACCCTATATGATTCCATTCATGTGAAATTCTAAAAAAGGCATGATTATAATGACAGAAAACGTGGGGTTGGAGGTTGACTATAACTTGAAATAACATTTTATGCTTTTAAAAATATGATTGTGGTAGTGAAACTCACCAAAATATATACTTAAAATGGGTGATTTTGTTGTATGGGAACTTTACCTCAATAAAGTATAAAAAACAATTGAATATTGCAAATAGATAAAAGGCTGGAATGAATACAGAACTGAAATTTAAACACAAAACATAAGGACAATCCTGAAAATTGAATGAAAAAAAATTTGAATGATGAAATCTTTTTAAAATTGAGGTGAAAGTTATATAACATACAATTAACTATTTTAAAGAGTACAATTTAGTGGCACTTAGTGTATTTACAGTGTTATACAACTGCCAGCACTTTCTAGTTTCAAAGCTTTTTCATTACCCCATAAAACACCCCCATACTTATTAAGTAATCACTCTCAGCTTTCCCCTCCTCCATCCCCTGATAACCTTTAATGTGCTTTCTGTCTCTATGAATTTGCCTATTCTGGGTATAGAATATAAAAGGAGTGTGAGCCCAAAATGTCTGAGAGTGGCCTCAGCCAATTTAGAAAGTTTGTTTTGCCAAGGTGAAGGACACACCTGTGACACAGCCTCAGGAGGTCCTGACTACAAGTGCCCTATGTGGTAGGGGTACGGCTTGCTTTTGTACATTTTAGGGAGACATGAGATATCAATCATACGTGTAAAACATACATTGGCTCGATATGGGAGGGCAGAACAACTTGAAGGGTGGAGGCACTTCCAGGTCATAGGTAGCTTTTTATTTTTTTTTTTCTTTTTTTGAGATGGAGTCTCGCTCTGTTGCTCAGGCTGGAGTACACTGGCGCATCTCCACTAACTGCAAACTCCACCTCCCAGGTTCACACCATTCTCCTGTCTCAGCCTCCCGCGTAGCAGGGACTACAGGCGCCCGCCACCACGCCTGGCTAATTTTTTGTATTTTTTTAATAGAGACGGGTTTTTTTTTTTTTGTATTTTTTGTATTTTTTCGTATTTTTTGTATTTTTAGTAGAGACGGGGTTTCACTATGTTGGCCAGGCTGGTCTCGAACTCCAGACCTCAGGTGATCCACCTGCCATGGCCTCTCAAAGTGCTGGGATTACAGGCATGAGCCACCGTGCCTGACCAAAAGTTTTTAATTTTTGTGAAGTCCAATTTAGCTATGTTTTTCTTTTTCTATCATGCTCTTACTGTCAAATCTAAAAATGCGTGGCCAAATCCAAGGTCATGAAGATTTATGACTGTTTTCTTCTAAGAGTTTTGTGGTTTTAGCTCTTATATTTAGGTCATTGATTCATTTTGAGTTAATCTTTGGGTGTGCAGTGAAGTAGGGATCCAACTTCATTCTTTTGCATGTGCTTATCCAGTTTTCTCTGCATCGTTTTTTGAAGAGGGTATTCTTTCCGCCCAAGCACCTTATTTTAAAGTAACCATCTGATGCATCTTTTTGTAAACGAATTTTATAAAGCAAGGATCATGTAAATAACCATCCTCAAGAAACTCTGGCATGCCAATTAGTTACATAAACTTGAGCTCAAATTTCACCTTGTTAGTAAGGTCTACTTTAACCATCCTATTTAAAATGTAGTCATATACTCTCTACTCCTTTCTTTATCTCCCTTTTACTTTTTAACTCCCTTCACTTCAACTTCAAGTTCTAAAATACTATATAGTTTGGTTATTTTACTTAATGCCTATTTCTGCCAACCAGAGCATGAGCCCCATGAGGACAAATATTTTTTTCTGTCTTATTCACTGCCATACTAATATCACTAAGAACTTGCCCCACTCAATGTTTATTACCTAAATTTTATTTATTATCTAAATTTGCCACTCAGTATCTATTATCTGAATGAATAAAACTGCAAAAAGTTAGCCATTCTGTTCAATTAGATTTTAGTCTAGAGAATCTTTTCTTGTAAGACATATCTAAAGGCTTGAAAAGCACCGTGCTCAACAGCTGCATGAAATATTTAGGGGTGAATATGAGGTTTGTTTTATTATTATCTGACCTTAGCTCATGGATTGGCACGCCTGCTCTATTGTAACTGATCTGCCAGAGCACATATAGTGGAGCCTGAATGGGTGTGTCAGAAAGGGTTTTTCTTGACTTTTTCCCAGCTATTTAAGGGGACTGGCGATTCCCCACAGGCTGTCATCTCCGTCAAGTGTGTTAAACATAAGCTCTCATGATGGCAGTAGACCCTGCACACAGGCAAGTCTTGGCCCTCCCCAGAGTGTCTCTGATAACATGATGAATGAATGGAAACGTCCTCTGTGAAAGGCTGTTAATCCTTTTATTTTAGGGAGTTTGTTTCAAAATCACTTTAATGCATCCTAAAAAATTAGCAGAACATTCCAGCTGTGGGGATAGTTAAGATTGAGCTCTTCTGTCGTGACTTTCATCTTGAACATTCTTTGCAACCGTTTAACTAGAGCCTCTGGCAATTCTTGGCCACTTACACTCTCCACATTTTCTTCTTTCAGAGGTTGGAGACAGAGCTTTGCTCACGTTTTTGTGGCCTGGTTTCGCTTTTCTAGATCTGCTTACACACCAGAAGGGAGATAGGAATCAGGCCTTAGAGTCAGGTTCTCCTACTAGTTAGTAACCTCTCAAAGTGGGAAGAATCCTGTTTTGGGTCTGTGTGATGATGAACTACTAATACTAAGGACATGATGGTAAGGGCTTTGACTCTGAGGTAGTAAACAGGAGGATTAAACTTTTATGAACATAAAGGTCATGCTTTATGGACATTGTTCTGTGTTAAAAAGAAAAAATAGATGAAATGTTTATAATAATGTCAGCAGAATAAGCACAGGTCGGTCCACCTGGAATATTTCCAAATGAGTTGTGTACTGAATCAGCAAGTATCAAGCTGAAATTATTTTATAATCCCTGATTATATCCATAAATTTTGAGATAGCAAAGCTATATATTACCAAGAAAAAAAATACTGAATAAACAAGCATATGCAGTGAGTCCAGAGATTCGTGGAAAAATCTTTCTTTTATTTTCACCTTTGATTGATTGTCAATCATAGAAAACAACCTTGGCATATGTTCTTTGTAGCTTCACTACTTTTTCCTCTGCCCTTGTCTTAATATTGATTGAGTGCCTTTTGGTTGCTGTGATTAGCACAGTGAACAAAATGAAAGTCCCACCTGCATGGAGCTTACACTTAAACACTTAAAATATGTCTTGATATGTCAAATATTAGGTGATGTGAAGAGGTCAGGGCTGGCCTCACAGATAAGGTGACATTGGAGTAGAGACATGAAGGAACTGAAAGAGTGAGCCATGTGGCTGTTTGGGGAAGAGCATTCCAAGAGCAGGGAAAGCCAGTGCCAAGGCCCAGAGGCAGGAAAGTACTGGACCCATCACGGACAGTAAGGAGGCTGAGATGGCTGGAGCCAAGTGGGCAGGGTGCAGCCGTATGAGTTGATATCAATGCGATTAGGGAGTGAGTGTGTGCGATACTGTGTGTGATACCATGCGCGCACAGTATCAAACCTCTGTCTTTTTAAGCCTTCGCCTACTTTCCTTTCCCTTGCCATACTTCTTCCACTTGGCCTCTGGCTCTGTTTTGTTTAGTTTTCTTCTTGGTGGGCCCAGGAGGAAATAAGACTAGAGAAAGGAATTCAGGTCCTTGCTGGGCGCAGTGGCTCACGCCTCTAATCTCAGCACTTTGGGAGGCCAAGGCGGGTGGGTCACCTGAGGTCAGGAGTTTGAAGCCAGCCTGGCCAACATGGTGAAACCCTGTCTTTACTAAACATATAAAAAGTAGCTGGGCGTGATGGTGGGTGTATGTAATCCCAGCTACTCAGGAGGCTGAGGCAGCAGAATCACTTGAACCTGGGAGGTAGAAGTTGCAGTGAGCTGAGATTGTGCCACTGCGCTCCAGCCAGGGCAACAGAGACTCCATCTCAAAAAACAAAAACGAAAAAAAGACAGAGAATCCAGGTCCTTTAGCTGCTTCTGTGTGTGTCCATGGAGCATAGGAGGGGGGGACTGAAGGAAAAGGACAGCCTTAGAGTCACTAGAGATTTGTAAGACATGCATATCTTGCTTTTATTTTATTTATTTATTTATTTTTGAGCCGGAGTCTTGCTCTGTCGCCCAGGCTAGAGTGCAGTGGCACAATCTTGGCTCACTGCAACCTCCGTCTCCCGGGTTCAAGCGATTCTCCTGCCTTAGCCGCCCGAGTAGATGGAATTACAGGCGACCGCCAATGTGCCTGGCTAATTTTTGTATTTTCAGTAGAGACAGGGTTTCGCCAAGTTGGCCAGGCTTGTCTCAAACTCCTGACCTCGTGATCCACCCGCCTCAGCCTCTCAAAGTGTTGGGATTACAGGCATGAGCCACAGCTCCTGGCCTCTTTTAGTAATATTAACCAGCTTTTGTTGCATCATTTTGGGCAATATATATGCTTATAATCTTTGTTTCTTCTCCAATTTACCAAAAACCTTCTTCTTGCTTCCTATTTCATCATCAACCAGGACACCAGGTAGGTGGAGGTGGGAGCATACTCTTTCCTAATACATTTGTATTTTACTTATTTGCATTTTATTAACATTTCAGTAATTAACTTTATAAAACTACAAATTAAGGCATGTAAGACAAATTAAGTCATGTAAAACAGAAGGTGTGTCATCTGCCAAAACCAACCCCCACAGCCTGCTCTTCATTGGCCTCCGTTGAATATCTGTTCCTCTACATTTTTGTGACTATGGGAAACAAAAACAAATTCTTTCTTTTTTAGAAGTAAGTTAAGTTAGACACCATTAAACATTGCAGACTATTCCGGGCCACTTCCATCTCTAGTTGAACTGTTTCTATGGGTAAGCAACTCAAAGAGTAGATGTTTTACTTTTGGCAAGATCTTGTCCAGAATTGAGTGGGAGAGGCAGAATACAGAATCTAAATGTTCCTTTCTCTAGAAACAACCACACAATGAATTCAGAGATTGTTTCTAGTTTGTCCTATTTTCAGGGCATACGAAATTTAAGACCTCATGGAGTAGTTTATTATTTATCATAGAAGAGCTCAGTTGGCATCTTTGAAATTTAAGAGTAGAATTTATCTCGTTCTGTACCTCTCCTTCATCTCCTCCTTCTACTCACACACCATTCATTCTCTGGAAAGGCATTTGAATTTATATTACATAATATAGAGAATAATCTAGAAATTTCTTATTGGATCGAATTGTTTTTAACAATGAATTTTAAAGTGAACTAATTTGCTCTGACCCTTTGTGATGAGGGTAATCACTCTGTGGGAATGCATGTACAGTTAGAGATAAAGGATATTTAAGCCACGAAGGCTGAATATTCCATTCTTTTTTTTATGAATAGTGAGTGTGTATGCCCCAGGAGAACCATGGCTGAAAATGCACTTGAGTTTTTCTTTATGGCTCTTACAGACTTTATGTCAGACTGTTGACTTGCAATAAAAAGTGACATATATCAGGAAAGTAGCCAGTCTAATTTGGATTATTTAGAGCAGTTAATACCATTAGTCAGTCCTATTCTTTATAGTTCCCAATTTCCCATGTTCCTAATGTGGTTTCCCTGCATTACAGAGGAAACACTATTAAATTATATTTAAGAGTAATTTATTTGGTATTGGTTCTTTATTACATTCTCACAGAGTGTCTTGAGATTTTAAGGTATTTTTATACCTTTTATAATCTTGTAGCATACTTGTAAAAGGAAAACATGAGAGAAAAAGAGGTGGGCTACTGATATCTGACTTTCTTTTTATTATTATTATTATTATTATTATTATTATTATTATACTTTAAGTTTTAGGGTACATGTGCACAAAGTGCAGGTTTGTTACATATGTATCCATGTGCCATGTTGGTGTGCTGCACCCATTAACTCGTCATTTAGCATTAGGTATATCTCCTAATGCTATCCCTCCCCCATCCCCCCACCCCACAACAGTCCCCGGGGTGTGATGTTCCCCTTCCTGTGTCCATGTGTTCTCATTGTTCAATTCCCACCTAATAATAGCCTCAATCATGAGATGTCTTTTGAGAATGAACACTGGGCAGTGGAAATCCTGTCTCTCCCCTCCCCTCAGCTCATAGGTATGGGTTTCAGGGGTTTGGTTTTTATTTGTTTTTTAAATTTTTAGTAGGGTGATAGTTTTGCAACCAACACACATCACAGGCTGCAGCACTGAGCCCCAGAAAACAAGCCAAATTTTCATGTCCACATGGGGAAAAATCTGCAACCTGACTGTTAGAGGTGACGACTAGCAACAACTTGGTGGAAATGGAGGGTGGGGGTGGGGTAGGGCTAATGCAGCTCCTCACTCAGGGAGGGCCTTCTCATCTCAGGGATCTCCCTTCATGCCTGTTCTCATCCTTGCTTTGGATTTACCTCCATGCTGGTCCATGTCACAGCTCCCATCAACCTACTCACATCACTACACAGAGCTGATAAACAGAGACCGTCATCCTGTGAGCTCTTTTTAAATGAAATTCCCACACATCTCAACAAGAAGGGTAAGATCAAAACAAAAGCCACTATTGGAAAGTGATTATTTGCATATTGGCATCCTCACCTCATTCCAAAAAGGACTTGGAGCAACTTATGAGAATAAACACAATACGATAGAATAGACCAAGAAATGGCAAACTTTTTTTTAAAAAAAGAACAAGGTAGTAAATATTTAGAGCTTTGCTACCCATGCAGTCTTTCACAGCTATTGTTTCATCATTGTCACATACGTCTTTCAATCCCTGGGGTACAACATTGTACTACCATAGATCCATATGGTTGAACTGAACACACTTACTGATCTCTGGAAATTATTTTGCATTTAGCCCAGCCAAATAATAGGTTATAGTATTATGGCACAAGGATCACTAAATTCCAGAATAGCAGTTATAAACCTGGTAAAATAAGCAGCATGTTTTAATATACTGAATGGTAAAATAAAATTGAACTTGGGGAATAAAGATTGCATTTAATAGTGAATGGCTCTATGTCAACACGGATTTTTCTTTTTTCCTCTGGCCTACATTCCTCTTTTCAGTTTCCATTCTCTGCAAACAGCACATTCTCTATTCTTTTTGTAACCTCAATTCATGAAAATCCTCTTCATGCTGTTATAGATCCAATCTTTCTAGCCCATTTACAACCCATCCAGCTTGTTCTGCCTGGAGACCACTGCAGTATTGGATAGATGGACCCTGATGATGCCTTGCCATGGTCCTTCTGACCCCGACCACCAGTGCCATGAGAGTAGCCGTCGTATGAGAAGCTGTTCCGTCTGAGACTTGACCAGCCCAGTTGATGCAGCCTCTTCTCCCTGCTCTCAGCTGGCTTCTCCACCTGCCACCTTTTTCCTGTGCTGATAATGTTCTGCTATGTGGGTCGCAGTTTTCCACCTCAGTAGTTTTAGTCAACTTTGGCGCACAGGCCATGCTCCAAAGCTGAGATTTTCCTTCATATCATCTTTCTGATGAGAGTTTGAAAATGAGTTCACCACTTCATTTGACGCAGTGTTAGAAAATAGAGAAGTTGGATCTGTACCTCATTTTAAAATGGAGCATATTTAAAGATCCATTGTACTGACCTTCCCACATACTTTGATGTCATTACTTTACCATATATGATACATACTGTATCAGACTTATGATTGTCATTCGATTTCATTTGGTAGTCTCATATTAAATTCAATAATTAATTTAGTTCACTTTAAATTTACCACCAATCTCAAGTGGGAGCCAGTCCCGTCTGTGTTCGGGGTAGCCCCTGCATGCATGTTGAGTTGTCTTGCCCAGATTCCAGATTGAGAGTCCTGAGGGTGGGAGGAGGGAAGGCTATGGAGGGGAGTGATTAGCAGTGACCTGAGTCTGAGGCCAGACTCTGCCAGTGCATAGCTGTGTGAGCCCCTCTCTGATCCTCCCTGCGCCAACTGTGGTTGGACCAGGGCAAGCCACGTGAAACACTCAGTATGGAGGCTGGCACATGAGGAGCCCTGTGTTGTTGCAGCATCATGAAATTCTCACAGCTTAAACCCAGGAGTACAATGAGGGATCCTGTCTCCATTTTGTAGAAATATCTGCCTTCATAAAAAGAAATCCAGTTGACTGCCTTTTCTTGAGTTGATATATTTCAAAGTCCAGGCATGCTTCCATGACCAGAATCTATGTTTGATATTCCTATTGCTTATAAGAGTTAATGCTCTCCTCCCTACCTCCCTTCATCCTTTACCTTGAGTGACAGTGAGCTTCTTTAACTTCTTGACATAAGAGGTAATAGTAGTAGCACACTTTTAAGTGCAGATTTTAAGTGCAGAAGCATAGTTTTGGAAGTTAGTATGTTCAAATGTAACAGAAGGGCAGAATATAACATAAAATCACTCTGTTAAAACTGAATGTGTATCAAGGGGAAGGAAGAATGGGAAATTTAGTGACTTATTTACAAATGGCTATTGCAGCTATCGCCTAAAGCTCCAGACTTTAGAAACTAGATTATGGATGTCTTTAGTGGTATTTGAAAATTTCATGAAAATAGTCAGGATTTCAGAAAAAAATCATTTTTGTTGTTGCTGTTCATAAAACATCATGCTACCATCGCTGGATTTCTCCATTCCCCTCAGTGTCAGGGGTTGGAACAAAGTGGACACTAGAAATGCAGCCCTTTGTTCAGCAGCTACCTGAAATTCAGTGGCCCTTGAGCAGTCTTACCAAGACCTGCCTTTTTGTCAATTATTAATATGTCACCTGTAAAATCATTCTCCTTGTTCTGGAGCTGCAACTTTTACAGATCCTCTTTCCTTGTGTCATGTGTAATATACCATTCGGTTGTACCTGGAGTGCTCTGCTTGGCTTTTGATCTAGGCCTGGCAAAAGTTTTACACATCACTAAATCATTTGTCTTTTTCTTTGCCTTCACAGGGCAGTTACATTTTTACAAGTCACACTATTTAGTAAGAAAATGACTTACCTACCCCTCTTTTATTTACCCCTCAGTTGGAAGACTCGCTGAGTTCATTAGTGAGTCTTAGATAGTTGTATAATGGAAAAAGAAGTTATCAGACATCACTAACAGCTTCAGTTTTTTTTCCCCTGATTTGTGTGCTTTGTGATTCTCAGTGAGAATTCATAGTCTATATCATTATTTGCTTTTACTCAAAGCAAGTGCCACCTTTTGAGAAGGAATCTTAATTTTTACATTTGTTATTTCTCATAATGATTCATATTTTCATAAAAACAGCTCATTAACACTTAGCAGACAATGCTTCTGATTGTTGTTAAACTGTTACAAAGGTCAGAAGATATTTGTGTAACATCTAGAACCATTCTGTCCCTTCCATTTCCATCTAGAACGTGAAATTTCTATTTAAAGGAGCACAGCTTTTTCCATCTTGTTCTGAGAAAACTCTGAAATATGTAATTAGGAGTCCCAGAGATAAAGCAGCTAAAACAAGTCCCTCTAGACGAAAAGCCTGCCGGAAACACAGAGGAGACTGTAGCGATTGATTGTCAGATTCTTTAGGTGATTAGCTGTAAGTGCAATGCCCAAGGGGCCTATAAAGGGAGTGAAAGGGCGATAAATACAACCCTGGGAAGAATCATCCCTCCATCAAAAAAAAAAAATCTAAAATTCCTTGTTTTTACATGTACATTGCCTAAGGAGGAAGCATAGAGTATTAGAAAGAAAACAAGTTTGTAATATGAGCCTTAATGTTTATATGTCTACATTATTACAGAGCAAAACATTGGTATTAAAAAATTTATTTTTCACCTGTAATACAATAAAAATAAGTGCAATAATATATGTAGGACCTAGGATTGTTCAAGAAGGCAAGTGTCATCTATATACATGCATCTCCACACTATAGTCTCAAATTCAATATTCTGAAATTTAACTTCTGACTTTACCCATTCAGTGTGTTGCCTCAATGGCATTTTTCCTCTCAGTGCATTCTGCTAGTTGCCTGAGCCAAAATTTGAGGGATTTCCTTTTTTCTCTTTCTCTGTCTCGAATTTCGTATCTCATCCATCAAGAAAATTCTGTCAACCATATTTTCAAAATGCATCTAGACACTGACAGCTTCTCACCACCTTCGCTGCTTTTACCCTGTCCAAGCCACCGTCATCTCTCATTTGAATTATTGCCATAGCCTTCTAACCGGTCTCCCTGCTTCTACCCTTGCGCCAAGGCCCAGTCTATTCCTCAACAGAGTGGCCAGGGTGATTACTTTAAAATGTAAGTCAGATCATGCCCTTCTTGTGTTTAAAATCTTCTGGTGGCTCCTTATTTCTCTGACAGCAATAGTCATCCCCTTTATAATGACCTGACAGGTTCTACATGTGCTGGTCCCATCCAACCCCCACTCCATTATCTCCCTTGCTACTTCCTGAACTCATTTTCTACTAGGAAATAAGTATTGTGGCTGACTCCTTCATCTCCTCCAAGTCTTGCTTGATTGCCACCTTCTCAGTGCAGCCTACCATTGTGTTTAGAATTGCCCTCCGTTTCTTGCCCACCTTAATCTGTATATTACAGATACCCCTTACCAGGCTCGCTGACTCGCTTTCTCATGGTCTCTTTCTCTCTTTTCCTCTCTGGAAAGGCAGGGTTTTCTTTCTCTCTCTCTCTCTCTCTGTCATCTGTTTTGCTTACTGATGTTTTCCCAAGAGCCTAGACT
The DNA here is from genome assembly GCF_009828535.3 of Hylobates moloch. NCBI lineage: Eukaryota > Metazoa > Chordata > Mammalia > Primates > Hylobatidae > Hylobates > Hylobates moloch. The sequence goes on along the minus strand of NW_026652283.1, from coordinate 28,236,208 downwards.
AGTACCTGGAAAATACAAAAGAGATGGGAGTGATTGATTGCTAAATTCTTTAAGTGTTTGCCTGTAAGTAAGTACAGTGCCCAAAGAGACTATCTTTTTAGATGGCAATGAAACATATCTGTTGAACGAATGAATAATCAGTGACCAGGTTTTTCCAAGAGAACCATTGATGAGGACGGGAAAATTTTCAAGAGTGCTTTGACAAAGCACGTAACCTGGGGTGGAGGTGTCTGATGGTTCCCTTCGTCATCTGCCTGCTCCTTGTACTTTGTGTCTCTTGTAGGCAGAGGCATGACTAATTGCATGACTAACTAGAGTGAGCCGTCACATACCCAGTGGTGTGATGGAAATGGAAAATGATCTTAAAAACTGACAAAGTTTTTTGAAACAAGCAGAAGAAATATGTAGGGAATATGTAGGTATAGGACAGTGCATTTAGAGAGGAAAAACATAGTGGTAAACAGTAAGATAAAACATTAGAGATTTAATTGACCACTCATTGTTTCAAACAATATTAAGAGTATAGAGAATAAAGAAATAAGACGACCCAGGGTGCCTTGAAGAGCTTGGTTTTCTCCACTTCCATCGCATCCACCCCGCCCATGAGAATATCATCTTTATAAACTCTGATATGGTTTAACGATGCCAAGAAGCCTTCCTGTGCTCAGGATTTATCTCAGCTGGAGCCAAGACTATGCAGATAGATGGCTTAACAAAGTTCTCTAACTGTATAGTGATTTTTAGTGTAGAAAATGGCCATCAGCTATTCATCTCTACAAAGGGCTGAGCAGCAGAAAATGTATGTTTTTTTTTTTTTTTTTGAGACCAAGTTTTGCTCTTGTTGCCCAGGCTGGAGTGCAATGGCGTGATCTCGGCTCACTGCAACCTCTGCTTCCCGGGTTCAAGAGATTCTCCTGCCTCAGCCTCCCGAGTAGCTGGGATTACAGGCGCCCACCACCATGCCTGGCTAATTTTTGTATTTTTAGTAGAGACGGGGTTTCACCATGTTGGTCAGGCCTTGAACTCTTGACCTCAGGTGATCCACCTGCCTCAGCCTCCCAAAGTGCTGGGATTACAGGTGTGAGCCACCGCACCTGGCCCCAGAAAATGTATTTCAACTGTAGCATGATGGCCATAGATGAGATCAGTGAAATTGTGTTTGCCAGACAGTGGGTTGATTTTTGGGGGGTAGGTTATAGAAACTCCTAAAGTGAGAACTTTTCTTAACTTCATTCTGCTAGAGCAGTTTGTACCAGCATTTCTCAAAATATGTCACAGCATCATACAGACCATTAAGTAAGGTTACTCTAAATAAAGATTCTACAGTTCTGTATTTCACAAGCACTAGGTTTCAAAAAGTTAAACATATTTCTTTACTGGGGGGCTTCACAAAGCCTTTATGTTGCTCTAAGCCTTGTGAGTTTCCAAAAGGGGTGTATCATGAATGGCATTCCTTAAACTTACTTGAATTTGGAACCCCTTTTTAGGGACTTCTTGTGGATAAGTGTTCTTGCAAAGTGCTTTGGGAAGTATCGACTTTGATATACAAAGGTGCCTGGGTCACTGGACCTTGAGAGTTCATTTTTTGGGCAATGTTTAAACATTTCCTTGCTTGCCTTCTTTGTACCTCCAAAAACAACAGCCACCACAGCATCAACAAAAGCATTTTCATATTATTACCTTTTTAGCAATACCACCTGAAAAAGGATTCCTTTGAAACCATTCCTTTTATAGTTTCCAACAAGGCAACAATAACCTAAGACCTTGAAACAAATTATATTTTTCATTCTATGGAGGCTGTAATTAGAAATGTATATATAGATGTTTGATACAACAGTGTCTGTGACTGCTGGGAGTCATGATGGATGAGGGACCCTGCAAGGCCGTTCATGAAATGTTACAGTTTGGGGAGGCAAGTTTCACCTAGAAGAGTTCATTCATTGGTAGATTATTAATAAGTGGCAGTTTCCAAAGCAAGACCCAAGTAGCACCATATATATCTCTCCACATGTATTTTTTCTTTTAACTGAAATAAGTTAAAAACTTGTATCTTCACCTGCTTAACATGATTTAAAAGAAGGCACTCGAGGGAGTTTTCTTGGCCTTCTCTAAGTAGAAAGTGAGATGTGGCTACCTCAGGACGTTGTTACATGCACCTCAGCGGGAACCTTTCATGGAAGGTTCTTACAGGAGAGCTGGAGGACAGAGAAAGGACTTCCTGGAGCTTCCTGAGAAGCCAGTGTGTGACTGCTAAAAAATGGCTGCACTTTTAACAGAACTTCTTCTCAGACTTGCTCTCATTTTTGTATCCCATCTGGTTTTAATTGCCACAGGCCACCAGTATTTACAAAAGAACCTGGCAACTTTAAATGGCCAAATTAGCCCTGTTAGCTTATAACCCAGGACTCTGGCATTTGGTATGAAAAAGTGATTAATTGGAAAGAACATTTATGAATGGCAGCTTCCCTGGCATTGGCTTGAAAATTCTCTCCATTCCAGTCCACCACAGTTCCTTCTGATTTGGGTGACTTTGGCCAGTGAGCCCTATTTTTCTGCCTGTTATAGATGTTGGTCCTCACAATGACAATGTCTTCACTTGGGGAATAATTTATTGCCAAGGCTTGTTGAAGAAACAAGTTTGTTCTTTGTTTCTTTGTCTAAAAGATTTTATTTTCTATTCCCTTGTGAGACTTTTCCAAGAAAAATATAACTCCCAACTAGCGAATATTGGATTAAGTTCTTACTTTTATCTGTATGTCAAGCCTCATATAGATCATGTAAACCTTCTTGTCTTTTATATACACTTGAGATATTTGAACTGTTGTGCTTTGGTGAAAATCAGTCTTTTTATGCATGCATCTCCCATGCTCTGAAATGATGAAGATAGGTGTGTGCCTGTCTGAACTCAGAAAATTACAAGCATTTGATACCATTTCCAAACATAGGGACCTTTGTTTCCATCCTTTGCTACATTTCATTAGTCCATTAAATTCACCCTTTTAAGCCACGGCAGGTAGGCTGTTTGAAAACACAGTTCAAGGTGAAGGAAGAGCATTATTCCATCATGTCAATTATTCGTGTAAAGAGCCTTTTAACCATCTTTGTGGAAACAAAACGATCCATCAGGATTTTATGACCATATGTTTCAGAAGTAGGGATGTGGGTCTTGTCCAATGAGATGTGACATGTTTTGATTATAGAAGATATTTTGATTTTGGATGAGTACATTGACAGATAACAGGAATCAAATCTATCACGAATAGTAATTTCTCTAGAAGTTCAATCATACAAGCAAATCTCATCTTTTTTTCCTCTTTCTTTTACCTCTTAAGAGAAGACTTACTACACTTCTTGTTATATTCATGTGTAGTATCCTTGAAGTAAGCCAAACATATCTCTGTAGTTTGATAAAGTAGGATGGATGATTATCTTTTGGAAGTGCTGCTCTAAAACATTTAGATCTTCATTAGGAGAGTGAAACTGTGTGGACTTTTTTATGGCTCTTTCTCCTTATTAATTTTAGATTATAGAACAAAGGGACTGTCTTCTATATGACAATTCCAAGTGGATAGATGAATCATGTATTTTGGTGAGTGTGACTTGCTTTGTGAAAAAGTAAAACATTTTGTCACTTTCTTAACAGAAAAGAAGTGATCATCCTGCTTTGGAAGACTTTGCCCGAGGGATGTCTTCTTAACAGAAACATTTGAGCTATAGTCATAGGTAGCGGACCACTTCTCCTAGGCATGGATATTTCCTATTTTCCTAGGAACAAAATGGTTTATGAAAATGTATCTGATTTATCCTTTTCCTTTCTTTCTTCCATTTCATCAAAGCTAGATTCATTCGTGGCTTTTTTGCATGTTTAAATCCATCTTGGTTCTTCATTGAATTCTTAGAGAGGGAATAAAATGATTAAGCGCTCCTACCTCTCTTCCGCACTGGGTCCCCTTATTAAGTTAGAGTTCTTGACCTAGGATTCTGTGGCATTACTTGTGCCACAGTCATCTCCATTTTGCCAATCAAAGCTGGATGTGGTAAGCATGATGCTTCAAAGCCCTGACACCTATGCATCTGGCTGTCACTCTCCACCCCCTACTCAGACAGGTTCCCAGCACATGGCTGAGCTTTTGCCCAGATGTTCTCTGTTGGTTCTCACAGGCACCCATCTAGTGCCCCTCAGGCCACGGCCTCCCACTGAAGTCACGGATGTCAGGTGGGGGTCCTAGGTGTACCTCACTCAAGCCCCCCTTTCTCCTGAGTCACTCCATTTGCTTAGATCTCAATGCACATGGACACATATCTCTTAGAGCAGCATCACTCTTCTGAGTTTCCAAATCCATCTGCCTGAGTAAATACTATGACATATATGTTACAAGATTAAGTGATGATTACAGTGTTACATTCCTGGAAAATTCATCATAAACAGTGGAATATTATAGAAAGAAGCTTAGAACAATAACAAGTTAGGAATGTGTGTAGGTTTAAAATTTAGAAGGCTTTGACCCACTTACCTGGATACTTAACTTATTCATTGAACCCCTGTGGTCACTAGAATGTGGATGCTCCTTCACTTTCCTTACTAAGAAGGGCAGTTTCATTACAGTATTTGATTTCATATGTCAAAAGTGATTATTGTCCACCCCTCAAGCTCTCTCAGATATAATATCGACTTACAAGTCAGTAACTAAGATCAGTCAAATAAATTATGTTTTATCCCACTGTGATCAGAGGACATATATATGTCCATTCTTTCAGAGGATGGGTGTCAAGATGAGTGGATAAGGCCAGGTGCGGTGGCTCATGCCTGTAATCCCAGCACTTTGGGAGGCTGAGGCAGGCAGATCACTTGAGGTCAGGAGTTCAAGACCAGCCTGGCCAACATGGTGGAAACTTGTCTCTACTAAAAAAAATACAAAAATTAGTCGGGCATGATGGCACATGTCTGTAATCCCAACTCAGGAGGCTGAGATGGGAGAATTGCTTGAACCCAGGAGGTGGAGGTTGCAGTGAGCCGAGATTGTACCAATGCACTCCAGCCTGGGCGACAGAGCAAGAGCAAGACGCTGTCTCAAAAAAAAATTTTTTTTAAAAAAAGATGAATGGATGAACCATTTCAAACCATTCACACATGCATTCAGAGGACTTGACAAGAAATACATCTTCTGTGCCATAGATCCTGTTGCATCCCTGTAGAGTGTAGAATGCAATCTTGTGCTTGCATTTATCTGGCAAAGTAAACCAATAGCACCCTCTGTTAGAGGTCCTCAGCAGTGTCTCACTTGGCCACCTCCAGTTGCTGGGACATATCTGCCTTCAGTGTGTTTCTGCTATGAAATCAGGTGGTAGAGAAGGCTGAAATTCCTCCCCACACTTGGCACTGACTTTGGATACCAAAGCCACGTGGACTGTGGGAAGAGGACAGGCTTTAGAGTGACTCAGACCTCAGTTTGAAGCCCTTGCTTCTTACTGATTGGATCAACTAAGAGAAGTCTGTCTTGCTCTCTGGCCCTCAATTTCTTCACTTACAAAAATGGGGATAATTATACCTACTTTGTAATATTATCATGAGGTTTCAGTGGGCCCATTGAAGTCAAGTGTCTGGCATATGGTATGTGCTTGAAAGATACTTGTTTTTCCTCCATCCTCTACCACTTGCAACTTACTGGGTGGCTTTTATTGCGCCCCGCCCCCCGCCCCATCTGTGTGAAACACACATATAATAATTGATAAGTTAAACCGGACTTTCGAAGACGTCTTCGCTTACAGCTCTCCTCCATCTCTTTAGTCCTCATCACACTTTTTAAATTCAATACACAGCTTTCTAATGCCTTTTCCATTTTTGTTCAGAACCACAGAAATAAAGTTCATTTCTGACTTTTTCTATGTCATCATAAATTCCTGTAATAGTTGCATTCTAATCAGGAAAATATTTCTTCACCAACATTTTTCTAATTTACTTAATTACCTTATCTCCTCACTAGTGCTTGCTTAAAGTGAATAGAAATTTTTGCACTGGACTGATATTTTTCAATAAAGTGCCTTCTAAAAGGTTTTTGCTTTTATTTTTTAAACATTTAAATACACACTTATGCAGAATATAACTTACATTTCCAAGTAAAGTTAGGAATTAGTTTATTCTCAATTAGAGTAAAGCAATCCGAGAGCTTCATGATTCCTCCTTACTTAACTCTGAAAGGTAATTGCTGTTGTGAGATAAGAAGTTTTAATCTCAGGAACTGGTGTTTGCAAGAAGGATCAGACTGTTGATTAAAAACAAATCAAACAAAAGGCTCTGTGCAAAAAAAAAAAAAAAAAAAATGAAGTTCAGAACCAAAGACCAGAAATCTAAAATGTCAGTTTATAAATCCTCTGATTTTAATCGGCCTTCGGTGCTCTGTTCATTAGTGCATCTGGCAGTGCCTCTTGGCAAAGAAAGTTTGGCATGGGAAAAAGCAATGTTTAAATTGGCTTGGGGAAGACATGAAGTATACAAGTCTACTTTTGTCTCTGAGGGGGTATAATTTCTTCATTCATTTCCCCTTTTAAAAATTTACTCCCTGTGCATTTATGAGTAAATTTTAGAGCTCAAGAAAGTGAGGAAATGGTATCACCAGCCTGAACCAACTCTCTCTAGTGTGGGTTGGCAGCTCTGCTGTTGAGATCCTGAACCTGAGCCATTTTCTGTCCCAACTCAGTGTATCACATTATTTTCAGACAAGAGGAAAAAAATGTAAATGGCACCTTTCCATGTCTACATTTGAGATGTGGGTTGTGCTCATGTCACAGGAGGACTGTCCCTAAACATCTCGCAGTGTGGCCTTGTGACCACTGGGGCCTGAATCAGGGTCCCTTTCACCAAGGTGTGTGGCAGCTGTAACAGCCTCTGAGAATTGGCTTTAACTTTTCTTACTCTTTTTACCCATAAGACTGCCGCAGGATTCCCTTTGTCCCCACATTACTGTCATGGAGCTAAGATTCTAGATCTTGTTTGAGTCATAAGAAGTGGTCTGTTGCATTTAATCATTGTCATAGCGGTAAACGCTCAAAACTTCCTCCTCTCCAGCTACTGAGAAATTGGTTTCAACCCCATTTGCCAGATAACAGAGCTCTCTCAGAGCTTTACTATTTCAATATAACATTTTAAATTTGTTATAGCCTCAGTGGCCTTAAACAGGGTGCCTCACTCAAGGGCTGAAACATAATGGAAAGACTGTGATGTACAGGACCAAGCCAGGGGTGTGCTGGGGCTGGCTCCTAGCAGCTCACACCAGCCCGAGCTCTGATTCTTTCTTGGAGTCTACATTTCTGCCCTGTCCCCACGTTCTCACTCTGCTGGTCAATCCCTCAGAGTCCTGGCAGGAAATACATGGTGCGACAAGTGAGGTGATTGAAGAGAGTTTATGAAAGGACCATTTGCGGTGATGTGGGTAGTAGTAGAGGATCCACGTGTGATGGTGACACCTACTAGATGGCTTGAAGGGGCAGAGGGGGGGAACAGCCACCCAGCACCTGCTGAGAGCTGTCACCATGGAGAGAAATCCAACAGGAGCTGTGCCTGTAGATAGGTGACCCTGGCTACTGCCAGAGTTGGAGGTGGGGGAGGCCATTAACATTTAAATGCAAGCAGACACAGCAGTGAAGGCCAGGTAGGCAACAGGGCAGCTTAGGGCTTAGTGTAGCTTCCCAGAGAGAGTGAGATAAAGTGTCTTCCCAGAGACATTTGTGCAGAGCTCAGGCAGAATCCAGTTGCCCAAAACAGTCAGGCACTTTCTGTTCCTCTAGCTTTGCGTGGCCCATGCTGGTCTTGAAAGCGTTCTTCTTGGCTTCTGAGTTAGAATGTTGAAGATGAAGTCAGTTCTCCATCCATCAGATGCAGTCTGTATTATCTTCAACTTTGATAGCCTCACTAAACATAAGGGCTTTTGTGGATTCAAAGTTCACAATATTTTAAATAAACCTGAGACCTGGATTTGCTCAAGTGAAGGCTGACAGTTACATTTCCTGTAGATAGCAGTAGGGGTGTTGTGCCAGGAATCTAGATAAATTTAAACATTCATTGGTGACTACCATCAAGGAATCTGTAGTCTAACAGAGGAAGTAGACCCAAAAACATATAAAAAGGAGAGCCTAATAAGTATTCAGCCATACTAGCTGTCAGCCTGGCAAATGCCTTAACCCCAGGGCTGAAGAGGGGAGCTTTACTGTCATCAGCTTTCCCATGGATTGATAAATTGGAGGCAAACAGCTAGATCCTAGGGCTGCCAAATAAATCCTTAGGATTGAAATATAGCTGTGCAATACTTAGAATCACGTGAACACACTTGTACCCTAAATGCAATGTACCATTTCTCTGAAACTTGTTTAGAGGCGAGAAAAAAAATAGTAATGATGACAATAATTACTATAATAAACCTATTTTCCACCTCTCTGGAAGGGAACGGCCTGCAATGTGTATCATCTGTGTTGAATTGGGCAGGAAGGAACCCTGTTTTTATTAACACCCACACACTGCTGGCCAGAGTGCATACACGTGTATCAAAGTGTGTGTGTGTGTGCACACGCACGCACACGTGTGTCTTTATCTGTGAAATGCACTTTGAAAGATGAACTGAAAGTATGAAAGAGGAGGGGATAAACCAGAAGCTACTAGGCTAGACGGGTTCAGGAGCTGGATTTCCTCTGAGGCAATTTATGGCTCTGAGAAAAGCCCCGCTCTTCCCTTAGCTGCTTGGCCTGTTGTGCATTTGTGCCGATGGTGACTGAGCGACCCTCTCAGCACCCTCGTCTGTCTGGGTGTTAAGACAGGATTTTCACCTCTTCGCAGCTCAGAGGGATGCTTCTCTCTCTTCTTCCCAGCCAGAAAAGAAAAATCAAAACTAACACCTATAATAGCGAATCTATCACACATTTTTCCTACAGATATAACAGGTATATAGGTATGAATTCCTTTTCTTTTGTCTAGTTGACCACTAAATTAAAGCTCAGAGAAGTAAATTATTTTGTCTGAAGTTGCAGTTAATCAAATGTCATGTATTATAATGGCTGTATTATTAGCAGTCTTAATACTCATATCTCTTCTCTCCCTAGTATCTTTGGGAATAAGTGAATTTCCATTCGTGCTTTGTCCAAAAATGAATGCCCATGTGCACTTTGGAAAATACCATGAATTTCCTCTTTTTTCTCCTCATATTTTGTTAGGGTATTATCTGAATCTACTAGGCTAAAAGAAGCTATAAATTATTTAGCCAATTTTGTCACATCAGTGATCCAAGTGATACAGAATCGGGTTGCCTCCCAGTCTGTCTCATTCTAGAAAATTTAGCCATGTCCATGATGCACTTTTTTTCCCAACTTTACAACTCTCTGCTTGGCAGATGGAGGTGTTACTCAAAAGTATGTTGTTCTTGAATATTTTTCATCTCTCTTGACCGAATGGAGATGAGGAAAGACAAAGAGTATTGTCATCCATTTAATTTGAAAATAGAAATTTTTTCATGAGTATTAATTTTCTCAAAATGAAATAAAATAATGAAACTTTATTGAGTTTGGGCACTACACCACTGTCTTCCATTTCCTATTTTAAAAACAGCCTGATCATTGTTCTGTTTATACCTGCACTCTTAATTCTTAATTCTTAGGATGGATTACTAGGGTGTATTACATTCTCTTTAGAAACTTCTTTGGGAAGACATGTGAATAATTCTGTAAAAAGTATTTTAGCTTTCGAAGCATCAAAAGAAGTAATCAACTATCTCTCTAAAAGTGCACCTATAAAAAGGGAATAGCAACATACTACCCAATAATAAGCTCAGAGTAAATGAGGAACATTTGACAAGACACTCTTTCTTTGGGATCCGTTTTCAATTATAAGAAGAAATACTTGCTCTTGATATACAGGATTCTTGTGAAGAGTTTTTTAAATTATGTACTTTAAGGTAATGCTTATATAGTAGTGTTGGTGGGAATGCAAATTAGTTCAGCCACTGCAGAAATAAGTTTGGAGATTTTTCATTGAATTAAAAATAGAACTACCATTCAACCCAGCAATCCCACTACTGGGTGTATGCCCAAAGGAAAATCATTCTACCAAAAAGATGCCTGCACTTAAGTGTTTATCACAGCACTTTTCACACTAGCAGAGACATGGAATCACCTAGATGCTCATCAACAGTGGATTGGATAAGGAAATTGTAGTACATATACACCGTGAAATACTAAGCAGCCATAAAAAAGAACAAAATCATGTCTTTTGCTGCAACATGGAGGCCGTTAAAGGCCATTATCCTGAGCGAATTAACACAGAAACAGAAAACCAAATACCACATATTCTCACTTATAAGTGGGAGCTAAACCTTAGGTACACACAGACATAAAGATGGGAACAATAGACATTGGAGACTCCGAAAGGAGGGAGGGGAAAGGGAGGCAAGGGCTGGAAAACTTCCTACTGGGTACGATTTTCACTCTCTGGGTGACAGAAACAATAGAAGCCCAAGTCTCAGCATCACACAATATACCCTTGTAGTACACCTGCACATGTACCCCAAATTGAAAATAAAAATTTAAATTTAAACAAATAAATAAACTATACATTTTAAATTCTCAAATCGAAATGTACTTTCTAAACCCTAAGTATAGTCTAAATTAAAAAGATAGCTTGCAGCTTTTAAATAAAACGAATTTGTTCTTTTTTTTTTTTTACCCTTTTTGGTCAGTTTTGGTAGATCATGAGTTGAAGGCTTGTTACATAATCTATTTTTTTCTTCCTTTAAATTCTGGTTCCTTTAGGTCAAAATGAGATCATTACTTATAGACCCATTAATTATTTAAGGGCAACTGTCCAAATCTTATGGAATCACTCTCAGAAGTTATATTACCCTATATGTTTTAGTCCGTAAAACAAAGATTTTAATAACATCAAGGTGACAAGTATCCCAAGATGTTTAAAATCGTTATACTTTGTATAGTTAAGGTATTGGTAGCTTTTATTAGGGAGTTTTATTTATATTTATGAAATTCTTTTACTTATTCTTTTCCAATTATTAAAAGTAATAGACTTTAAAATGTTTAAAGGAAACATTAAAAGTTGAAATATGGACAGTCTATTTGGTTTTTTTCTTAAACTTAAAAAATACATATTCTCCAGTACATTAAGGTCTGTTTTAAATATAACTCTCTTCAAATATGTCTATACCATAAATACACATGGAAATACAAATGAGTTTTTACAATGTCCTTGTAACATATTATCAGTAATAAACAGAAGTTTTTTTCTGTTAATTATAAGTGACAGAAAGATCTTTGCAAATAAAGATATATAATAACAGAGGAGGTTCTTTGTCAATTTAATGAATTATTATAACGATTTTTTATTCAAAAAAATCAATGGAGTAAATCCTCGCTTGCCAGCCTAATTTGAGAGGTGTGAAGGTACGCTTCAATTCAAACGATTCTCTCTCCATTGGCGTCCCAAATTTTATCATTAGTATTTGATTTTCTTGATATTAAACTTTGCTTCTCCTGGTGAATTTTTTAAAGAAAATACTTTATATTTTGGGAAGACATAATTCTCTGCAGTGCCTTACTGCATTTGATTTTAGCCAGTTGCTTTGCTCTTTGCGAATGGGGTGTCTGGAAAGACAGGGATTCTGAACGGAGCCAGAATCAAGAAGCAGGGTTGCTGTAAAGCCAGCCCTAAACAACAAGTAGCAGTCACTGACTGTATTGGGCCAATATCCATGTTTCTGGGTGGCAAATGTGTGTCGGGGTACATGTGTGTGTTTTGATATGCCAGCCATTTTAGCCTGTCAGGTTTCTCTGTTTAATTCAGCACGCCAGTCAAAAGGTTTATGTTGGTCTAATTTATTCATTTCTTCATTGAGAACCTGAAAATGAAGGAGATGGTTAAATGCTGCCTGAAGTGGAATTCAACAGAAGTTAATGTATCCTTCACTATTGTGTGTTTCAGAGACTGGAGCACAAGGAGGTTTTAGTCGGCTTGTTGTTCCTGGTGTTCCCGTTCATTCCAGCCAGCAACCTCTTCTTCAGGGTGGGTTTTGTGGTTGCGGAGAGAGTCCTTTACATGCCTAGGTAACTATTGCACGTGACTTCCTCCTACAAGACCTGCCCTCTGTCACCAGCATTGATAGTTCCAGAGAGATAGTCTTTTGTGTGTAGACCATTAGATCCTCATGGGACGAGGGATGTTATTACTTCAGCTTTAAAAACAGCCACACAGAAGGTTGGATGAGAGCAAATGTCCACACATGTACTCTTGTTTACAGTGGTTTACCTTCAGTTGCAAACTTTATAGTTTAAATGTGAAATATGGACTTGAGTATATTCAGGATTTTAGTAGTAATCATTTACCACTACATCTATGTCTAAATGTTTGTTATTAAACAGAATTATAATACTTTTCTAGAAATGTTTTTTGACTTGCGTGAAAGTATTATGTTCAGTAGCATGATTGTAATTAACTTCTTTCTTTCATTCTTTTTTCTTCAATTTAAAAATGGAAGCAATCTCAAGAAAATTTGTCCTTGGGAAAAGAACAATGATTTAAAAACTAGAAAAGACATTCAAATATGTGTGATTACATAATGCCACTTAGCTCTGAATGTTTGAGCTGTGCTGAAGCTTGTCTGTTCTCTTGTCTTATTCCAATGTCATTGTTCCAAGGCCACTTTTCCTTTCAGAGGCTTGAAAATGTCACTGAATCAGGAGACCAAGTCTTGGTTCTGCCATTTATTGGTTGACTGACCTTGAACAAGACACAAAGCTTTTTTTGCCCCCCAGATTTTCTCATTTTTACAATAGAGATTTTAGTAAACTCGCTAAAATTAACATTTTGGATTATGATACTGCCTTTTAGGAAAGTTCATTCTTCTTGTATAAGTAGGAACTTTCCTAAAAGGCAGTATCATAAACCAAAATGTTATGAGGAAATAAGTATTTTTTATTTATGATATTGTACTAGAAATTTTAAAACATGTATAATTAGAAATAAATTTCATAATCTTTGATTCCTTCAAACCAAATACCTAACAGCTTTCTTAACACTTTGCAGCATGTGGTTTTGACTCGGTTAATGGGAAAGCAGCCCTTAATTGTTTACTGTGTCTTCAGCTCAGTTTGAGAAGGAGATGAGTGCTTGAGAAATACTATTCAATAAGGACAGAAATACAACACAATTCTTTATATTCCACATGGTTTAAGATAACAGTCTTTTGAAGGCTTGCCAATAATAAGGAATACACCTGTAGTACAGAAGGCCAAAAAGTGGCATCGATCTGTGTTCTAGAAATGTTTTTGCTTAGACCAGTTGAATATATCTTAGCTTTTCTTTGTAGTACTGATGATTCCAATGGAATCATTCTTCATTTGATAGATATTCATAGAACCCCTCTGCCATAAATGCTGTACTAAAATCTAATGCTACACAAGTAAGTGAATCTCAGTGTCTGCCCTCAAAGAGTTAACTGCCAATTAACAAAATGGAATCTCTCATATTAAGCGTTTAATAGGTCCTAATATTTTATAAATACTATTGTATTCGTTAATGCTATTTTATCATTAATTGCGTCAAAACATTTATTGCATTTTTATTATATTTCAGTCACTATTATAAACATGTTATATTCTTTACGTCAAGTAATTCACACTGTAGTAGTGGGTCACAGCCTGCCCCTGAAGTCAGAGGGCCTGCATTCAAACTCTGGCTTAAACATGATCGGGATTCCTCTAAGCTTGTTTTCTCATCTGCATAAAATGGGAATAGTAATAGCACCCAACTCAATGACATATTGTGATCATTAAATGAAAATGTTATAGGGCCGGGCGCAATGGCTCATGCCCCAGCACTTTGGGAGGCTGATGCATGTATATCACTTGAACCCAGGAGTTTGAGGCCAGCCTGGGCAACATGGTGAGACCCTGTCTCTACAAAAAATAACAAAAAATTAGCCAGACGTTGTGGGATGCACTTGTGGTCCCAGCTACTCAGGAGACTAAGGTGGGGGATCTCTTGAGCCCGGAAGGTTGAGGATGCAGTGAACCATGATCGTGCCCCTGCACTCCAGCCTGGGTGACAGAACCAGACCCTGTCTCAGAAAAAAATAAATTTAAAAACATGAGATGCCAGGCGCGGTGGCTCATGCCTGTAATCTCAGGACTTTGGGAAGCCGAGGCGGGCAGATCACGAGGTCAGGAGATTGGAACCACTCTGGCTAACACAGTGAAACCCCATCTTTACTAAAAATACAAAAATTAGCCAGGCGTGGTGGCGGGCGCCTATAGTCCTAGCTACTCTGGAGGCTGAGGAAGGAGAATGGTGTGAACCCAGGAGACGGAGCTTGCAGTGAGCTGAGATCGTGCCACTGCACTCCAGCCTGGGAGACTGCAAGACTCCGTCTAAAAAAAAAAAAAAAAAATTATATATAAAACTTAGAAAGTGTTTTGCATTATATATGGTCAATAAATACTGAGTATTTTTATTGTTGATATCAGTTCCCTGAGGTAGCTGATAACATTATTGCCATTTTACAAAAATAAAACCTGGGCTCTGAGAGATTAGTTAACTTGCCCCAGGCGGTATAGCTGGTGAGTGGCAGAGCTGGAACACACATCCCTGTCTACTACAGATCTCTTACCTTCTAGACTATATTGCTTCCCTGATAGGAACATCTTAGTATTCTTCTCGATTACAAAATAAGAAGAAAATCTAAACACAGTAACAGACTTTCGGCTCAACTCACGTGGTGATCAAGCTTCTAAGAGCCCTAGTATCTAGTTCTTCAGGAGCTGAGGGTTCTGGGTGACAAGGATTTGTAAGCTCAGCCAATTTGTGAGGAAATAAAGGCAGAGTGAAGGGCTGGAATTTTTAACTAGACATTTAAATTTGATTCTTCTGGAAGAGACCTTAGGTAAATGTTACAGAAGCTCATAGTATTGTTGCCCACCCTTTGTGGGGTATCTTATTGTAAGGGGTTCCTCTTGCCCGGGCAGGTGTATCCTCCAACCCCCAGAATCATGCCAGCTCCAGCTCTTCCCAGGCTGCTGTATCTTAAATAGACCTTTCTATGACTCCAGTTTATTTTTTCCTGGGAATAAAAATGCCCTTTTTCCTCTAGGAATAAGCTGATTTGGGTTAAAATAAAAGTGCTGAAAAGAAAGCATTGATATTACCAACAGCAAGTGCCTGTCTCACGGAACCAATCTCGGTTTTGCTTCATTTGCCAAATTCGGTAAAGAGGCACCCAAAATAAATTTCAGTAAACCAGTTTTCATTAAAAAGATGACTGTCCTTTTCTTTCCAAGTTCCTCCATCTATGCCTTGCAGCATTGTCACTAAGTCATCTTTTTCTGAGTGTTTCTCTTTACTGCTTAGTGAATTCCTGGACTAATACATACGGTCACCGTCCCAGCCAGGCTACTTTCCCCCTCCAGAGATGCCGTCTCAGCAGATGCCAGAGCCACCTGAGCAGAGGGTGGAGGTGCTTTCCTGCCCCTTAGAGGTGGTCTGGGGGCTGATGAAAGGGTCAGGTCACTCAGCCAGGTTTACAGTCCTGACCTCATTTGAGAGTTTAACTTGGATTTCGGGAGAATGACACAGGAGGAATCTTAGGAATATTTGAATGGGATGCTGTACCTCTAATGAATCCATCTTTCTTCACAGTCATTATTGTAACTAAAACTGCAAGGGAGCTGTGTTCCTTTTGGCCCTGGATTCCACTGGTATATAAAATTGTGCAATTGAGGTGGTCCAGGATGAGTTGGAAATTAAAGTCTGGGTAAGGAAACTTCTGCGTTGTGGCTTTAGAGAGTCTCTGATGACTTCATCAAAGCCATTTTATAAATATTGACAGTTTTCTTTGAAAATGGGGGACTAGGAAAAGATTTTACCTACCAGTGATGAGCTGCCCCTGTCTCAATGGAGAATAGCAAACAGTTGAGCTAAGTGTTTCTGAAATCTTCCCCAGAGCCACGGAGGATTTTGCAGATGCTGTAGGCATCCCGTGGATGTGTCAGAGCACTGGATAATGCCTGTTCCATTTAATAAACCTACATATAGGTGTTGAGAATGGTAAGAACATGTTCGAAATGTTTTTTTTTTTTTTTTAACCCAGGAATCATATCTTCATGAATCTCCTTCCATCCTGACCTTGACAAGAAACAGCCATTTTCCACAGCATTAGTATCCAGGCTCTTTTGAGGAAAAAAAAAAAAAATTATACACACGCACACACACACACACACACACACACACATATATACACATATATATATGGTGTAATCAATGACATCCTGAAAATACAGATCATCACTTTTATGCAAAAGCTCTGTGTTGTCTCAGAAACTTTAGTGAACAATAGGAAAATGAAGTCAAAGGCTCAATTGGTAATCTTTCTGAAGAAGGTGAACTTTCTACTCATCAGATGTTTGTTTCAAGCTATTATGAAGCCAAATCCTAGCTTTAGATGCTCACGCATGAATTTCACAGAAGTCATGTCCAGCCTCACTGAAGCCCGCGTGAGTCCCTTCGATCCCAGGGGGGCTGATTTGGCCGTTTTACAAGAAAAGTGCAGAATGAATCAGACCAACAGTGCTCTCTCATCCTCCGTCTTTATGCTTAACAATGAACTAGCCACTTAAATCTTGTGGCTTCCGTTCCTCCATCTCAACCCAGAAGAGGTCTGAAATATCACCTTCCTCTCATTTGCACTTTGAAATCTGTGGATAAAAGGGACAGAAATAGGCTATCTGCTTAGCATTGCATTGCTTCAGGGTCAGAGTTTACCACCAAAAGAAATTGGAATGATCTTTTCTTCTGGTGACAAAGCCAGTTTTGCAGATCTCCTTTTTGAACAGGCAAGAGAGTTTGGGGCTGAAATCATTCTTTTATAGAAATTTTGATCTTTTATTTTTTCCCAACAGAAGCATATAATTTTATGCCTTTTTTGTGTTTTATAAAAACCACATTAAATTGCTACAATGAACTAAAATTTCTTAGAATTGATGAAGCAGAAGTAGTTGATGATAGCTCTCAAGTAAAGTTACAGAAAGTGACTGAATATTCATTCACATGCCAGATTAAGGATGATTTATTCACTTCAGTGCCAAAGAGCAAATTCCTGTGCTACTTTAGGAAGACTTGAATGAGTAGAGAGAGCAAAAGAATGGGAATAAGTGAGGGCAGTAACAATATTTTGGGATACAACCAATCAAGAATGACTGAGAAGGAAATAAAAGGCATTCACATTGGAAAGGAAGCAGTTAAAATGTCCTTGTTTGCAGACAACATTAAAGTTATATACATAGGAAACCCTGAAAACTCCACCGAAAAACAGAACTAATAAATGAATTCATTAACATTGCAGGATACAAAATTAACTGACAAAAATCAGTAGCTATTCTATACATTAACAGCAAACTGTCTACAAAAGAAAACAATCCCATTTGCAATAGCTACAAAAAAAAAAAATACTTAGGAATAAATTTCACCAAGGAAGTAAAAGATCTCTACACTGAAAGCTATAAAACATCAATGAATGAAATGGAAGAAATAAAATTCAATGAAAAAATTCAGTGAGAAATGGAACTTTTTTGAGAAATAAAATTCAATGAAAGAAAAAATTGGAAAGATATCCTGTGTTCATGGATTGGAATAATCAATATTGTTAAAATGCCCAGAGTGATCTATAGATTCAGTGCGTTCTTTATCAGAATGCCGTCTTGAAATCATACCTCTCAATTCAAAATGGAATTTTCAGTCTAACATGGATTGCTATTGAAACAATTCTGTAGGATTTATTTCTCAACATGCAAAAGGAGAAAAATTACCTCTGAAGTTACACTGCCTCTGTTACCTGATTTTGGGGATCCCTTCTCATGATCCATCTGTGTATTTGTATGCTTCTTTGGAGTTGCTAGAAGAGAGTGAGTCTGTTTTGCCAAATATTAATATCAGCAAAGAAATCACAGAAACTTGCTTTCGCAAATCTAATAGGAAGAAAGCTGAACTAGGACTCCACACAGCCCCTATCTGTCGCCCACTGGCTAGCCGTCTTGAAAGAATCATTGAATAGGGTCAGGTTACTGTTTTTCTATTTGTAAAACCAGAATGTTGGCCTTGCTCTGTAGTTCCCAAATGCTGGTTTTCACTAGTTTGGAGATAAACTATGGGGTGAAAGGAGAAAGAAAGACAATGTGGTGAATTTTGCATAAAGTTAAACCTATGCAGTTTTATAAAACTATGAAATTTTATCTTTCCTATATTTCTGGTATTCTTGTCATGATGATAAGAGCAGCAGGAGGTAGATGACCCTGCATCAGTTCCTTCTCCCCCATTCACCCCCATTTTGTGGGTGGAAATTTTACTGGTTTTAGAAATAGAACATTTTTATAACCCCTCTGCTACATGATCTCTAAGGTCCCTTGCCACTCCAAATTTTAACTGTTTTGTGATTCAGCATAGCTCTGTAAAAAGGGTGCTTTTTTCCTCCTAAACTTTAAGCTTTGTGCACTGCTTTTTTTTTTTTTTTTTTTTTCCACATTTTATGGCATGTCTGCCTGTGTCTAGTCAGATTCAGTAAGATGGGCCAGTGGAGAAGGGAAGACGTGTGCCCCGAGGTGAGGCAGGAAAGGGAGGAAGTCCATCTGCCATGGGACAAGCTCTCTGCAGGGCCCGACAGTGTCCCTATAAAGTGGTCAGGAAGCCTTGGTGTGGAGCCTCCATTGCCTCCACTGTGAGGCTGTGAGCTGTCCTCATAAGCAGCAGGAACAGGTGATGCTTAGACGTTCACATGGACTGGCCAGGCATGGTGGCTCACACCTGTCATCCTAGCATTTTGGGAGGCCGAGGTGGGACAATTGCTTGAGTTCAGGAGTTCAAGACCAGCCTTAGCAATATAGTGATACCTCATCTGAAAAAACTAAAAAAAAGAAGAAAAAGAAAAGAAAAGTTCACATGGACAAGCAGCCCCTAGGAATGTCAGGAGGAAATGAGGCCCTGGCCACTGAGAAGGGCGACACGAAAAATGGCAGATGGCTGTCTTCAAGAGATAATACTGCGGATGACTTACCAAAAGAGGCAGCAGTCCCTGAAAACAGGTTAGATATTAGCCTGTACACACAAAGTCATGAGGTGAGACTTGGGAACTGAGCTGAAGCCTAATATCTAAGCAGGGGCCTCAGATCACGGTCAGACTGCCCCAGAGGGTGAGTGGTGCTGAGTCTTTTGTCTAAAGCCATGACTGGTAAGGATGGGACAAAGCTGACCCACAAATAACAAGTCACTTTAGATTTTGTTGAGGCCAAATCACAAGAATAGTAGAAAGCCCGGGAGCCAGGCAGAGCCAAATATTCAGTCTTTTTGTTTTATGCCTTCATTCTTTGTTTGAAATTCTCATCGTACAATGCAGTAGAGGGGCAGGAAAAGCAACGTAGGCTTGTCAATGAGCCACTCAACTCAAAACTTAGGAGAAAGGTTGATGCACAGTTTTCAGTTAACAGCTCAATGCACCAGCTTTGTGAGGATGTGTATGCTTATGCATCAGTAGACATACGTGTTGGCTAAATAACCCAAGTCCACTCAATTATTCTTCAGTTTCAGGCATGAATCCATTTTTTTATGCATTTTTATTATGGTCATCTTAAAACAACATGATTCTCTTTTCATAGCAGGAGTGATGAAAGGTGAGGGAGAAAGCCTGTGCATTTTTACACTAGGGAAAAATGACTTGAGATCACTATGTGATCTGAAGACAAAGAATGAAATAAAACTTAATGATACCATTGGAAGGGAATCTGTGGCAAAATCCAAAGTTTGGGTAATGAAAGTAAAGAAGTCAGCCCGGCACGGTGGCTCACACCTGTAATCCCAGCACTTTGGGAGGCCGACGGGGGTGGACCACTTGAGGTCAGGAGTTCAAGACCAGCCTGGCCAGGTGAAACCCTGTCTCTACTAAAAGTACAAAAATTATCCAGGTGTGGTGGCGCATGCCTGTAATCCCAGCTACTTGGGAGGTTGGGGCAGGAAAAGTGCTTGAACTCAGGAGATGGAGGTTGCAGTGAGCTGAGATGATGCCACTGCACTCCAGCCTGGGCAACAGAGTGAGACTCCATCTCAAAAACAAACAAACAAACAACAACAACAACAAAACAGAAAAGTAAACTAAAGAAGTCCTTTTTTAATCTCAGTGAAGGATTCTAACATTCTTAAATATGGTATCTTCCATGTTACTCACCACAATGTAAAAGAAAACTGAGTCTGTCAAGCTTTCCTGTTTTCCTCTCATGCTATTCCTTCCCATGTCTTCAGTCCTCAGTGGGACAAAGCCTTAGTGTCCAGCAGTCAAAGACTCTGCTGGTTTATTAACCTACAAAGGGGTTCAAAAGTTGATTAAAGTTCTACTTCAGAATACTATGGGATAAGACTAGAAAGATTTTAACTTGAATGTGTTTGTGCCTTTGCTCTTGCTGTGCCAGCATGAACTGCTCCATCTAGCCCTTTGGGACCTGAAGGCAGAAGAGGATGTGAGAGCTAGGAGTTAAGTCTCATCCAGAGAGGGCTGCTCTTGAGGGCAGTGCCCAGGAAGGGAGGGACCTGGGACTGCACCAGACTGGTGGTCAATCATCAAGGACTCTGGGGCAGTGCTATGGGAAGGCCATGACCAG
Organism: Hylobates moloch; assembly: GCF_009828535.3. Taxonomy (NCBI): domain Eukaryota; kingdom Metazoa; phylum Chordata; class Mammalia; order Primates; family Hylobatidae; genus Hylobates; species Hylobates moloch. Next base: position 28,215,529 of record NW_026652283.1, on the reverse strand, counting down.
GAAGGGAAGTAGAAGGACTTTGCTGAGGGATTCTACCAAATGTTTGATAAAAGCAGAGATTGTAGATCACTGACCAATACAATATTAGAACAGAGGAATGGCTAGAATGAAGTGAGCAGAGAGTAGGTCAAGGTGCCTGTGGGCTGGAGATCCGCTGGCCAATGTGTTGTGCTCAATCAGTTGTGCTTGGCACAAAGTGCAGAGAAGTTTGAACAGTTAATTTTTGGACTGGAATTCTGCCCTTAATATTACAAAACTCTGTTAGTTATAAAAGATGAATGTTTGTGTCTGTTAAGCCCTAAGTGGTGAATAGCAGATGTCTTGGAAATCAGGATTTGAAAGTAAAATTTAGTATAAAGTATAATTTAGATTCAGATGAGACTGAATACCATAATACAAGTGAGAAATGTAAGCTATGCCAGGTAACTAATTGCAAGTCATGATTTCAATCTACCCTATGCAAATGAGATTGGGTGAATCAAAGTCAAAGGAAATCAAAGAGACATAAATATAGGCCTCTCCTTTTTCTTCCTTCCCTTTCTTCCTCCTTTGGTGCTTCAAACCTCTTCATTTCTTTTCTAACCTCGTGTGCTCAAAAGTGAGCAGCTCAAAAGTGAACAACCCTAGCACTTAGCAAGTTAGCATTCTGCAATGCCATGTTGAAGGGGGTTGTGAAATGTGCCTCTGTGGATGGAAGAGAGAGACTCAATTGCAGATGCTACACACCCAGTGCCCTACAAAGTGGGCCGTGACTTTGCAGCGAGGATGTGGGTGGACCTAAGTGTTGCCATTTCAGCCTCTTGTTCATCAAGCTCCTTTGTTGTTATTGGTGAATTTCTTTCTTTCCTTTTCTCTTAGAGAATACATCTCAAACCAGGGACTCCTTATGCAGATTTTAGTAATCTTAACAAATCCTCCTTACTCTTCGAGCAACCTTCTTTGTCTTGTTTTCATTAGGATTGGGACCACCATTTTGTTTGCCTGTGTTTTCTCATAATACCCAGCATGATAGATGTTGGTTGCAAAAAGAATTGTAGGGAATTAAAGAATGATGGACACATTATCAGGCCTATGCCTATGCAGTCAGGTCTGTATTGATTCATGGGACTAGAAGAGAGGACAGCAACAAATAGTGGATTACCCAGTATGCCTTTGCTTCCAAAGTGAAGTTGCTGGACTCTCGAATATAGTAGTTTGTGGAAGAAGAAATAATAGAACTCACATTCTCAAGGTGAGTATGCTGTAGAAGGGTAGAGAAGGTGGTTTTCCTAATTTTTTGGAGGCAGTTTTAGAGTCACTCAGCTTTGACCAAAGGTCTTCCAAGCCGTGATGGGAAATTTATTAATAATTGAGACCACGCGAACCAGGCTGGGGTGAAGGAAGCCAGTCCTGGAGTAAAGGCACCATCAAGGGGAAACAGCCAGGCCCTGAATACGGACAGTTCTGGTGATAAACAGTCGTGGGTCTTATTATCTTCAAGGTCAACTTGGATTGATTGATTTTTAAGTTCACCTTTGTTTCCATGTTAGTTTCTGATACCTTCAACCACAATGGTTCAGCTACGCTTATGAAGCGGCCCCTGCTATGTTTCATTTGCTTAGGGTTCAGAAATGAATAAAATATTATTCTATCCTAAAAAGAACCTGCTTGAACTTCCAAACAGTTAATAATTTTATTTCTTATCAGGGTTGAATGCAAAAGCTTCCTCATTATGTATTAATTCACCAAAGAGATTATAGTTTACATTATCTTCATTTTCACAGAAGTGTACATTGCAGAGTAGAGAGAGGTTTGAAATGATAGTAAGGGAGGATTTGCTTAAGTGCTTGTTTGTGTCCCTGATGTGTGAATGAACATTAACATAAACATGTGACTACAATAGTTCACATACTACCAGTGTATCTTACCTCCTGCAATATCTGCTCTATAAAAATGATATTTGAATCAAACCTTTTTGAAGCAAATAATAGCGCACAAGGAAATTTGCTCTTAAAAAACTTATAATGAAATTAGATATTTTGGGTCAATCTGGACTTTGATAAACTGAATTTTCTTGAGGCATTATTTACAGATCTAATCACATATTTTATTAATGTGTAACTGGTAGAGTAGTATACTGAAAGCACACATAAACACAACAACACTGCATTTGATACCTTTAACTTCACCTTTAGTTTACAGAACATGTTCACATACATTATTTCATTTATTCCACGCAACAATTCTTTGATGTGGGTTTGGCAGGAAATATTGAGCCCTTGTCATATAAATCACAAAGGCTCCATGAGAGATTGTCCTGTGCCCAGAGAACTCACGAATGGCAGAGAAGAACCCAGCTCAACCAGGGAAGAGCCCAGCTCAACCAGAGAAGAACCCAGCTCAACCAGAGAAGAACCCAGCTCAACCAGAGAAGGGCCCAG